>NW_006408663.1:1816176-1850279 GCF_000296735.1 Chrysochloris asiatica | reverse complement strand
ACATACGATAGGATGAATGTAAAGCTAATGTTCTCGCACGCAAACTATCACATAATTCACAATAAAACATTAAAAAACAGAAGAAGAAAGGTAAGAAATACAGTCATTGTACCAAAAAGAAATGGTTGATACAAGAGGCAGCATATCATCAAAAAAGAATCAATGGTACTGAAGAAAAAGTTCAAGATACACTGAAGTCACTGGCAAAGAGGAAGGAAGGCTCCAGGAATTGATGGAATACAAATTGAAATATTTAAACAAATTGATGTAGCACTGGAGGCACTCCCTCATCCATGCCAAGAAATTTGGAAGACAGCTACCTGACTGAGTGATTGGAAAAGATCCATATTTGTGTCCATTATGAGAAGAAGTGACCCAATGGAATGTAGAAATCATCAGACAATAACATTAATATCACATGTAAGTAAATTTTGCTAAAGATAATTCAAAAAGTGGCTGAAACCATATGGTAACAGAGAACGTTCAAAGTTCCAAGCCAGATTCAGATGATGCCAGATTTTTGCTGATAGCAGAGAATAACAAAAAGAAGTTTATCTGTGTTTTATTGATTATGCAAAGGTTTTCGACTATATGTTTAATGATAAACTGTGGGTAACATTACAAAGAATGGGTACTCCAGAACATTTAATTGTGCTCATAAGAAACCTATACATAGACCAAGAGGCAGTCATTTAAACAGAACAAGGGGACACTGGGTGATTTTAAATCAAGAAAGCTGCTGTGTGGCAGGGTTGTATTTCCTCACCATACTTATTCAATAAATATCGTGAACGAATAATCCAAGAAATTGGATTTTATGAAGAAAAACATGGCATCAGGTTTGGAGGAAGACTCATTAACAATCTTCAATATACAGATGATACTACCTTGCTTGCTGAAAGCAAAAAGGACTTAAAATACTTACTAATGAAGATCAAAGACTGCAGTCTTCAATATGGGTTGCACCTCAATAGAAAGAAAACCAAAATCCTCAGCACTGGACCAATAAATAACATAAAAATAAATGGAGAAAAGGTTGAAACTGTCAAAGACTTCATTTTGCTTGGATCCAGTATCAACACTCATGGAAACAATAGACAAGGCATCAAAGGACATATTGCATTAGGCAGATCTGGTGCATAAGATCTCTTTAAAGTGTTCAAGAGCAAAGATATCAGTTTGAGGACTCAGTTGTGCTTGACCCAAGCCATGGTATTTTCAATTGCCTCATATGCTTGTGAAAGTTGGACAATGAATAAGGAAAACCATGGAAGCATTTGAAGTACACTGTTGAAGAAAAATAGTAAAATAGTAAAAGCAGCATGGACTGCCAGAAGAAGAAACACATGTGTGCTAGAAGAATTGGAGCCAGAATGCTCTGTAGAAACCAGGAAGTCAAGACTTCATCTCTCATACTTGGAAGATATTATCAGGAGGGACTGATCCATGGAGAGGGACATCATACTTGAAAAAGTGGAGTTTCATTGAAAAAAAAAAGGGGAGTCCTCCAATGAGATGGATTGGTACAGTGGCAGCAGCAATGGGCTCAAGTGTAACAATTGTGAGGATGTTGCTGGTCCTGACAGTGCTTTGTTCTGTGGTAGAACGTAGGGTCACACAACTGACTTAATGACACCTAACAATAGTAAACACTGTGCACTCCACCACCTGTTTGTCAGTTTGCCATGCTGTCGTTGCTCATATGTTACTATGATGCTAGAAGATATGCTACGGTTACGTCACTTACCACCTGAGTCATTCATGGTCAACAAGTTTCAGTGGCACCTTCAGATGAAAGTTAGGAAGAAAAGCCTGTGAGCTACTAAGAATTACCCTGTGAAAACATTATATATTACAACAGAATATTGTCCATGTAGTGTTGGAAGAAAACCCCCTAGGCTGGAAGGGGTTGAAACACACAGTGGCCACCATCATGAAAATGGCAAGGGACTGGGCAACATTTAATTATGTTCTACATGAGATCATGTGTGGCAATGTAGGAAAAGCACTAGAGGTTAAGTACTGAACTGCTAACTGCAAAGTCTGTGTTTCAAATCCACCAGCTGCTCTTGGAAACCCTATATACAGTCATCATGAGGCGGATTGACTCTGCGGCACTTAACAACAATAGATGTAATACTAGGGGCCTTAGGGTAAGCACCAGCCGCTTCTGGGAAATCCCATATAGGGTCTCCATGAGTTGAAACTGACTCAACAACACACAACAACACACAACAGCAACAACAGCAAGAATATACAAAGATGGAAGTTGATGAGCTACTGAGGAAAATGATCATGCACATAAAAATTGCAATACAGCATGATCATGCAAAGTTTCAAAAGGAACACAAGCTCAAGACTGCGAAAGTGAACAAAAGCTACTCAGAGGACTTGAAAGGATCCCAAGGGAATGGATGAAAAGATGGGGCTAGAGGGTTGAGGGTGTATTCAGGACTGATGGAGCTGCACTGCTCAGAAGCACAAAAGTGAGAGAGATTGATGTGTTGTGGGAGTGGTAGGCAGGGCAAGGTGTACCATGTCAGATGATAATGGACAAGGATCACTGATCTGATCAGGAAGGGCCTCCTGTTAGCGTTGCTTCATTTTCTCAGCTACAATGAGTAAAGCTGCTATGAATATAGCATAAGTCTTTTGTGAACATGTTTTTATAAATTGATTAGGAGTAGAATTGCTGGATCATAGAGAAGATATATGTTTAACTTTATAACAGATACCCTGCAATTTCCCAGAGTGGTTGTACCATTTAATACCATCACTAGCAATGATGAAAATTCCTGTTGTTTCACATCCTTCTCAATCTTGGATGTTGTCAGTCTTTTTAATTTTATTCACTTTAGTGGATGCGTAGTGATATATCAGCGATTTTAATTTGCATTTCCATAATAACTAATGATGTCAAGTACCTTTTAATATACTAATGCCTTCTTTTGTGAAAAGTTCAAGTCTTTTGTCTATGTTGTAAGTATGTTTTGTATTATTACCATAAAGTTGTACAAGTGCTGACACCTTCATATCAACATAATATAATCCACAGAAAGATTTTGTTTAAATCTCTTTTTTTTCCTCCCACTGGTTTCGTCCTCTGACTTTTCTAGAATTTTTTTTCTCAAAATCTTGAAATTTTTTTTTCCTAGCTATATCCCATGTACTTTTCCTGTCTCCTCTTACAAGTTTTCTCACCATTTTGCATTCCCTAAGCCCAAAGGAACACCCTGACAGTGCCGTAACTGAGTAGACTGAGGTACAAGAAGTGCTGGGGAAGTCCCCTACATTAACGACTTCCCTCACATTTCCCTGAGTGAAAGGTTCCTAAGTCAGGAAGAGCCTGTATAACTTAGAAGACTTTAGGGCAATGCTGAAGGTTAGAGATAGAGAAGACTTATTCATAAGAATACATTTTCTATTCTTATGTGTAAATATAGTAGGTACAAAAGAAAACACTCTAGGGCAAGTCATTTTCAGGAATTTTTCATGCTATTTGCATTGACTCTCCACTACTAAACCACTCTCAAAAATAGTTCAGCCTTGTACTCTGGGAGGACCTACACTGGAAATTCCTGGGGAGTCACAGGTCAGCAGAGAGCCCTCTTTGAGGGGACAAAAACAGGGAAACTGGCAAAGTGACTGTCTGCACAGTGTTGATCTTTTGTCCTGATAACTTGTTTTTAGTTTCACTTTCTTTTAATTATGGTCTCTCCATATCTGACCTGAACAACACCATTCTTCTGGTTTGTTAGTTAATTTTAATGATAACAGCATATTACCATTAAAGTGGCTTCTCAGGTCATACTGTATTGCAGAGAGCAGATTGTTAATTAAATGGTAATGTTTCCTGAATTTGGAAGTAATTCCTAAAGTTAATAGATACTAGTTACCTTGAATTTTTTTTTTTTTTTAAATCATCAGAATATAAAATCAGTACATAATTACCAAGCTGCCCTCCGAGAAGCAGATCCCATCACACTCTGTCCAAAAGAAACAGCTTTGCTGACGAGGCACGGACATAGTTAAGAGAAACCATGAATCACGAGGGGCCAGGAAAATGCTGCTGCCCAGCTCACATTCAGAGGCAGCATAATTTATGAAGCACTGAGGACAGTAGGAGGTAGGCTGTCAGAAATGCTAAGTTCTCTGTGGAATTATTACATTCCCTTTGAAAGATTCGATGTCATTGAAACGAGGTAATCTGGGGAAGCTTGGAGGTTCTGTGCAATTGGGAAAAGTGCAAAGATATTTGGAAATGAAGCCAAATTTCTTCAACCCTTTTCCCACTGGAAATCAGGCCCAAGGTCTTATGAAAGCAGACTTTCTTTTCAAGCATTGGGAGGAAATACTGCAAGAAGGATGCCCAGGGTATTTTGAAACTTCAGGATCCACTAATACTAGAAAGGTCAGAGCTATGCAGAAATACATTAAATATGCCTTTAAGATCTCCATTTGCTTTATCCCTTAGCATATTCTTTTCAATTATTTAAGATCAGATACTGTCTATAAGTTCTAGGGAAAGAGAGAATATAAAAATTAACAATATATATTGATGAGTTAAGGGAACTTATTATCAGTTATTGCATTTATTATGACTAAATGATAATTTCTTATACTTATGATTGAATGTTTCTCATAACTAAGAACTCATTGCCATAGAGTCAAGTCTGAATCATAAAAAGCCTATAGGACAGAGTAGAATTGTCCCAGAGGATTTCCAAGACTGTAATCTTTATGTAGAGTCCTGGTGTGGCACCATGGGTTAATGCAGGACTGCAAAGTCGGCTTGAACTGCAAGGTCGGCGGTTCAAGTTCACCAACCGCTCCTAGGAAATCCTATATAGGGTCGCTACGGGTCGGAACCAACTCGATGGCCCTTAACAGCAACAGCAGTCTTTATGTGGAGCCCTAGTGGCATAGTGGGTTATGTATTAGGTTGCTAACTGTAAGGTCAGCAGTTCAAACCCACTAACCGATTCTTTGGAGAAAGATGAGGCTGGCTGTCTGCTCCTGTAAAAATGTATAGTCTCAGAAGCCCTAATGAGTAGTTCTCCTCTGTCCTATGAAGTCATTGTGAGTTGAGTTAGAAACTCTTTACTGAAACAGACCGCCACATCTTTCTCCCACGTTCACAGCCCAGTGATTAACCACTGTGACACCAGATCTCCCTTTATTGAAGGCTTACTAAGTGCTAAAGACAGTGTTGTATGTTTTGCATGGGTTATTTTCTTTTGTGCTTCCATAGCTATAAGCATTGTCTTTTATTTAGAGATGAGGAAACCAAGGTGTAGCGAGACTAAGCAACTTGCCCAACATCACACACTTTGTCTATGGTGGAACCTATATCCCAGCTATTTCCTTTAGCTTTTATAAAGGTATCAAGTTTTAATCTAATAAAAAGATTAAAATGACTAAGTATACTTGACATTTTGGAATGGAATATGATTCACCTTGAAGAAGAGCACTCTGGATTTTGGCATAGCAGACTGGCTATTTCTTTTTGTCAAATCATTTTTATACAATTCCTGTCTGGTCCATAATGACTCTATGGCATGTACTTGCTGAATATAGATGAAATCACTCCACTGTTAATGTCTCAATGGAACATTCCCTCAACAACAAACAAAGTTTATTCAACTTTGGAAAGTGACATCTGTAAACTATTTTAAAAGCACCTCATAGCACAATCTGAACTTTTCCTTTTTCTCTCTCTACTTGTTCATATACTCAGCTTGACCATTAGGACTTGGATCATAAAGACATTTCTTCTAATGTGTTGTATTATTTTTGCCAAGCTGCCATTTAGTTCCTTGGAGGTCCATCATGCCCATTACCTATTTTTATGGGGGTAGGTAGCCCTGTTTCTGAGGTATTTATAAGCAATTTTATAACTGTTTCTATGGTGACAAAGGATAAGAACATTACTTCAAGCCATTTAAAATGATAATTTACCAAAACAAGTGCATAGCTTTTTGTTTACTACCTGGTCATTGAAGGGTCTAGGGTAACTTGGTAGGCCATTTGAAGAAACATTTTACTCCTCACTTCTTACATCAGGAAGCTACCTGGTCAGAAAATTGATTTCAAGAAACATGAATGGCCACAGAGCAATTTTAGGAACAGTTTTAGCTGAACCTTTTGTGGTAAACAATGCCATTTCCTGGGTGCACAGTGATTGGACTTTAAAATGAACCATCAAGCCCATAGGCAAGCTCAGTAAAGAAAGCAGACCTGCTTTCTAGGCTAGTGCTGCGGTTTATCTCTTGCGAATCAAATATCAGAAATAAGCCTTTTCCATTTATGTATGATACCAGAATAAATAAATGTGTCTCAAAAGAGCAGCATTTTGATTCAACTCAGTTCAACAGATGGTTACGGGATTGTAGTATGGCATTGCAAAAAGAAAGCTGGCTTTTGGCTCCCCAGAACTGGATTCAAATCCTAGCTTTGGCTGTGGTCCTTGAGAAAGCTGCTTATCTGCTCTAGGCTCTTTCTTCACCTCGAAATTAGAGACAAGAATGCCTCCACTGTCAGAGTGTTTTAAGGATTAGAAATAATATATATGTAATCTAGGGCCCACATAGTCCTATCTTAGAGAAGAAACAGAAGCTAGAAGCAATTAGGAGGAAACCATATCCCTTACTTCCATTTCTCAGAGCACAACAAAAGAAGCCCTGTTTGCCATCTATAACAGTTCTTCATAAATTCACCTCTGGCCCATTCTTCTCCCAAAAGTCCTGCCCTCCTAGAGCTATCCTTTCTCTCCCTTCCCCTTCTTCCCACCTCAGTCTGTCGCTTTGGCCCCTAGACTCTCAATTCTGTATCACAAGTGTCCAGGAATCTGGCAAAATTTTGGTTCTCTTCAGAGGGCAGAGAAGAGGAAGAAACTAGAAAGTAACAAAGCCAGAATTCTCTCCAGCTGGCAGAAGGGTGGCGGAAAAGGCTATAAAAACACACCATGATGAAATATACTCTCTTATGTAGCGTAGTGGTTACGAATCGGGCTGCGAACCTTAAGGTCAGCGGTTCGAAACTACCAGCTGCTCCGCGGGAGAAAGATGAGGCTTTCTACTCCCGTAAGGATTTACACCCTCGGAAACCCTGTACAGGGTCGCTATGGGTCGGACCCGACTCGACGGCACTTAACAACAACAAAATGTCAACATGTATATACAATATTCAACTCCGCATTTGGGTCCTAATAGATGTTCAATAAAAAGAGACTAGATTAATGAGCATAGAGGCCAGTCATGGTTCAGTGGTAGAATTCTCACCGTCTGTTCAGGAGTTTCAAATTCAGCTACTACCTGTCTGTTGTTGTTGTTGTTATGTGCCACGGAGTGGGTTCCGACTCATAGTGACCCTGCCAGCACAGGGTTTCTGAGGGTGTAAATCTTTAGGAGGAGCAGAAAGCCTCATCCGTCTCCCATGGAACAGCTGGTATTTTCGAACTGTAGACCTTGAGGTTAGCAGCCCGATTCTTAACCACTATGCTACCAGAGCTCCTACCTGTCGGTTTTAGTAGAGGCTTGCATGTTGCGATGATGCTAAAAAGGTTTCAGCAGAACTTCCAGACTCAGACTGGGAAGAAAGGTCTGGTGATTTCTATCTGAAAATCAGCCAATTTGCAACTGATCATTATGATGGTATAGCACTAGGCATCATTTTGTCCTGTTGTGCATGGGGGATGGGGTGTCATCATGAGTTGAACAAACTTCACAGCAACTGACAATAACAGATCAATGAGCATCTACAGTGGAGTCCTGGCGTGGCGCTGTGGGTTAATGCGCTGGACTGTAAAGCCGTCTGAACTGCAAGGTTGGTGGTTCAAGCTCACCAGCTGCTCCTTGGAAACGCTATACAGAGGCACTATGGGTTGGAATCGACTGGAGGGCACTTCACAACAACAGCGATGTATCAGATACTAATCTCATAAGCACAGGAGTTAGAGCACAATGATGAATCATGAATGTAAGATCCCCACCTTCAAGGAGTCCACAGTACGGAAAGTATTCTTGAGTTTGGGTGTCTGTTTTACGTAGCTGTCTCATCTCTAAACCCATGAGTGTAAGTCCAGTTATTTCCATCAAATATCCTGGTGGTGGTGGTGGTGTGTCATGCACTTGATTCCAACACATAGCGACCCTGCATGGAGTTTCCGAGGCTGTCCACCTTTACAGGAGCAGAAAGCATTATCTTTCTCCCACAGAGTGCCTGGTGGACTCGAACTGCTGGCTTTACAATTAGTAGACCAATATATAAGCCACTCGCCTGGTGTGGCGCTGTGGGCTAATGCGTCAGACTGCAAAGTCGTTTGAACTGCAAGGTCAGTGGTTTAAGCTCACCAGCTGCTCCTTGGAAACCCTATACAGGGTCACTATGGGTCAGAATTGACTCAATGGCACTTAACAACAACAGCAACATACAAGCCACTATGCTACCAGAGCTCCTTAGCAAATATTTGAGGCAGAATAAAATATTTAC
Organism: Chrysochloris asiatica; assembly: GCF_000296735.1. Lineage (NCBI taxonomy): Eukaryota > Metazoa > Chordata > Mammalia > Afrosoricida > Chrysochloridae > Chrysochloris > Chrysochloris asiatica. The sequence continues at coordinate 1,841,789 of NW_006408663.1, read as the reverse complement.
ATAACAAACGATAAATTAATATATTGGTTGCTGTATTCCAGAGAAATACATTCGAAATGGCAAGACAACATTTCTTGAAATACAAACCAAAAAGCAACAACAAAAGCAAGCTATTTTAAATATGCATTTACTATTTATATATGTGTATATTTGGAGTCCTTGGGTGGTACAAACAGTTAATGTTCTTGACTGCTAATTGAAAGACAGGTGGGTTACATCTGTTACAGAAGCACATTTCTACTCTGACACTTTGTTTTAGGGTGAATTACTAACTTGGTGTGGTGCTGTGGGTTAATGCACCAGACTGCAAAGCCGTTTGAACTGCAAGGTTTGCGGTTCAAGCTCACCAGCTGCCCCTTGGAAACCCTATCCAGGGTCGCTGTGGGTCAGAACCGACTCGATGGCACTTAACAACAACAACAACTAACCTTTTAAGTTTTAGTTCAACATCTGTTAAATGGGGTTAAATTTAGAAGTGTCTATGTCTCCTGGTGTGGCACTGTGGGTTAATGCTCAAGACTGCAAAGCCGTTTGAACTGCAAGGTCCGTGGTTCAAGCTCACCAGTCACTCCTTGGAAACCCTATACAGGGTCACTTTTAGTTGGAAGCGACTCCACGGTACTTAACAACAACAACAATGTCTGTGGTAATATAGTGGTACTAGTCGGGCTGCTAACTTCAAGGTAGGCAGTTTGAAATTACCAGTCAGTCCATGGGAGAAAGATGAGTCTTTCTACTTCCGTAAAGATTTACAGTCTTGGAGACCCTATACAGGGTTGCTGTGAGTCAGAATCGACTCCACAACATACCACCACCACCAGCATCTATGTCATGGGTGTTGTAAAAGTTAAATGAAATGAATGTGTATTTAACACCTAACACAGAGACTGATACACTGTAAGCACTCAACACATGGTTGCTGTTGTTGTTAGGAGCTCTGGTGGAGATGTAGGATAAGAACGGATCTGCTAACAGTAAGGTTGGCAGTTCAAATTCACCAGATGTTCCACTGAAGGAAAATTGTGCTGTCTTCTCCTATAAAGATTTACAGCTTTAGAAACCCTATACCGGATCACTATGAGTCGGGATCGATTTGATGGCAGTGGGTTTGGGTTATTGCGTCATTGTTGTTGTTTGTTATTGCGATTGTATCCATTTATTATAGGAGCTGCACTCTGTGAGTTGCAAACCGGAAACAGCTTTATTTTAACATTCCATTGCCTTCAAACGTGTTCTGTCTCATCTCACTTTCCTGCCGCTGGATGGTATCTCAGGCAGATTTGGTGGACTTTCCTGTTAATTTAGGATATTAGACAACAGCTTTACTTTCGGATTTTAAAAAGCTGAGTCCAATCTAAGTCACAACTTCCGTTTCTCAACCAGTTGAAAGCTTCTCCCCTTTGCCCATGAAAGGGAAGAGAGTAACTCAGGATCCGTTCTTTGGCCCTGTCTGTTCTACTTTTTCTGTCAACTGTCCTGCTGCTCTGGCCTCTTCAGAGTTGAGGACAGGGAGTAGTAGAGGAGATGGTGGCTGCAGCTCCTTGTACTTCTTCTTTGACTATCAAACGATCTCTGTCTTGGAAACTATCCACCTACTGGCCCTTTCTTTCCTGGAGGACTTTGGCTGGGTTTCTGAGACTCCCACCCCTCTACTTATGCACTGCCAAGAATGTCAAACTCTGGAGTGCTCTCCCAAGAAAGCTATCCTCTCTCGGGCCTGCCTGCTGCCCTAGAACCCACCTCCTCAGGCTGCACATTTGGCTTTTCCCTGTCTAACTCTGGGAAGGCAGGTTCTCCATTACTGTCCACTCTGTCCCAACAAGAATGTCTCAACTAGAGTGGGCATCAGACACCCCATCCCTCAAGTTCCAGGGAACATAGGATTTGGGGGTTCAGGGATACACAACAGCATTCCCCACTCCTACAAATTCCTTTATGGTCCCGAATCTTATCTCTAATGATTTACTAATTTATATACAATGGGAACATGAGAAAATGGCAGTAACAGAGCCAGCTAGCAATCCTGCATAGATGTGTTTAGCAACTGTCTTTAGAATGTGTGGATTCTTATTATCTATTGTCTTCAGCCTTGGCGTCTCAGCGGAAACCCTGAGACAACAGGAAAAGTCCCATCTAACATCCTGTTACATTTTTATTATGCCTGGGTTTTTACAACAGTTTCTTAATTGGTTTTCCTGCCTCCTGTTGCCCACTATTCCATTCCATCTCATATCTAACTACTAGATTAGTCTTTCTAAAAAAAAAACAACGCTGATTCCTGTCATGTTTCTCCTCAGTCAGTTGCTGTAACTTCCTCAGATTGCCATATCCCAACAATCCTTTTAAAATTGGACCCAGAAGATGAAGCCAGATAATATCATGGAGAGTCCCCAAAGTTCCTATGACACTGTTTGTATCCAAACGCATATTTTGTCAAATAAAACCCCAGGCTATAAACACAAACTCCACTAATTCAGTGAGGTATGTATGGTCTGATCCCTGTGGCACTGAAAACCACCAAATAAAACCAGATTTACTGTCATATTGAGTCAATTCTAATTCTTAGCAACCTAGTATATAGTGTTTCCAAGACTAAATCTTTACAGGAGCAGACAGCCTCATCTCTCTCCTACAAAAAAGCAGCTGGTGGACTTGAACTGCTGACCATGGATTTATCAGCTCAACACTTAATCCACAGTGCCATCAGGACTCCTTGTGCACTGGAAAGTATATCTTTAATATATACTTCAAGTTTCATCATTTCATCCAAACCCTCTACATTTTTTAGAGTGACTCATTGGCTGAACATTATCAAGATCACATAGCTGAATTCTCTAAGACTACATAGCACATCAAGAAAATGCAAAAGCATATTGAAAATTAGAATTTTGGAACCCAATGAACATCTAATGCAACTTTCCTGTTTCACACATGACAAAAATGGTGACTCAGAGAGGTTGTGACTTTCCCAAAGTCACCAGGTCAATTGAAGCGCAACTAGAACCAGTTGCTAGATTTGTTTCCTAAACTGAAGCTGGTTCCACCATCCTAGATGCTACTGTGCTAGTTGGTTTTATTTCTTTGTAAGCCACTGTCCAATTAGTCGCTGGACTGCAGAAGGTAAAAGAAAATGAATGTTCTTTCTAAAATTCTACTAAATGTTTCTCTAATACAAGGTAAAGAGATAAAGATTATTACCACGGTTGCTGTTAGGTGCCATCGAGACGGTACTGACCCATAGCGACCTTATGCACAGCAGAACAAAACACTGCCTGATCCTGTGCCAACCTCACTACTGTTGCCACTATTGAGTCCATCAATGCTGCCACATGGCCAATCCATCTCGTTGAGGGTCTTCCTCTTTTTCTCTGACCCTCCACCTTACCAAATATAATAAATATCCTTCTCCAGTGACTGGTCCCTCCTGACAATATGTCTGAAGTATGTAAGACAAAGTTTGGCTATCTTGGCCTCTAAGGAACACTCTGGCTGCACTTCTTCCAAAATGGATCTATTGGTTTTTCTGGCATCCCATGGTACTTTCAACATACTCCAACACCATAACTCAAAAGCATCAATTCTTCTACGGTCTTCCTTATTCACTGTTCAGCTTTCGCATGCATATGAGGTCATTGAAAATACCATGGCTTCAGTCAGGTGCACCTTAGTCCTCAAGCTGACATCTTTGCTCTTCAACACTTTAAAAAGATCTGTGCAACAGATTTCACTAATGTAATATATCATTTGATTTCTTGATTGCTGCTTCCACGAGTGTTGATAGTTGATACAAGAAGAATGAAGTCCCTGACAACTTCAATCTTTTCTCTGTTGATAAGAATGTTGTTTATTGGTCCGATAGTGAGGATTTTTGTTTTCTTTACAGTGAGATGTAATCCATATCGAAGACTGTGCTCTTTGATTTTCATCAGTAAATGTTTTAAGTCCTCTTCACTTTCAGCAAGCAAGGTTGTATCATCTGCATATCACAGGTTGTTAATGAGTCTTCCTCCAATCCTGATGCCATGTTTTTCTTTATAGAACCCAGGTTCTCGGATTATTTGCTCAGCATATAGATTGAATAAGTACGGTGAAAGAATACAACCTTGTCGCACACCTTTTTAAATTTTAAACCATTCAGTGTTCCCATGTTCTGTTCGAACAACTGCTTCTTGGTACAGATTCCTCATGAGCACAGTTAAGTGTTCCGGAATACTCATATTTTGCAATGTTGTCCATAGCTTGTCATGATCCACACAATTGAAAGTCTTTGCATAGTTAATAAAGCACAGGTAAACATCTTTCTGATATTCTCTGCTTTCAGCCAAGATCCATCGGACATCAGCAATGATATCCCTTATTCCATGGCCTCTTCTGAATATGGCTTGAACCTCTGGAAGTTCTCTGCCAGTGTATGATTGTAGCCGTTTCCGTATTACCTTTAGCAAAACTTTACTCTCATGGGATATCAAAGAGATTGTCCGATGATTTCCGCATTCCATTGGGTCACCTGTCTGTATAATGGGCACAAATACAGATCTCTTCCAATCAGTTGGCCAGACAGTAGTCTTCTAAATTTCTTGGCAGAGATGAGTGTGTACCTTCTGTGCCACCTCACCTTCTAGAAAGATTTCAATTTTTATTCCATCAGTTCCTGGTGCCTTGTTCTTTGCCAGTTCCTTCAATGCACCGATCATTGGCTCTTGATCATATGCTACCTCCTGAAATGGCTGAACATCAACCATTTCCTGTTGGTACAGTGACTCTGTGTATTCCTTCCACCTTTTCTTGATGCTTTCTGTGTCATTCAATAATTTATCCAGAGAATCTTTCAATAATGAAAGTCGAGGCTTGAAATTCTTCTTCAGTTTCCCTAACTTGAGAAATGCTGAGCGTGTTCTTCCTTTTTGATTTTCTGATTCCAGATCTTTATACATTTTGTTGTGATATTTGGCTGTATCTTCTCGAGCAGATCTTTGAAATTTTTGTTCAGCTGCTGGACCTCCTCATTTCTTCCATTTGCTTTAGCATCTCTACACTGGAGAGCAAGTTTCAGTGTCTCCTCTGACATCCATTTGACCTTTTCCTTCTTTCTTATCTTCTCAATGACTTTATGCTTTCTTCATGTATGATGTTCTTGATGTCATCCCAAAACTCTTCTGGTCTTCAGTCTTTAGAGTTTAATGTATCAAATCTGTTCTTCAGATATCTCTAAATTCAGGTGGGATATATTCAAGGTCATATTTTGGCTCTCGTGCACTTGTTTTCATTTTCTTCAGCTTCAGTTTGAATTTGTATGTGAGTAATTGATGGTCTGTTCCACAGTCTGCCCCTGGCCTTGTTTTCACTGGTGATGTGGAGGTTTTCCATCGTCTTTTTCCACAGATGTAATAAATTTGATTTCTATGTATTCCATCTGGTGAGGTCCATGTGTATAGTCATCTCTTATGCTGTCTAAAGAAGGTATTTGAAATGAACAAATCATTGGTTTTGCAAAATTCTATCATGCATTCTCCAGCATCATTTCTATCACCAAGGCCATATTTTCCAACCACTGGTCCTTCCTCTTTGCTCCCAACCTTTGCATTCCAATCACCAGTAATGATCAGTACATCTTGATAGCATGTTTGACTGATTTCAAATTGAAGAAGTTGGTAGAATCCTTTTATTTCATTCTTACTGGCTTTAGTGGTTGGTGCATAAATTTGAATAATAGTGGTATTAACTGGGCTTCCCTGTAGGCGCATGGATATTGTCCTTTCACAGACAGCATTGTACCTCATGACTGATCTGGATATGTTCTTTTTGACAATGAATGCAACTCCATTCCTCTTCAATTTGTCGTTCCTGGCATAGGAAATCATGTGGCTGTCAGATTCAAAATGTCCAATACCAGTCCATTTCAGCTCAATAATACCTAAGATATCGATGTTTATGCATTTCATTTCATTTTTGACAACCTCCAATATTCCCAGATTCATACTTCATACATTCCATGTTCTGATTTTCAATGGATGTTTATACCTGTTTCTCTTCATTTTGAGTTGTGCCCCATCAGCAAATGAAGGTCCTGCAGGCTTTTCTCCCAATGGCTTTACTCTGTTCACGTGATCACGGTTAACTCTACTTTGAGGAGGCAGCTCTGTCCCAGTTGCATTTTGAGTGCCTTCTAACCTGATGGGCTCATTTTCCGGCACTATATCTGAAAGTGTTTCTCTGCTATTCATAAGGTTTTCAGTGACTAGATACTCGGAAGTAGTTCGTCACTTTTTCTTCCTAGTCTGTCTTCATCTGGAAGCTTATCTGAAACCTGTCCACCATGAGTGATCCTGCTGGTACTTAAAATATTGGTGGCATAGTTTTCAGAATCACAGCAACTCACACGCCACCACGGTACGACAAACTGACAGAGTGATGGATTATTAAAATGAGTAAAAAGGAACTTTAGAAGCAGTGAGGTTTTCTATTCAAATTTAAGAGCTTTCCTCTACTGTACTTTGAATATTCTCCATGATCCACAAAACTCTAGTAAAGATCTGTTAAGCACAACAATGTGTATTTGAGGGACTTGGAAGAATTTAAGATTAGGAATTTATCCATGCTTGAGATATAGGAGGGTAAAATCATGGAATATTCCGACTGCTAGATTGCTTTAGTAAGCAAAATAATGCCTCCCCACCATCCCACAATGTCCACATCCTAATCCTTTGTAATGTACACATGCTAATCCTTGGAATCTGTGAACATACATGTAACCTTACATGACAAAGGGAAATTAAAGTTGTCAATCAGTATGTGTGGAAATGATTCTGTATTATCCATGTGGGACCAATGTAAATCACATGAGTCCTTAAAAGCAGATGAGGAAGGAAGAAGAGGAAAGTAGAGTGATGAGATTTGAAGACTCACCTGCCATTGCTGCTTTTAAAGGTGGAGCAGGGGGCCATGAGCTGATAAATGTGGTAGCCTCTAAAAGCTGGACAGGATAAGGAAATGGAACCACCTGTCTAGCTTCCAGAAAGAAGCATAGCCTTACTGATACCTTGGGTTTAGCCCACTCAGGGCTGCATTGAACTTATAACTTACAGATAATAAATTTATATTGTTTTAAGTCACTAAATTTGTGGTTATTTATTATAGCAACAATACAACGTATGCAGCTGCCTAATTCTCATTACTTATAAGAATGAAAGAATCTTAATACTTATGTTTCATCAAAATATTTTTAAGCTTCTATGTTCAACCTTATGAAAGCTCAAAACTGTCCCCAATATACCCAAAGATTTACAGAGTGATCAGAGTGATGATGAGCTTATATTCTATTTGATTCCACTTGGTGGTTGCCTTTATTATTATTATTATTTCCTGAATAAAATCCACTTGATTAATGTTGTCATTGAAGTCCTTACACAGGCTTACCTCCGCCTCCTAATCTAAATTCATCTCCTACTATTTCCCATCAAGATTCCTAAAATCTCCCAAAGTGGGCTACTACTACTCTAAATATAAGCCTCTTGACCCATGCCAGTAATATACTGTCAACTCAAAAGCTTTATCTTCCTTTTCTTGCATCCCATGCCTGCTAATAATACGCCTATGTCAAGGACTGGCTCAAACATTACCAATTCAATGAAGCCTTCTCTGGTCTTTCCTCCTGAGTACTCTCTCACCATTTTGTTTTTAGCTTCCTTAAGACCATGTGTGATCATTTACTTGTAGTTTGACCATTTGAGTGTACTACCAGATGTCCTCTTAGCTCCAGCTGCTTGACATGCCTCTCCCCTGTCTTTTTCCCTTACAGTTGTTGTGTTTTGGTGCCCTCAGGTTGATTCATACTCAAGCATTGACTCCATAAACAGAGTAGAGCTGCCCCATAGAGTTTTGTGTCTGTAATGTTTACATATCTTTCTCCCACAGAACTACTGGATGAGTTCGAACTGCCAATCTTTCAATTAGCAGTTGAATGCTTAGCTGTTGTGCCATCGGGTTTCTTCTTCTTTTACCCATAGCCCTGTTCCTGCTTCCTATCCACCCTGGGTTTGGTCTAGGGGAGGGTCTTCAGTGGCAGGATTGGTGGGACTGAGGTAAAAGGAAAATGAAGATGGCAGGACAAATGTTCTTTTCTGTCTCTTTCACCAGTCATGTGCCTCCAGTTCCATCATCCTGGCCTGTTCTCAGTGTTCTTAGGCACCTTTCTTATCTTCTATTCTCTGTTTCCTATCCGCAGTGTCTTGCTTTGCTCCATATGTCCCAATACTCACAGTTGATTTTGACTTCTGACTGAAATCGCAGGAACGTAGAGTTTAAGGTAACCCTTAATCTCATCACAAGAATAGAAGTGCTCTTCCTAACATCTCAAATTGTATATTAACATATTTATAGTTGTTATTATTATTGGTAGGTTAATGGATTTGTTCTGACTCATATCTACCTCATGTACAACAGAATGAAACACTGCCTGGTCCTGAGCCATCCTCAGAATATTTCCTATATTTGAGCCCCTTGTTGCAGCAATTGTGTTGGTCCATTTTGTTAAGAATGTTACTCTTTTTTCACGGAACCTCTACTTTACCAAGCATGATATCTTTCTCCAGGGACTGATCCCTTCTGATAACATGTCCAATGTACATGAGATAAAGTCTCACTATTCTAGCTTCTAAGGAGTATTCTGGCTATAATTTTGTGTTTGGGAAACTCAAGTTTTGGGTGTTAATACATGTTATTCAATTGTAGGATTTCAAAGTCAAAGAAGGTTGATTAATTCTCTATGGAACAATTTAAGCAGTTTTCTTTCCTGTAGAACTTCTCTAAGCTGTTAATATGCAAATGTACATTATGAATCTCTGAGAGGGATATATGATATGCAATGTTCCAAAACTTATTTGACCTTGGGACTTTTTTCCTTGAAACTTTCTTGAGAAAATATTATTCTCTGCATCACATTTTTTCTTAAAGTAACTTACTTAACCCTTGTGGGTTAGGCATAGGTTCTTGCAAACTGACACAGCGGTCCAAGTAACATAGACATTGTTCCAGTGGTCCAAATACATTTTTTGAAATATAGCAGGTTCTAAAGTGACCAACTACATATAAGACCTTCCGGCTAGGAGCTATGTGACTGTCTAGAAAACAAATGCAGTCAAATAGAAAGTATTGATCCGAAGGCCTGTTGTTTTGTCTCAACTTTACCACTATTATTTAGGTATTCCTGACCAATATTCAATCTTTATTTGTCCTCAGTTTCTTCATCAATCAAATGTGGTGATTACAGATGATGCTACAATAAAAATAAATAATACTGATTCAATATATCTCACAAAGATTTTGGTAGGTTCCAATGAGATCATGATGTGAAATCATGTTGAAAACAGTAAGTCTTATATAAAAGTAGCATATTTTTAAATTAACTTGGTTTTGTAACAAAGACAAGGATGTAAGTAATAGATAACTTTCCATTTTATTATTATTATTATTGTTTTTACAAAATACTTCTATCCAAATTATTTTCCCCAACATTGACAGTAATGAACAAAATTAATAAATTTTAACTCCATTTATTTTCTCTTCCATTGTTCTTTTGCAGAGGTGCAATGTAATAGCCAAGAAAAAGGTGTAATCAGAGTAGGGCAGTAGAAACCTGACATTTAACAAACTGATTCATCAGAATAAGTTAGATAATTGTTATATATGAGTTTTCTTGATTAGTGGGGTCTGATTTATTTGGAAATAATACAATTGAGACAAATGCTATACTCAGATTTTGTGGCAACTTTGGATTCAAAGTTATTAGCTGTCATTCAACAATTCCCATTGGTGAAAACTGAGGGCATGTCTCTGTTGACAAAACCTAAAATGTCATCTGATGCTTCATTGATTTCTCAGAATGTCAAATTTTTCATTGATTCCACAGAAGAGTAGGAAAAGCTGAAAGAGCAAGAAATAAAACTTACCACATTTATAGAAAAGACCACTGGGTCATTGGGTAACAGAAACATGGGTCTGTTTCTTGACCCTCTTAGATCCAACCCCAAACCAAACCTGTTTTCTTTGGAGTTGATTCCAACTCATAGCAAACCTATAGGACAGAATAGGACTGTTCCAAACGGTTTTCAAGGTCTTTATGCTCCACATTTCTAAGTTGAAAGAAGTGAAGAAACAGTTCAAGCCTCAACTAGCAATACTCAAGGAGGCTATGGGCAAATTATTGAATGAAGCAGAAAACACCAAAGTAAGATGGAAGGAACACACAAAGTCACTGTACTAAAAAGAAATGGTCGATGCTCAACCATTTCAAGAGGTAGCATGTGATCAAGAACCTATGGAACTGAAGGAAGAATTTCAAGGTACACCAAAGGCATTGGCAAAAAAATAAGGCTCAACAAACTGATGAAGCACTGGAGACGCTCATTCATCTATGACAAGAAATTTGAAAGATAATTAACTGTCCAACCGTTTGGAAGAGATCCATATTTGTACCCGTTCCAAAGAGAGGACTCCCAATGGAATGGGGAAATCATCAAGCAATATCATTTATATCACAAATAAGTAAAATTTTGCTGAAGATAATTAAAAAACAGTACATCGACAGGGAACTGCAAGAGGTTCAAGCCAAATTCATACAAGGATGTAGAGCAAGGGGTATCAGTGGTGACATCAGGTGGATCTTGGCTGAAAGCAGAGAATACTAGAAATATGTTATGTTGTTGTTAAGTGCCATCAAGTCAGTTCAAACCTATAGCAACCCTGTGTAGGCTTTCCAAGCAGTGGCTAGTGAGCTTGAACTGCTGAACTTGCGGTTTAAACCGACTTTGAAGTCTAACGCATTAGCCCACAGTGCCACACCAGAACTCCAGAAATAGGTTTAATTATCCTTTACTTATTATGCAAAATCTTTGACTGTGTGGATCACAAAAAGCTATGGATAACAAGCTATGGTACCCCAGAACATTTGATTGTGCTCTTGAAGAACCTGTACACAAACCAAGAGGCAGCTGTTAAAATACAATGAGGGGAAACTGAGTGGGTTAAAATCAAGAAAGATTTGCACCTGGGCTATGTTCTTGCACCATACTTATTCAATCTGTATGCTGAGCAAATAACCCAAGTGCATGACATAAAGATTGGAGGAAGACTCATTAATAACTTGTGATATACAAATAATACAGCCTTGCTTGCTGGAAGCTGTTGTTGTTGTTAGATGCCATCAAGTTGGTATTAACTCATAGTGACCTTATGCACAGCAGAACGAAACACAACCCGATCCTGGGCCAGCCTCACTACTGTTACTACGCTTGAGTCCATTGATGTTACTAGTTGGCCAATTCATCTCGCTAGTGATCTTCCTCATTTTCTCTGACCCTCCATCCTACCAAACATGATGTCCATCTCCAGTGACTGGTCCCTCCTGACAATATGTCCGAAGTATGCGAAACGAAGTTTGGCCATCCTGGCCTCCAAGGAGCACTCTGGCTGCACTTCTTCCAACACAGATATGTTGGTTCTTATGGCAGCCCATGGCATTTTCAAAATTCTCCTCCAAAACCATAACTCAAAAGCATGAATTCTTCTACAGTCTTTCTTATTCACTATCCAGCTTTCGCATGCATATGAGGTTATTGAAAATACCATGGCTTAGGTCAGGTGCACCTTAGTCCTCAAGTTGACATCTTTGCTCTTCAACATTTTAAAAAGGTCTTGTGCAACAGATTTGCCTAATGTGCTACATCGTTTGATTTCTTGACTGCTGCTTCCATGAGTGTTGATCGAAGAAGAATAAAGTCCTTGACAATTTCAATCTTTTCTCTGTTGATAAGAATGTTGTTTATTGGTCCAGTGGTGAGGAATGTTGTTTTCTTTACATTGAGATATAATCTATACCGAAAGCTGTGCTCTTTGATTTTCATCAGTAAATATTTTAAGTCCTCTTCACTTTCAGCAAGCAAGGTTGTATCATCTGCATATCGCAGGTTGTTAATAAGTCTTCCAATCCTGATGCCACATTTTTCTTCATAGAACCCAGCTTCTCAGATTATTTGCTCTAAGTATGGTGAATGAATACAACCCTGTTACACGTCTTTCTTAATTTTAAACCATTCAGTGTTACCATGTTCTGTTTGAACAGCTGCTTCTTGGTCCATGTACAGATTACTCATGAGCACAATTAAGTGTTCCGGAATACTCATACTTCACAATATAGTCTGTGGTGATCCACACAATCAATAGCCTTTGCGAAGTCAATAAAGCACAGGTAAACATTTTTCTGATATTCTCTGCTTTCAGCCAAGATCCAGTGGACATTGACAATAATATCCCTAATTCCACAGTCTCTTCTGAATCTGGCTTGAACCTCTGGAAGTTCTCTGTCAATGTATGATTGTAGCCGTTTCTGTATTACCTTTAGTAAAACTTTACTCGCATGGGATATCAAAGAGATTGTCCGATGATTTCCACATTCTTTTGGGTCACCTCTCTTTGGAATGGGCACAAATACAGATCTCTTCTTATCAGTAGGCCATATAGTTGTCTTCCAAATTTCTTGGCATAGATAAGTGAGTGCCTCCTGTACCGCCTCACTTTCTTGAAAGATTTCTATTTGTATTCCATCAATTCATGGTTCCTTGTTCTTTGCCAATTCCTTCAATGCACCTTGGACTTCCTCCCTAAGTATCATTGGCTCTTGATCATATGCTACCTCTTGAGATGGTTGAAAATTAACCATTTCCTTTTGGTACAGTGACTCGGTGATATACAAATAATACAGCCTTGTATTCTTTCCATCTTCTCTTGATGCTTTCTGCATCATTCAATAATTTGCCCAGAGAATCTTTCAATAATGAAAGTCGAGGCTTGAATTTTTTCTTCAGTTTCCCCAGCTTGAGAAATGCTGAGTGTGTTTTTCCTTTTTGTTTTTCTGATTCCAGATCTTTGCACATTTTGTTGTAATGTTTGGCTTTCTCTTCTTGAGCTGATGTTTGAAATTTTCTGTACAGCTCTTTGACCTCCTGATTTCTTCCATTTGCTTTAGCATCTCTTCGCTGGAGAACAAGTTTCAGTGTTCTGACAACTAATTTGACCTCTTCCTTCTTTCTTGCCTTCTCAATGACTTTTTGCTTTCTTCATGTATGATGCTCTTGATGTCACCCCACAACTCTTCTAGTCTTCCGTCTTTAGTGTTTAATGTATAAAATCTGTTCTTCAGATGATCTCTAAATTCAGTATATATTCAAGGTCATATTTTGGTTCTTGTGGACTGTTTTCATTTTTTCCAGCTTCAGTTTGAATTTGCATATGAGCAATTGATGGACTTAAAATATCTATTGAGTATAGCTTTCAGTATAAGTTGCACCTCAATGTAAATAAAGTAAAACCCCTCACTCTGGATCAATAAATAACAGCATAATAAATGGTGAAAAGATTCAAGTTGTCAATGACTCCAATTTACTTGGATCCACAATCAACATGCATGGAAGCAACGGTCAAGAAATCAAACTATATATTGCATTAAGCAAATCTGCTGCAAATGACTTCTTTAAAGTTTTCAGGAGCAAAGACATCAGCTTGAGGACTAATGTGAGCCTGACCCAAGCCATGCATGGTATTTTCAGTTGTCTTATATGCATTTGAAAGTTGGACAATGAGTAAGGAAGACCATAAAAGAATTGATTGATTTGAGTTAAATTGTTGGAAAAGAATATTAAAAGTACCATGTACCGCCAGAACAAATAAATCTATCTTGAAAGAAGTACAAGCAGAATGCTCGTTAGAAGCCAGGATGGTGAGACTTTGTCTCTCATACTCTGGACATATTAACAGGAGGGACCAATCCCTGGAGTAGTACATTATGCTTGGTAAAGTAGAGGATCAGCTAGAAAGGGGAAACCTCCATGGAGATGAATTGGGACAATGGAAACAGCAATGGGTTAAAATGTAGCAAAAATTGTGAGGATGGTGCAGGACCAGACAGTGTTTCGTTCTGGTGTGCATACTTTTACTATGAGTCAGAACCGACTTGATGGCACTGAATGCAACCAAGGTTAGCATTAAATTAGATATCCAATAGTAAATAAATTAGCACAAATTCCTTGTTGGGATTGAGGAGGCAGGGCAAATAATGTAGAAACAGGAATGAAATGAGTTGAGGGAAACAGGTCATTTCATCTTTCAAAAAGTTCAGTGGAAGCAGCATCTTGGTGCTCATTAGGAGCACAGCCCTCTATATATGTATGGAAGAATGGGGAACAAAAAGAATTTCAATGGTTTTTCATGAAATCTGACCCAGAGCTGAACAAAGAGAATTTTAAAGCTTTGCATATGCCATTTTTAGAAGGGACATCAATCTCCCCCCACCCACCAACCCCTGCAACATTCTCTGGTGTTGCTTTAGCAAAAAGAATGATTGAAATTGAGCTTGTTCAGGTTTTTATAAATCAAGATGTCAACAAATACAAGCACTAGTCTAGTTACAACAAGAGCCTGTAGTTTACAGAATAAAACTAACCCTGTTGTTTTTTTTAAGCTCTACAACGAACATATTGTTTATTCTCCTGTAAAAACGTCATGTAAGGAAGCTCTCTGTCAGGTACTCTGTTTTTATTTAGTTCTTTCATAATTCAATTATAATGTTCCCCTCTGCCTAATAATTAGCATATGCATAGTAGCAAGGCTTGAAAACCTGTTCTTTTCTTAACTGTGTGTGAGGGAAATTTCCAAATTGCATGGAGAGTGGGTTGTGCCTGAGTAGGTGAGCTGCCTCTCCCTATTATTCTGGCACTGGACCCCTATGGAGGGTCAGCTCTTGGAGAAAGGCCCAGCCAGAGTCTTGAGCAGGGACATCCTGCCATCTGGAACAACCTAGAGCACAGTGAAGGATGTAAGCAAGAAAGATTTAAATGATTCCTCTCCAGTTTCCCAAGGATGACCAGTTCCCTCTAGTTTCATGATTGCAGTTCTGGTACAACCCTGTACGGTAAGCACTGGCCTACTAATCGCAAGGTCAGTGGTCCAAACCCACCAGCTGCTCCTCAGAAACCCCATACAGGGCTGCTATGAGTCAGAACCAACTCAATGGCATATAACAATAACAACTGTCCAAGTCCCTAAGAATCCTTACTGGTACAATTGTGAAATGCTTTGCTGCTAACGAAAAGGTTGATGGTTCAAACTCATCCAGCCACTCAGAAGGAGAAAGACCTGGCAATTTGCTTTCATCAAGATTAGTTGTTGTTTTTAAGTGCTGTCGAGTCTGTTCCGACCCATAGTGACAAACCCCATAGGACAATTTTATTCAGCCACATGGGATTACTATGAGTTGGAATTGACTTAACAGCTCCTAACAAAAAGATGCCCTGATGGCAGAGGTGGTAAGCATTGGGCTTCAAATTGAAAGGTTGGTGGTACAAGCACACTGACTGCTCCACACCCACTAACCTCTCCACACCCACCAGCCAATCCACACTCAGCAATCATTCCACAGGAAATAGATGAGGTTATCTGCTCACGTAAAGATTTACAGCCTTGCAAACCTTATGAAGCCGTTCTACTATCCTTTACGGTCATTGTGAGTCGGAATCAACTTAATGTCAGTGGGTTTTAACAACAAAATCAGTTCCTGGTTGACACAAACAGTTACGGACTCAACTATTAATCAAAGGGTTCATGGTTCAAAGCTACCCAGAAGTTTCTTGTATGGAAAACTTGGTGATTTGCTTCTGAAAAGTCATCTCCTTAAAGACCCTATGAAACACAGTTCACTCCGCGATATATGTGATCAGATTTGAATCTACAACAACTGGTTACCAATAACTTGATATACAAGTTTTGATCTCTGTATTTGGTGGCATTTTATGCTGACATACTTAGATTTGGGGGCAAGTTACCACCTTTTAGGTCCTCAGGTAGCACAGTTTGCATTCAACTGCTACCTAAAGGTTGGTGGTTCGAATCCACCCAGTGACTCTGTAGAAGAAAGGGATGGAGATCTGTTTGTGTAAAGGTTACAATCAAGGAGAAACTATGGAACCACTTTAATCTGTCACATGGGCTTGTCAGAATTGACTGGAGGGAAACAGATCACAACCTTCTGAACATTCTCTATGTTTGAGGCATTTTTCCCAATATGAATCCTGCTTACTCAGCGTGTTGTTGTTATTAAGTGCCATCAAGTAGGTTCTGACTCATAGCAACACTGTATAGAGTTCCAAGGAGCAGATGGTAGCTTTGAACCACCACCTTGCTGTTCAAACTGACCTTGTGATGCGGTGCTATCCTGTAGTGCCACACCAGGACTCCTCAAGGTAGAAAACCTAAACGCATTTTTCCAGGTTCTCTTATAACAAGGGTATGAGGATGGCACTGGATCGGACAGTGTTTTGTTCTGTTGTGCATGGGGTTGCTATGAGTTGGAACTGACTCAACAGAACCTAACGACAACAAGCCTCACCCAGCAGGCCTAGCTTTGTTTTAGAAGAGAACAATGAGAGGAAGTAGATGCCTCATATAATCCATTTTCTGGCAAAAATGGCCTCAGAGGCTTCTGATTCCACAGTGACGGAAGTTCTATTACCCATTGTCCAGTGTCAATAGTGCGCACTGTGATATGGGAACTTCCTTTTATACTTGGATGGACACAGTGTCTGGTAGCATGTGGTTATGAATCGGGCTGCTGACCTCAGGGTCAGCAGTTCGAAACTACCGCTGTTCCACAGGAAAAAAGACGAGGCTTTCTGCTCCCATAAAGATTTACAGCTTTGGTAACCCTGTACAGGGTCACTATGAGTCGGAACCGACTCCACTGCACATAACAACAACAGTGCTTTAGACCAAGGTTTTTTTTGTTTTTTGTTTTTTTTTGTACAACTAAAAAGAAAAGTACAGATTACTACCACCTGCTCTGATTGAAACCATAAAAGATTCTAGATAGAGTGGGAGGAACATGTGGAACAAAATCAAAATCATACAAAAGACCAAACTTACTGGTCTACTAAAGGCTGGTGGAACCCTAGACTGTGGCCCTTAGATACTCTTCAAACCTGGAAATGAACCCACCCCCAGGCAGCAGCTTGCAGCCAAACAGAGGTCTATAAAGTGAACAATAAAAAAAAAAATGTTTTCTAAGTCAGAATGACACATGATTATATAATTATAACATTACAATTTCTAGGATACAAAGCAATGAGTTTTATCCATAGAGCTAAATTCTGAGGGATGAGAAATTAATGAACTCAGTACAAGTTTCAGATAGCACACTTAAAGATCATCTGTGTTGTTATATTTGAACCCATTGTTGCATTCACTGTGGCAATCCGTCTTTTAGGGGGGCCATCCTCTTTTACACTGGTCCTTCACTTTTCCAATCATGATGCCCTTCTCCAGAGACTGGTCCCTCTTGACTATATGTCCAAATTATAAGAAAAGAAGTCGGCAAGACTTCTTACTTCTAGGGAGTATTCTGGTTGTAATTCTTCCATTTTAAGTTATATGTATATGATATTTTGGGACTCTGGACTGTGAACCATAAGGTTGGTTGTTTTACCCCACCAGCTGCTCCTCAGGAACCCTATACAGGGTCGCTATGAGTCAGAACTGACTTGAAGACATTTAACAACAACAAAAACATATGATATTTTATAATATAAAATTATATATACTTATAGAACGTAAGTTTGAATATATTATTAAAATATAAAAATTTTTATTTTGTTTGGTTGCTCTTCTAATTTTAATTTTGTTTGTTTCTTTGTTTTAGTGTTTTGTTCATTTACTCATTTGTTGGGAGAAATTGTAGACAATTCTTTAAACATTAGAAACCAGAAGAGAGTAAAATGCTGACTTTTCTACCAAGTTCCACTGTTGTTGAAAAAAAAGTAAATTCTTACTGAAAAAATATTGGTTTTATCGTACAAAAGAAATAGACTCTCAGGTGGTGCAGACAGTTAAGTACTCAAGTACTGTCCAAAAGTCCTTGGAAAGGTCACAGCGTTGGAAACACTGCAGAGCTGTTCTATTCTGCACACATGGGGTCTCTATGCTATCAACTTGATATCAACTTGCAACAATTACAAGGAAATGATTCTAAAGCATTGTGTTGTTGTTGTTTTGGGTATGTACCATCGAGTCAGTTCCAACCCACAGTGACCCTGTATAGGGTTTCTGAGGAGCGGCTGGTAAGCTTGAATCGCTGACCTTGAGGTTTAAACCAACTTTGCAGTCCAGAGCATTAACCTACAGTGCCACACCAGGATTCTAGCTAAAGCACTAGTAAATACAATTTTTAAAATATATTTTATTGTGTTTTAGGTGAAAGCTTACACAGAAAATTAGGTTCTTATTTAGTGACTTTTATATTAACTGTGCCAGGAAACCGGTTGTATTTTTCACAGTCTATCAACATTCTCATTATTTCTGTTTGTTCTCTTTCCATTAATCTAACTTCCCTGCGTGATCTTACCTTCTCATTCATGTATATGCACTTTAGGAACCAATTCTTGTCTGTGTTTAATTTCTGGTTATTTGCCGTGGAGTTGGTTCAGACTCAAAGTGACACTGCATAGGGTTTCTGAGGCTATATATATTTACAGGAGCAGAAAGCCTCATCTTTCTCCCATGGAGTGGCTGGTAGATTCGAACTTCAGATCTTGAGTTAGCAGCCCAACTCAAAGCCACTATGCCACCAGATCTTCTTAATCTCCTTAATTTGTGGATATGTAATGAATATAAAGGTTTCAAGAAGTTAATCAAGTAGTTGTTGAAGTGTTGTTGTTGTTAAATGCTGTCAATTTGGTTCCAACCCATAGTGACTCTGAATAGGGTTTCAAAGGAGTGACTGATGAGTTTGAACCGCTGACCTTGAGGTCAAGTGCTTATCCTACAGTGCCACATCAGGACTCCTCTTCTGAAGTAGACACACAGTAATCTTGTTTTTATTTTGATTTTTTTCTCCATCTCCAGATCACATGGGATCTCCTCTTTATCCCTTAGTGCACCTCACTTGGGTTAGAACTTCATCAGTTCTGACTTAGATCCTTGTGATGTCCCCTACTCTGGTTTTCCTGTCTGTTCCTATCCTGCTATCTCTCTTTAACAAAGCTTTCTGAGTGATTTCTCTAAATTACACATGCGATCTGGTCATTCCTGTTTGAAATCCTCCAGTGACTCCCCGAGGCTATGAAATAATTTAATACCCCAAGTCTTTTTCATGGCAGTCATACCAAACTCTTCATCAATTAGCTTTTGCTTACTCTCTAGCTTTGTCTCCACAACTGCCTCTTAATCATCCCACTCCAGACAAATTTCCTATAGCTTCTGTAATACACATAGGCTCTCTTTCCCTGTGTCTTTGTACATATTAACCCTTTTGTTAAAAATAGCTTTTCCTACGCCCCTTCTTGTCACTTTCTAACCCTTGTTTTTCCTCTAAGGCCACACTCAGGCATCATGCAAGTTCTAGGTGTGAGTATTCAATGCTTCCATTGTGCCTATCACCTCTAATGTCTTTCAGAGTACAAATAAGACCATATTGAATATGCTATTGTTGTGAGGTGCCCTCAAGTTGGCACCGACTCATAGTGACTGACCTTTCCTATGCCATCTTCATAATTGTTGTTATGTTTGAGTTCACTGTCGCAGCCATCGCATCAATCCATATAAAACTGAATATAGAAAACTTTCAATATTCTCCTTTAAACTATGAACTTCCCAAAGACAGAAATTGGATCTATACATGTCCAACACTTAGCACAGTGCCAAACTCATACTAAGTATTCAGTAAAGTTTGCTCCCTTATCTAATCTCCTTTACGGCAGCAAGTGTGTCCTAGAGATTTTTAATTCCCTCCACTGCTTAGTAAAAATATACTATTACTCACATCTACATTCTGTAGGCACTTAATGAATGTTTGTTGAGTGGATGACTATATTACTGATACTTTAAGTTTTACCATTCTACTGCCAATAAATGCTTAAAAGATTCTGATTACAAGAGTAGCTTAGCAAAACATTTAAGTGCTGATTGACCAGTAGGAATCTCAAAGGATGTTTTTATTTCACTCCAGAGCAGTCACCTACACTGTGAACTACAAGCTAATACTATTCACAGGAGAGCAACTCTGTCTGTTTGCCTAGACCGTTTGTGATATTAGCTATGCAAATAAATATTTTGATTGTTCATCTGGGAGAAGAGGATTACTTGATAACTGTCTTGAAGTATATGTAGGCTTATTATGAGAAGGATGCTGACTAATTTTCTTTCCCATTGCTACAGCTGATTCAATAAGGAAAAGTATTTATGTTGTTTCAACAGTTAAGATAAGAAAGAATTTCTTCACTGGAATTCAGAGACATTATGGAAACTCCTTCTTTGTAGGGATGAGATGAACTCAAAACTCCTGTTTTCATGCTGAATCTATGAAATCTAAAATCATGTTATCATGGTGATTTGTGGCTACCAATAATGAGGCCGTGCATTTGGCATGATTTGCTACATTCAGAAAAGAATTAACAGGTATATCCTATGAGTGTCGGACTTTCTTGGACACTGCTAGAGAATCACTGGTTTGCCCCTGCTAAGCTGTGGGAACACTTATCTGTGGGAAGAAGGCACATTGGAAAAGTTACATTCTAGTGAAAGGCTGTTTATTACTGTACAGGTGTGGCGCTGTTGGTTAATGCGTCAGACGGCAGTCATTTGAACTGCAAACTCGGTGGTTCAAGCTCACCAGCTGCTCCTTGGAAACCCTGTACAGGGTTGCTATGGGTCAGAATCGACTCGACGGCACTTAACAACAACAACAATGACATAACAGATTGTAAACGTAGAGAATGGCTTCCAAAGGAGTTAGAGCGTTACAGGGACATATAAAAGACCATTTGAAATAAGCTGAACTGCATGTACAGAGCGATGCAGTGTCGAGAGATGTGTCAGGTATGTTTATATATAGTTATGGACCCTACAAGCTATAGACCAGCTCTACCAGGCTCTGTAAGATAAACACTGGACTGCAAACCACAAGGTCCACAGTTCAAGCCCATTAGCCACTCTTCAGAAGAAATATGAAACTTCTTGCGCCCACAAAGATTTAAAGCCTCATGAACCCTACACAAGCTCGCTATGAGTCAGAACCAACTCCACGGCACTTAACAACAACAATAACAACAACCAGAGAGGAAAACATTCAGAAATATGTACAAATCACTTCTGATATGTCAAGCTGTGCGCTAACTCAATACATACTTTTTCTCAGTTAAGCCTTACAGCAACCTAAAGTATAGTCTTGAGTTTGCAGTTGATGAAAATGAGGAATGGAAAGGCTAAATGACTTGCCCGTAATCATACAGGTAATAATTGATGAAGTAGGAAATTTCAAATCAGGTTTGTCAGACTTCTGTACTGGGACAAAATAAAATTCCAAAATACTAACAAGTCCCTTCCAAGGGCAAGGCATAAACTGAGATAGGAACTGTGTATTTTCAGTGCAGGGAAATATTTTTCTCACTGATGTATTCCCCATATCAAACCCTACATGTAGGTATGCTGTAAACATCTGTGAATGAATAGGCTATTTTCAAGGAGCTGGTACTCAAGTAGGGATGACAGACATGCATAAATAACTGTAATATACAGAAGGTTATAGATCCTGGTGGATCAGCATGGATAAAAATCCGAGGGAAGAGGAAGTTATACTCTAAGCAGTGAGGAGGCATTGAGGGTTCTAAGCAAGACAGTGGTATGATGAAAGTTTGTTAGTGAAAACTTAATTTGCTGACTTTGTGCGACTTGTTTCCTTATTGTCAGCAACATTAACCTACTTGGAACTCCAAGCAAGCTAGATTTGTGGTGATAGAAAACAGAAGGAGACATTTCTCTTTCTCATGTCCTGTTCACTAAAACTCTGCTAAATTGGGTTAAATGCTGGAACGATCAATTGGACTAGGAGCAGAAGCCGAAAATCCAAATGTGTGCTTACACTCTATGTCTGATCATTTTGTTGCTAACAATATAAAGAACCTCTAGAAGGCAAGGGTAGGGTTTGGGGCTGGAAAGCCTGTGTACTGAAAACGTCTAAGTAAGCTAGGTTTCAAGGTCATTCATCTTTCATAACCTTGCTCTTTCTTGTCACTTGCTGTCAAATCAGCCCCTGACTCATGGCAATCCCATACACAGCAGAACAAAACACTGCCTGGGCCTATGCCATCCTTGTGGCTGTTGGTATGGGCAATACTCTGTATGATCCATAGGGTTTTTTTTTTTTTTTTTCTTTTTCTTTTTCTTTCTTTCTTTCTTTGGTTGTGAATTGAGTGATAGTTTACGTGGGAGAACATTGGCTTTACACCATCATTTCATTGCAATGATTAGAATCTCCTCTGTACATCATCATTCAACAGTATTTGCTTCTATTCCCTCTGTTTTTTGGGTTTTTTTTAGATATACACAAAAACACTCAGGAATATATAATCATTTAAACTACCAAAGGGCACATTCTGCAAGCCTGCCTCCTGGCTGCCAGCTCTAGTCCCTCTCTTTCCATGAATCTACATCCTCAGCTGCTCCCTCTCTCCCTGTCCCCATCTCTGCCTCCCTCTTCAGTGTTATAGTTTCTCTGGATAAGGTCCTGCATACCGCTTGTGCTCTTCTCCCTTGACGGTCCTAGGGTCCTCTGTTTCTGGACTGCAAGATTAACTACTCCCTATTTTTGTTACAAAACTTCTACCTTTATAATTGTGACAGTCTCAATTACTCACTACTGAATCATAAGAATCTTATCCCCATTTCTTTTCACCAGACCCATCTAGACAAGATGTAAACTATTCAGTGGGGGGATTCTATCTTCCCCAAACACTCTTAAGCTAAAGATCCATAGGTTTTTATTGGTAAATTTTTCAGAAGTAGCTCATGAGGACTTTTTTCCCAGTCTGTCTTAGTCTGGAAGTTCTATTGGAATTTGTCCACCATGGGTGACGCTGTTGTTATTTGAAATACCAATAGCATAGGCTCTAGCATCACAGCAGCATGCAGCCCTTACAGTGTGATAAACTGACACACAGGTGGTGGGTGATAGTTGCAGAGTTACCTATCCATTCATTTATTAATCCATCCAGTTCAGTAGTTCAATAACTGTTTATTGAGTTCCATGGTGTACCTGGTACTGCCCTAAGACCGAGGATATAGGAATTTAGTGTGAGTACAAGTACATCAGTCATTGCTCCCAATGGAGTATGCAAGTTAGTAGGGTAATTCGGACCATATTCATTTCAGAGCATGATATATACTACAATGAAAAAAAAACCTAAAATAGAGAAACAGGATGAAAAGTGACTGAAGAGGAGAGAATAAGCACGGTTGGAAAGTATGCTCAGAGAAAACTGCTCTGTGGAAATGACATTCCAGCAGATTTGAATAATCAGAAAAGGCCATCCCTACAAAGAGCAGAATGAAGAGAGGAAACCGAGGAAACAGCCAGGGCAAAGGCACTGAGGCTGGGAGTTAGAGGAAGATGCAGCAGGAATCATGGGACTTTACCATCAGCATTATGAGTTGAGCTGCTAACCTCACAGGCAGCAGTTCGAAACTACCAACAGTTCCGTGGGAGAAAGATGAGGTTTTCTGATCCCGTATGATTTAAAGCCTTGGAAACCTAATGCAGGATCACTATGAGTCGGAACCGACTCCAAGACCTGGAGTCATGATGTGGCGCTGTGGGTTAATGTGCTGGATTGCAAGGTCCGTCTGAACCGCAAGGTTTGTGGTTCAAGCACATCAGCCACTTCTTGGAATCCCTGTACACGATCAGAAGTGACTAGATGACACTTAACAACAACAACAAAATACTCAGAAGTTTGAAAAGCACAGCTGAGCTGCTTCCTTTTCAAACATTATGTCAGTGCAATATTTTAACAATGAACAATTCAGTGATTTCCTTTATTATTAAGTTTTCCTTAATAATCAATTAAGATTGTCCATCTTAGAAAGTGAGAATTAAAAAAATAATAATTTGGGTTTATACCCACTGGCAAATACCAAAAAAGAAATATAGGTCATGATAAAAGGAATAAAAAATATGAACGAAGGGTTTCAGAAGACCACCTTCTCGAAGGGAGTAGTGCTAAGGGTTGGCAATGAAAGGCTGAAAACCATGTACTGTTTATTAATTTAATAAGTTTGTCTTGATGTCAATGTAATCGAATGCTGCCACAAAATAATGGTCTCCTGCAGTTACATGAATGTTGAGGCCAAGCTCTGATGTTTATTTCCAAGACAGGAGACATTGATCCCTCACTAATAGAATATTACAAGTTTATTTCTATTATGCTAAGTAACCAAAGTTGATTTCATTGTTTGATTTGATGGATGTTAGTGCTGTCAGAGTTCAGAACAGTCTAGGGAGAGGAAACAAATAGAATGAGTTGGTTTTTTTCCCCTACTAGATAGGCAATGTTTATATTTCATTCTAATATAAAATCAATAAAGTAAAACTTTAGGGATCCTTAATCTCTGGGATCTTTCTTCTGGTGTCCCAGAGATGGGACAATTTGGCACACGATTGTTCTCCCCTAAGACCAAAAAGGCTTTGGAGCCAGACAGTGAAAGAATTGGATGGGGCCCCATGTACTGGAAAGGTAACAGGAAACGTAATGAGAGGGAAAAGACAGCTATAACAACAGAGGGAGGAAGTGAAGCCAGAAAAACAAGAGAAGAAGGAAGAGTAACAGCGAGCTGAAATAATCTATGAGAAAAAAAGAAAAGAAAAGGGAATTACAACCTGTTGGTTTGGATACCTGTCATCAGTTTTTGAGAGTTTCCAGAGTGTGGGCATTTTATTCAAGAACCAGTGACTAGATGGTGCTGCCCAATTGCACTTTCTTAAGCAGAATGCAGAGTACAGTGGAGGTCTCAACCTGAAGTTTTACCTCCCACAAATCACACAGGCACACAGAACTGGTAAATGGGATTGACCAGATGAGGAATTTAAAAAGTTGAAGGTTGGAAAGAGGATATGAACTGACCAGTTAGTTCAGTAGAAGTTAAGATACATAGACACATACCAAATCAATCTTTAATATCCTTTGATGAACTAAGGCATTCACTTAACAATGGCCAAAATGGGAAACCGATTAACTTGATTAAGAACAAGGTTCCAGTAAAGCAGGTTGATCTGATGCTTCTGGTTTTGCCCAAAAGAATTTAATCTTAAGGACAGAAGTGAGGTCCCAAGAAACTTACTTTCACTGATCTACCTGCATTAAAGCAAACCTGAATTCACCGTACGTTTGTCACTCTAGAATCACAGTATACATACAATAAATATTAACAGGTGCTCTAAAAGATCTGTGTATCAGAGTCCTAAGAGAACCTGAAAGATTAGGTTGTATGGTGTGAATTTAACACTGCCATTTACTAGTTGTGTAAGAGAGAATTTTTTTTTTTAATGTAATGTTAATAGTACTTATCTCAAAGGATTGCTTCAAGTATTAAATGAGATGCTTAATGTAAAATAAGTAATGCCTAGCATATTTTACCACTGTACAACCCCTCATCTGTCAGTTTGTCATACTGTGATGGCTTGTATGTTGCTGTGATGGTGGAAGCTATCCCACGGGTATTTTAAAGACCAGCAGGATCACACA
>NW_006408663.1:1811009-1815581 GCF_000296735.1 Chrysochloris asiatica | reverse complement strand
CTGGTAGCATAGTGGTTACAAATCAGACTGCTAACCTCAAGGTCGGCAGTCTGAAACTACCAGTCATTCTGCTGGAGAAAGATGAGGCTTTCTGCTCCTGTAAAGATTTAGAGTTTCATAAACACTGTGCAGGGTCACTATGAGTCAAAACTGACTCCATGGTACTTAACAACAACAACAACAACAACTAGGAAGACCTGTTATTATGACTATTATTCAAATTTACACACCAAGTCAGTGATGATGAAATTGAATAATTCTATCAATGTCTTAAGCCTGAAATTTATCAAACATGCAATCAAGATGTATTGATAATTACTAATGATTGGAATGCAAACATAAGTACAAGGATCAGTAGTTGAAAAATATGACCTTGATGATAGAAAGGATGATGGAGACTACATGATAGAATTTTGTAAGGAGCTCTGGTAATGTCGTGGTTATGAGTCAGCAGTTCAAAACTACCAGCTATTTCTTGGGGAAAAGATGAGATTTTCTGTTCTCATAAAGATTTACAGCCTCGGAAACCTCAAACAGGGTTGCTACCAACCAATTACTTCTTCATTGCAAATCCCTTTTGTAAACAACATAAAACGCGACTATACAGGGGGACCTCACCAGCTGGAAAACACAGAAATCAAATTGACTGCATCTATGGAAAGAGACAGTGGAAAACTTCCAAATCATCAGGCAAAACATGGCCAGGACAGACTGTGAAACAGAACATCAATTACTCATATTCAAGTTCTGTCTGAAGCTGAAGAAAGTTAAAAATAATTCCACAATAGCCAAAACATGACCTTGAACATATTCCATCTGAATTTAGAAACCATCCCAAGAACAGATTTGATGAATTAAACACGAATGACCGATGACCAGAAGAGTTGTGGGATGATATCAAGAACATCATACAGAAAGCAAGCAAAGGTCATTAAGAAGTCAAGGAAGAAGGAAAACAGCAAAACGAATGTCAGAAGAAACTTGCTAAAGCAAATGGGAGAAATGAGGAGGTAAAAGGGCTGAGGAGAAAATGTCAAAGCTCAAGAAGACAAAGTTAAATATTTTAATAAAATGTACAAAGAGCTGGAGCTAGAAAACCAAAATAGAAGAACACACTCAACATTTCTCAAGCTGAGAGAACTGGAGATAAAAATCAAGCTTTATCTTGAAATATTGAAGGATTCTATTGTGGTACTGTAGGATTGACACTGCACTGCAAACCACAAGGTAGGCAGTTCAAACCCCCTAACTGCTCCTCAGAAACCCTATACAGGGTTGTTATGAGTAAGAACCCAGTTGATAGCACTTAGCAACAACAACATGGGCAAAATATTGAATGATTCAGAAAGCCTCAAAAGAAGATGGAATGAAAACACAGAGTCATTGTACCAAGATGAAATGGCCTACATTCAATCATTTTAAGAGGTAGCATCTGATCAAGAGCCAATGATACTGAAGGAAGAAGTCTAGGTGCACTGGAGGCATTGGCAAAGAACAAGGGTCCGGGAATTGATGGAATACAAATTGACATCTTTCAACAAACTGATGTAGCACTGGAGGCACTCACTTATCTATGCCAAGAAATTTGGAAGAGTTACCTCACCAACTGATTGGAAGAGATCCATATTTGTGCTCATTCTAAAGAGAGGTGACCCAACAGAATGTGGAAATCATCAGACAATATCATTAATATGTCATGCAAGTAAAGTTTTGATAAAGGTAATTCAAAAACAGCTGCAACAATACATTTACAGAGACCTGCCAGAGGTTCAAGTAGGATTCGGAAGAGGATGTGGAACAAAGAATGTCATTGCTGATGTCAGATGTATCTTGACTGAAAGCAGAGAATACTAGAAAGATGGTTACTTGTGTTTTATTGACTATGCAAAGGCTTTTGATTGTGTGGATCATGACAAGCTATGGACAACACTGTAAAGAATTAGTATTCCAGAACACTTAATTGTGCTCACACGGAATGTGTACATAGACCAAGAGGCAGTCATTCGAACAGAACAAGGGAACATCGAATGTTTAAAATTAGGAGAGTTGTGCACTAAAGTTGTATTCTTTCACCATACTTAGCCAATCTGTATGCTGAGCAAATACTCCATGAAGCTGGATAGTATAAAGAAGAACATGGCATCAGGATTGGAGAAAGACTCATTAACAACCTGTGATATGCAAGTTTCAGTCTTGATTGCTGAAAGTGAAGAGGACTTAAAATACTGATGAAAACCAAAGATCACAGCCTTTGGTATAGGATGCACCTCAGCGTTAAATAAAGAAAAATTCTCACCACTGGAAAATATATATATCATCATGATAAATGAAGAAAAGATCGAAGCTGTAAAGGACTTCATTTTGTTTGGCTCAACCATCAACATTCATGGAAACAGTAGTCAAGAAATAAAATGACATACTGCATTAGGCCAATCTGCTGCGTAAGACCTCTTTAAAGTGTTGACAAGCAAAGACATCAGTTTGAAGACTGAGCTGCGCTTGACCCAAGCCATCATATTTTCAATAATCTCATATGCATGTGTAAGTTGGACACTGAATAAAGATGAATGTAGAAGAGTTGATGCCTTTGAGTTATGGTGTTGGAGGAGAATATTAAAAGTACCATGGATGCCAAAAGAACAAACCCATCTGTGTTGGAAGAAGTACAGCCAGAATGTTCCTTAGAAGCTAGGATGACCAGACTTCATCTCTCATACT
Source organism: Chrysochloris asiatica (assembly GCF_000296735.1). Lineage (NCBI taxonomy): Eukaryota > Metazoa > Chordata > Mammalia > Afrosoricida > Chrysochloridae > Chrysochloris > Chrysochloris asiatica. The sequence goes on along the minus strand of NW_006408663.1, from coordinate 1,812,863 downwards.
TTGGACAGATTATCAGTAGGGACCAGTCCCTGGAGAAGGACATAATGCTTGGTAAAGTGGAGGGTCAGTGAAAAAGACGAAGACCCCAAACAAGATAGATTGGCACAGTGGCAGTGGCGATGGGCTCATGGGTAGCAAGATTATGAGGTTGGTACAGGACTGGGCAGAGTTTTGTTCTGCTGTGCATAAGGTTGCTCTGAGTGGGTACCAACTTGCAGCACCTAACAAAAGCACATTGTAAGAACTTGATAAATGTTAGTCTTGTTAATATATCATATCCTAAAGAGTTCAGTGGCTCTTTAGAATAAGCACATGAGTGCTAACCACACCATCAGTGTTCCCAACATGAGCCACTCCTTGGGAGAAAGATAAGACTTCCTGCTTACGTAACATAAAGTAACATAACATATTGTAAAATATATTATGTTGTTGTTAAGTGCCGTCGAGTCTGGTCCGACTCATAGGAGTGACTGGTGAGTTTGAAGTGGCAACTTTGCTGTTCAAACTGACTTGGCAGTCCAGCGCATTAGCCCACAGTGTCACACCAGAAGTCTAATATAATATTGCTATTGTTGTTATGAAGTGCCATCGGGTCGATTCCGATCCATAGCGATCCTGTATAGGGTTTCCAAGGAGCAGCTGGTGAGCTTGAACCACCAGCCTTGCAATTCAAACGACTTTGCAGTCTGACGCATTAGCCCACAGTGCCGCACCAGTATAATAATTAATATAATATAGTATTTAAGAAGTATGAGTCTGAGGTGTGGACTGGAAGAACTGAAACTCCTGTACATTCAAGAACCATGTAACATTGCCAGAGTCAATCACTTTTAACCTACAAAATACTCTGACATTTTGTCCTTTTCTCAGAGGTCAAGGGGAAGAGAAAAAGAAAGGAAAAGAGCAGGGAGAGGAAGAGGTAAAGGAAGACACTGGAAGGTAGATGACTATGTGGTAAAGTTTTCTGAGGCAACCTGTACGTACAGGAAGTTGAAGTGTTGAATTGCAACTGTTTATCCTCAGCATAATGAGCTCTGGTGGCGTAGTGGTTACGAGTCGGGTTGCTAACCTCATGGTCAGCAGTTCAAAACTACCGGCAGTTCCACGGGAGAAAGATGAGTCTTTCTACTCCTGTAAAGATTTACAGCCTCGGAAGCCCTATACAGTGTTGCTAGCTATGAGTCGGAACCGCCACCACCATCCCAGTATAATCCTTTAGAAAGTTCTCTAGACCTTTAGAAAATTCCTAGGAAGTGAATGTGGCGTATGTCTCCTGTGCTACAAATAATAAATTCACCTTTAAAATAAAGAAAAAAATCGAGACTATGAAAAAAGAAGTAAAAAGAAAAAAATAATAACAAAATTAAACCCATTGTTGTCTTCTAGATTCCAACTTCTAGCAACCCCATAGAAGAGAGCAGTACTACTCCATAGTGTTTCCAAGGCTAAAATCTTTACAGGAGCTACATCTTTCTCCCTCAGTGTGGCTGGTGGATTTGAACCACTGGTCTTTCAGTTAGTAGCTGAGAGCTGCATAACCATGGCACCCCAAGGATCCTTTTTATAGGACTCCTTTTTACAGTATTGTTGCTATTTCTAGGCTGGTTTCTCTAGAGAAGCAAAACCAGCGAAGACAGGTTTATATCAAGGAAAGGACTCCTGGTATGGTGCTGTAGAGTCAGCATTAGACCTTGAACCACAAGGTTGGCAGTTCAAACCTACCAACTGCTCCTTGGAAACCCTATACAGAGTCACTATGAGTCGGAACTGACTGAACGGCACTTAACAACAACAAAAACATCAAGGAAATGGCTCACAGGGCTGTTGTTGTTGTTAGGTGCCATCAAGTCGGTA
>NW_006408663.1:1802363-1809214 GCF_000296735.1 Chrysochloris asiatica | reverse complement strand
CTGGAGAAGGATGTCATGCTGGGTAAGATGGAGGGTCAGAGAAAAAGAGGAAGACCCCCAATGAGATGGATCGGCAAGGTGGCATCATTGATGGCGTCAAGTGTGGCAGTGGTAGTGAGGTTGGCCCAGGATTGGACATCGTTTCGTTCTGCTGTGCATGGGGTTGCTTTGAGTCGGTTCTGACTCGATGGCACCTGACAACAACAACAACGATCTCAAACAATTTCATGGTAAATAAAATGTGATAGCGGTACAATTAGTCATTTTCCTTTTCTGTCACACTTGGTGGATTTTGTTGTTGTTAGTTGCCATCAAGCTGATTCTGACTCATACCAACCCTCTATGTGAAGAGTGGAACTCTCTTATACGGGTTTAAAAACTTGGTCATTTTAAAAGCAAATCGCCAGGACTGTCTTTCTAGGTTCTAGTATTTGAGTGATGAACAGTTTGTATTACCCAGGGATCCTTCCACACTTGGTTCAGAGAATCCAGTTTTGTTGGAAAATTATGAAATGCAAAAGTAGCATGTTTTTTGTTTTTGTTTCTTTTCAATATTTACATTCTCAACAGAAGGAAATGACACTGCTTGGAATGTTGCGCAATCTCCCTTTTGAGATTTGGACTTTTGGCAACTCCAGGAGTGCAAAGAAATCGGATTGGCATAATCTCACTAGGTGAAAAACCATTGTGAAGATTTAGGAGTGCATTTTAAACTCTAGTAATCCTTTTGAATAAAGAATACTCTTTGGTGCACTTCCAAAAGAAACTCTCAATATTTAAAGACAAAATTCCAGCTAGTGAACACTGCAACTCTTGGAATTTGTTTTGCAAAATGTGCTAAAGTGTGTGAAATTGCCATACACGGTTGCCCTGGTTTTTCAGTTTTCGTCATTTTCAATTTATATACAATGCTTTGTATCAGGATTATTTCATTATATTCCAAGTTGTTGTTAAGTGCCGTCGAGTTGGTTCCGACCCATAGCGACCCTGTACAGGGTTTCCGAGGGTGTAAATCTTTAAGGGAGTAGAAAGCCTCATCTTTCTCCCGCGGAGCGGCTGGTAGTTTCGAACTGCTGACCTTAAGGTTCACAGCCCGATTCATAACCACTACGCTTTACTAAACTTCATATTCTTGATGGTTGCTGGCTGGAAAAGACTAGGCACTCTAGAGATGGAACATTTTGGAGCTGGTGGGCTTCTACATTCTCTCTTCTAACCCACTGGTAAGTGTTTATGAATATGTAAATTAGGATTTAAAAAATCCAGGGCAAGGGGTTAAGTAACCAGACCTTGCCTCAGATTAACTGATGCTAAATCAACAGTGGTGTTTCAAATAGTGTTACTCTGAGACTCCATTTCATTCATTATTCTGGCCTGAGTGACTATGTTGCATGCATACTGGCACAGTTGCAATGATTCCATTTAGTCCATTGCTTTGGTACAGTCTTTCAGCAGTTTGTGAATCTGAGCATATTGGCCTGTTCTGCCTGGGACAGAAGTTTCATAAGGTAGTTTGAGTGACACACATCTCGGAGCTTGCTCACATTCCTAGGTGGTAAATAGTCACTTCTGAGAGAAAGAGGTGTGGCCTCGTGGTCTGGGAACAGGACTATCAGTCAGGAACACAGAGTTCTCCTTCTGGAACTAATTCTATTTGCTGTAGGTTTCAGGTCATGCTTACAAATCTTCCTTGGGCTCAGTTTACCACTTTTTAAAAGCTAGTTGGGAACATCTAACTAATGAAGTACACTGAGTATTACTGAATATTACCAGTAAAATATTTTGAAGTGAAAACTGGTATGAATGCAATTAAAGAGATGTTATTTCTACGAACTAATTAGTTTTATGAAACAACAATTGAACAGTTTTGTCCTTAAAAAATTTCCTTTAAAAATTCATTTTAATGTCTAAATAGTTTATTTTTAGTCTTCTAAATAAATATTTCTATTCTACATTTATTATTGTTGTACCTTAAAGTGCTAAGTGTTCTCCATGATGTAAATAATTTAATTCTTGATTAACTTCCATTTAAATATGAAGAGGTAGTCTCTTTGTTCTGGATAACACAGGGAAAGATTTTCTGAGGCTCCAACCCTGTAATAATGTAGACGTTATTAACCTTAATGTTTTAGAGAGAAAAAGAGGATCAGAGAAATATATAGTCAATCCAGAGTTTGAGCTGGCTAGTATAATGACCTGCCTACTTTAAAATGATAAAGACTTCTAAAACTAAGATGGAGGTTCCAGAAAGAGAAAAGTGTGCATATGTGTCCAAACAAAACAGAAAAAACAAAACCAAAACACACACAGTAAAATAACAACAACAACAACAAAACCCGTAATGAATCATTGTCATGTTCTAGATCTAAAAGAAGAAAGTAAAACAAAACAAGACCAATCCCCAAAGCTCCATTCTGGTGGGCCAGGTGATAACATTTCCCACCCAATGTCCAATGGGTGGTTCAAGCTCACCAGCTGCTCCTTGGAAACAATATACAGGGTCACTCTGGGTCGGAATTGACTTGATGGCACTTAATAACAACAACAATACCCAATGTCCAGTCCCTTAAAATGAACCAACCTCACTTTTGATATTAAAAACAAATACACACACAAAAACCCTCACAAAAGATATTATGATTTTTTTATACAAGGAAGCTTTACGTTTCCTATCCCTTCTCTCCTTTTCAAAATCAAAACAAATAAAACTATCTTTAGTTCTTTGTCTGGGAACACAAATTTGGCTCAGAATATGTGTTTCAAATCTCATTAATTACAATATTGGCCCCATGAGATATAGTTGCTGATGCAAAGAACACTCGTTGTACTCAAAAATAATTTGAACAAGGGCAAAGAAGCATGTTATTTACATGTGTAAACATTAAGAGGAAAATAAAGCAGAGATGTTTCAGGTAGCTGTGGCGATGTTTTAATGGTAATTGATTTGACTACTTAAGTTTTAAGGTTAACATTGTGTAGCCATCTTTTAGTTTGTATATTTGTTGGATGACAACACTCTTGTAATGGTAACTCTGACATTAACTTGGCAAATTTTGAACCTTAAAGACCTTTTAGCATTTTATTCTTTCCAGATACTAAGACCAAATTGCTCTGAATTCCATACCCTGCTGTGCATGTCTATGATTTATTTATTTATGAACTATCAGAAAATAAGTGATTCCTTAAAGGAACTTTAATGCACCAAATTTGGGTAAAAACCAGTCAAATGAATAAATTAACAGTAGTTTATAGCGAAAAGTTTCTATTTTTCCTCTCTTTGGGAAATCGCAGATTAAACCATAACTATTTGTGGTCTTGCACTATAAGAACAAAGAGCTCTGGTAGCGTAGTGGTTTTGAGTAGGGCTGCTAACCTCAAGGTCAGTAGTTTGAAATTACCAGGTGTTCCGCTGGAGAAAGATGAGGCTTTCTGCCTCCGAGGTCGCTATGAGTGGGAACAGACTCCTCAGCACATAACCAACCAACAGCTAAAAGAACACATATGGTCATAAGTTATGATCCTATTAACAAGTTGTTGAGCCAGTGGTTGACTGCAAAGTCTAAGGAAAAAAGTCGTATCCTAGTAACGTCATCTGCTGTGTACAGTCACAACTTAAACAGGCTATGTTAAAGTCTGTGCAAGACTGTGCTCATTGACTGCCGTTCAATGAATCCTGAAGGACAATGATAAGCAGCCCTGGCTATGATGAATAACTTGAAGCTTTGAAAAAATACAGATACCTGGGCCCATCCTCAAGGTTCTGATTCTGTTGGTTTGAAGTGGGATCCCAGATATTAAATAAAACAACAACAACAACAAAACAAATGTTTCTAAGTCAATCCTAGCATGTAATGACTGAGAAACATATTGAATCCTGATCCCAGTGCAATAACAATAACAATTTGTTGATAACAATACAAAGCTCACTTTTGGTTTTCAATTGAAGTCTTCCACGATTCCAGGAGCATGCAGGAGGGTAGATCTGCAGTTACTAGCACACTCTTTCTTCTAGCACCTATAGAGAGTGTTCTACACATGATGGGAACCGTAAGATGGGCATACTTTTCTGGATGAGAGCCAGTGAAAACAGACATTTGAACAACAAACCTTGATGGTAGAGTCTGTAAACAATGGCAACCACATACAGGGTTGAGCATCTTTTAGTAAAGTTTCATTAAAAGAGAGAGGTAGTATTTCTTCAGAGACCATGAATCCAAATATCTCACCCACCAAATCATTGTTAGATCTTTAGAAACAGAAGAGGATTTAAGAGTTAGACATGGTAAATTACTTCTTGTGATTTCCACCAACTCCCACTTTCCTTATTCTTGTTTCTTCTATTCACTTTTCTCGAATTTTTGTCCTTTTACTAAAAGTGCTGTTATATTTCTTGTCTTTTTAAAATCATAAGGTCACACTTCTATTATTTTTGTCATCTTCTTTTACTATCATCTTTTGTGGTTTCTTCATTCCATCCTGTTTCTTTTACTTTCCTCTTTTTCACACCTTACCTTTTGCAATTTTTTATTTTCCCTAATACCAAGAGAGCAGGTCCTTCCTCTTCATTTTCCCATTCTTTGATTTATGTTTAGTTGCCAACCCCTTTTCTGATTCGCTACCTTTCATTTTTACTAACTGCCCTTCCTTAACCTTCTGTAGATGTTTTATTCCTATCGCTTTGCTGTCAGTGCCCACAGAAGCTTATTTCTTTCCATTCCATTTTCTCTGTATCTCCATATGCATTTTTATGATCCTTCTACTACTAAAAGCTTAAAACTCTATGTGAGGGATAGAAAGGTACTTTTCCCATTTGAATTCTATTTCCTCTCCCCTCTCATATTTGATGCACTCTATTTATCCTTCCCTGATGTTTCCACCAGTCCAGCCCCACCTGCACCCCTCTCCTGTCATTCCCCATTTGATGCCCATCTCTTCTTTCTAACCCCATTTGCACCCTGTCTGATTTTATAGCCAAGGATCTCTGCAAGATAGAGAATGGAGTTCTATTTGGAACCAGGTTGTGTGTATTTCAGAAACTTTTGCGCATTTATGAAAATGGGATTAGAGACTTAGACCCAGAAATATCCCCGACAGCATTTCAGTTGAGGCACAGCTTTTGGCACCTTGGAACGCTGCTGGGTCCCATTCGATGAAGGCTAGGGACGGTAATGTCTTTTAAGGCCTTTTCCACGCAAGGGGTCATGAAGAGTTGGCACCATCCTGCAGCTCGGAAAACCTAGCCGGGAGAGGATGCCTGGGGCCCTCTTCTACAGCTGGCTGGCAGGGAAGCTGGTGCTTGGTATAACGTCGGGCTCCCCGCGATGAGGGGTCGAAGTAGGGGGGTAACTGTGTCCCCCCCCCGGAGTCACCCAGCCATTTTAGGGAAGCAGACTCATTCCACGGAGACTAGGCAGGCCCGAGGCAGGGCGCTCGATCCGGGCGCAGGGCGCAGCCCCACGAGCTGGGCGACGCCACCCCAGCGGCGCCAGGGACTGGAGGCTTAGTCCTTTCCCAGGAGGGGAATCGAGTCGTTCCCGGTGGCTCAGCTCGAAGGTCGAGGGAGCAACACGCTGTCCCTCCCCAGCCTGCCCTTAGGGAGCTGGGCGGGGGCGACACCCCGGGGAGTAGGGCTGAGGGCGGCTGAGATCAGTAGCGGGTACCGGCGCGGGGGCACCAGCAGGAGAGGAGCAGGAGTAGGGGCTGGTGGGGGCCTCTGAGGCGACGGGGCCCTGGGTCTGCCGGTGCACTCGGCGGGCGCCCCGAAGTCTGGGGCCGCTGCGGCTCCAGCTCCGCCGGCTCCTGCCAGAGACTCCAGGCCGCACTTTCCCCTCCTCCCGGCGCCTTCTCTCCAGTGAGGAGTCGAGCGCGGGCGGCGCGGGGGGAGGGGCGGCGGCGGAGGGAACAGCCAGTTGTTTAAAATCCTTCTAGAGCAGTTTCTAATTCCCCCCTTGCGCCGAGGTTCGGAGGGGGAGGGGGGAAGGAGAGCGGGAGGAGGGAGGAGAGCAGAGAGGGAAGGAGGGAGGGAGGAACCGACGAAGGGAGGGAAGGAGGGAGGAGACTGCCGCTTAGGCTGTAGCAGCCACCGCGCGCTTCGGAGGGCCTGAGGGAGGTGGAGGGAAGGGGAGGGCTGTCAGTCTCGCGCGTTGCCCGGGCGAAGGGGGTGGAGCTTTGGCGTGGGGCGGCCAATAGAGGGGGTGGCTGCGTGGGTCGCCATGGGGACGGGGCTGTTCCCGGGGAGGCTGTGATGGGTTGACAGGTGCGTGACAGTGGGAGCTGCTCTCGGCACAAGCATGTACGGCAAAGGCAAGAGTAACAGCAGCGCCGTCCCGTCCGACAGCCAGGCCCGGGAGAAGTAAGTGTCTCCGCTTCTCACCTACCTCCGCCTTCACACGCGCGCACACACACGCACGCACTCGCGGAGACACAGACACACAGACACTCTCCGCCCGGGAGATCCGGGGGTGGGCCGGCAGGGGGAGGGGTGCGCGAGGTGGGGGCGTGTGGTGCGGGGAGCGGTGATTCCCCAGGATGGGCTGGCGCGGGGCGGGCGGCCGTGGGGGGCTGTCGGCGGGAGGGAGCGAGTGTGCTTGGGGGGCGGCGGCGGTGCTGGTGGTGAGGATGGAAACTTGTTTGGGTGATTGAGGGAAATAACCCGCGGGTTTACCTCCTCACAAAGTAACTTTAGAGCTGGGGTCCGGGGCTGCGGAGACCCGGAGAGCCTCTGGGAATCGCGGGGAGGGGGCAGCTGCGGCGTGGAGGGCTTGCGATGGGAAGGTGGGCGTTTGGATGGTGGGTTGGGGTCGGGGCGGGGAATAATCGGGGTGCTACGGCCGGGGCTCAGGGGCTGGGGT
>NW_006408663.1:1788918-1802087 GCF_000296735.1 Chrysochloris asiatica | reverse complement strand
GCCGGGGCCGCCGCTGAAGTTTGGGAGTCCTAGAAGCACCGAGTTTCCGGGGAGGAAAAGTGTGCTGGCGAGGAGCGGGAGCTACTGGAGGAGACTGGCTTTCTTGCCTCTCGAAGCTAACCTAACTCCGAGGCGGCAGAGGCGGCTGGAGAACTTTTTGTGGCGACATGCTACTTCCCCAACATCTGGGGGTCGCGGTGGTCCGGTGCGGGAGATGGCTGCGGGCGGGGTGGTGGTCGTGGTGCGCTCGGAGGGGAAGTTGTATGTGCTACGGTGGCTATCGTTGGCGGGGAGGGGGCGGAGGTTCAAAACGGGGGTTGTGGAGAGGGCAGAGGCTCTGAGGTTGGGAGGAGTTGTTAGGTCGCGGTTGTGGGGAGATACAGGTGTTCACTTCGGTGGGAGCGGAGGAGAGGGCAGGCGAGCAAAGAGCTCCCCCTGCCCGGAGATGCCACCGTCATGGCACACTGCGAAGCAGGGTTGTTGGCTGCTATTCTTATGTACTTGTAACGGTGATTTGGTTGTTACTAAAAATGAGAACGAGTAGCGACTGTGATCACTGAGGAAGAACCCCCTCCTTTCTGTGCAGCAAACAGAGATTCCCAGTAACCTTCTCAACTCTGAGGGTCAGGTTTCTCCTGGTCATTTAACGCAAGTTGCATTTAGAAGGGGTGTCAGATGAGGGAAAAGGCCTGGGAGCATCTCTCAAAAGGTACTTTGGTAATCTCGCGCACAGAAGAATCTGCGTAAATAAGAAACCAAATGCGCAGAAGATTTAGTTTCCCTCCTTGCTTTAGGCAGTCTCCCTCTGAAAGTTTCTTGTGCCCTAGGGATGGGAACATTTCCTAATCTTCGTGTTGGCAGCAATACACACAATTCCCGTAGGATTTTGAGGGGACTGGCCTTGATGTAGCAAAACAAAAAAATTATTGGAGAGATGCTGTTTTTTTTTTTTTTATTTGCAAAGAGATTTTTCTGAGAAGCTACGTTTCAGGATCTTGTTTCTGCGACAAGAGATATCTAAAAGGCATAGGGTTATAGTCTGGTTAAGAAACAGCTGAAATTCATCAGTTAAAGTTTTGTAATAACAGCTTAATTTATTACTCATTTGACTGTAATACCTGATAAAATAAGTACATCCAGAAAGGATGTTTTAATGGTTACAGAAGAGTTGGATTTCATATTGGGAAGGAGAGTTGAAATGTATAGAGAGGCGCATTCTCATTTAATTTGGGGGTGATTGACTTTGAGAATCAAAGTAATTTGAGATTTAAGGTGGACTCCCAGGAATCTGAACTGTGGCTGAATCTGTATCCTGATGTCTTTGTAAGAATTTTTTTTGTCTCTGAGGTTATAGAGAAAGTTGGAGTTACTGTGTTTGTGGTCCTTCTGGCTCTAATTCTGTGACTTTACCACTTCTGTCAAATCTACCAAACTGAGCACCAAGTAACATCTTCCCTTGTGAGCAAAGTCATGAGGGTTCTGCTAGATGGTGCTATTTGATTTACATGTATTTCTCCTATTCATTATAATAGGCAGCAGGACTCTGGACTGGCTTACCTTTTGAACTAAATATATGTGAAGAAGCCACTTTTGGAGAATTGACAATGATTGCTATGGTTTAATCATTGTTGCATTAATTTCTAGGTAACCGTTATTTGAAATAATGGAGCCCTGATGTGGCGCTGTAAGATAAGCACTGGATTGCTAACTGCAATGTGGGTGGTTCAAACCCACCAATCTCTCCTCCGAAACCCTGTACGTGGTGGCTGTGAGTTGAACTGACTAGGTGGTACCTAATAACATCAAGTCTATTTAGGATCCCTGGTGGCACATTGGTTAAGTGCTCAGGTGCTGAGTGACAGGTCAGTGGTTCCAACCCACCGGCTGCTCTGAGGAAGAAAGATATGGCAGTCTTTATTTTTATAAAGATTTCTAGCTGTTGAAATGATGGAAAGGCAATTTCATGCTGTCTTCTAGGGTCTTTATGAGTCAGAATTGAGTGGAAGGCAACCAGTTCGTTCTGTTTTATGAAATAAACTTAGTTGTATTTTGGTAACAGTTGATCTAATAACTCAGTTCTTCTTTTATATTTACCTGGAACTTTAATGGTATGCTTCCACAATAGTGTAATGACATCTGAAGATAGGAATCTTCAAGTTGTCATTAAAATTGTTGGAACCATTTTTTTTTTTTTTTAACTTTTAAGGTTGGTTGGTTATGTACCGTGGAGTTGGTTCCGACTCTTGGTGGCCATGTATAGTGTTTTTGAGGCTGTAAATCTTAAGACAACCTCATCTTTCTCCCACGGAACAGCTGATAATTTCGAACTGCTGACCTTGAGATTAGCAGCCTAACTCATAACTACTACGCTGAATGTAGTTCTTGAATTAAAAAGCCACAGGAACAATTTATTTTCAGTAATAAATATGTGATATGTACTTTAATAAAAAATTTGAAACATGAGTCATTATTTAAAATGATGGCATTCACATAAATAAAATTGTTGATTTTATAGTTTATCAGGAACTGTGTATTCTAATAGAAGTTCTTCGCAAATAGTTACCAACTGCCTACCTGTATCTTTTGTTTTCTTTTTCATTAAAGCCACTATGTAAAGTGTTTACAATTAATTTTTAGGCTTTACAGAGTTCCTACAGTTACAGTGTACAGTTCTGAATGGACATAAAAATGGCCAGGGTCAGGTTAATTACTTGTGTTGTTGTCTTTTAAACCAGACAGATCAAGTCTATACAAAGGTTTGGCTTAGACTTAATTATAGAGGGAGTGATTGAAAACCCTTGGAAGGTGGGATGTTTGTGTAGACATTTAAATTCTGATCCTGTTAGGTCATTTCCCCCTTTAGTAGCATCCTGTGTGTTTTCTTTGTAATAGTGATTACAATTTTAATTAAATAAAAATAAATTTGTTGTTAAATATATAGCTTTCCCTAAAATGTAAGTTTCTTGAGGGTAAGAATGATACTTTGGATTTATTTTTTGAGGTATCTTAGGCATTAAGAAAAGTATCTTCTAATGTTGTAAATACCAAATAAGTATTTGCTTAATAAATGAAGATATTAGACTCAGAAATTTTTTCAATGTCAAAATATTTAAAAATTAACCTTCAGAATAAGGACTTGTAAAATTTTGGTCCGTGTATTCTAACTTAACTATAATTCAGAAATACCCAACAATAATATAACAGTGTGTGGCACTGTAGGATAAGCACTGCACCACAAGGCCATTTGAACTGCTAGGTCGGCAGTTCAAACTCACCAGCTGCTCTTTGGAATCCCTATGCTGTTAAGTGCCGTTGAGGCGGTTCCGACCCATAGCGACCCTGTATAGGGTTTCCGAGGAGCAGCTGGTGAGCTTGAACCGCTGACCTTGCAGTTCAAATGGCTTTATAGTCTGATGCGTTAACCCACAGCACCACACCAGGACTCCTTGGAAACCCTATGTTGTTGTTGTTAAGTGCCGTTGAGGCGGTTCCGACCCATAGCGACCCTGTAACAGGGTTTCTGAGGCTGTAAATCTTTACGGGAGCAGAAAGCCTCATCTTTCGTGGAGAAGCTGGTAGTTTCGAACTGCTGACCTTGTGGTTCGCAGCCTGATTTGTAACCAGTATGCTACCAGAGCTTCTTGGAAACCCCATACAGGGTCACTATGGGTCTGAACTGCCTCAACGGCACTTAACAGATCATTATTTGTCAGACCTGACATGATGGTACCTAACAACGACAACATTATCTTTTTGTATATTTGTTGTGTATGTACCAGTCACTGTGTTTGACACTATGCATATTTTCTCAAATTCTCCCACCAGGCCTGTAAGATAAAAGTAGGTGATACTTTTTTCATTAAAGAAATAAGAGGTACAATTGTTATGGAAAACAACGTGGCAGTTCCTCAAAATTTTTAAATAGAATTACCATTTGTTGTCCTTGTATGTTAATGAGTTAGTTCTGACTCATAGTGACACCCTATATAAGGTTTCCAAGGAAGGACTGGTAAGTTTGAAACACCGACCTTGAGGTTAGCAGTCCATTGCTTATCCTGTAGTGCCAGGACTGCCCCACGGGGTTTCCAAGGCTGGGGTCTTCATGGAGCACACTACACGTCTTTGTCTGAGTGGCTGGTGGGCTGTAACTGCTGACCGTTTAGTTAGTAAGTTAACAATAGAGTGCTGCTTAACTACTATGACACCGGGACTCCTTAGGTATAAACACTTGGGACCCAGAAGTAGTGACTTGAGCATACATTTATAAACCTATGTTCTTTGCAGCACTGTTCATAATAGCAACAAGGTGGAAATGCCTTAAGTGCCCATCAACAGATGAATGGATCAATAAAATATGGTACATACTTAACCAGGGCTATGAACTGGTTAATTCTGGTTAGCCCCCTGCTGAGAATTTGTATCTCTACCTCAGACACGCTGAATCATAATCTGCATTTTTATAAGATTCCCAACAACTTGTTAAGTATATCAGTATAAAAGAATCCCCTGGGGTTCTAGAGAATCACCTGAGGAACTGAGGATGAAATGTCAGATGTGTTAGATATACTTTTATAACAGCAACATCAACAAAAAGCCGTCGTTTATTGTTGTTGTTAAGTGTCATGGAGTTGGTTACAATTCATGGTTATTCTATATAGAATTTTCAAGCAGCGGCTGGTGAGTTTGGACCACCGACTTTGAGGTTCAAATTGACCTTTCGCACCATGACTCCAGTTGCTGGATACTATTTAGATATGACACTGTCCAGTTAGTTGGCCTAATGCTATTTTAGAGTCATTGTTCCCCTCACAACTTGAGTGAGAGGTGCCTGGGGTCTTAAAGCTTGAGAGAGATCATTCAGGATCAAGCATTTCGTCTCTATTTGCCTGGCACTGCAGAAATGGAAAGAGAACAAAGTCTGAATCAGAGAAGGAATTGGACTGCAGATCTGATTGTCTCTATGAACTACGGCTCCTGTTGCCATGAGACCAGAAGAACTGGATGGTGCCCATTGCTGAAATGTTTTGATCAAAAAATTAATAGGTAACTCCTGATCAAAATGGGAAAAATTGTGGAATGGAATTTTAAATGTCTAGAGAATCAGACTTACTGGACCTCCTGGGGAAGAAAGGACCCCTGGATCAATTGCTCTGAGAAAATCTTTACACTATGAACTGAAATTATCCTCTGAAATAATCTTTAAGCTCGACAGGAGTTTGGTTAAATCAGTATGGAATGTTGACCATGAACATTTTCTTTTAAAGACATCTACGAGATGAGATCAAATCTACGTAATAACTCTGTAAACATAGGTATGAAGTTTGGGGGGAAGTGATTCTTAAGTCATTGGTGGTAAAACAGTATGGGTACAGATGGCAAGAATGGTGACACAATGTGAAAAATGTGAGCAATGCTGTTGGATTGTACATGCAGGTGTTTTATGTTTTGCTGTGAATATTTTCACCAAAACCTAAAAGAAAAGAAATAAGACAACTAAGTCTCTGAATGGTTATGTTAACTTGTTCAGTGATAACATTGCTAGAAAATAAAAAATCTGGGTTTCTAAAACAGCTCTAACTTTAGAAGATGTGGTTGAAATGGAAGACTCATTTTCCAGTTTACCAGATTGCCTCTCTGATTTAGGATAAAATGCTACAGATTTAGGGAATAGAGTTGTATGATCACATATGCTGTTAAGTGCCGTCGAGTCGAGTTGGGTTCTGATTCTTAGCTACCCTGCAAAGGGTTTCCAAGGAGCAGCTCATGGATTTGAACAGCTGACTTTGTGGCTCACCGTCCAGTGCTGATCCTACAGCGCCACACCAAGACTCCATAATCACATATAACAAGACTAGAAAGATTGGATCTTAACCATTTGTGTACTCTGATACATATACCCTCCGTTTTAGCAGATTTCAGGTATGTGTGTGGCTTGATAAATTTTAGGAGTGAAAGGTGGAAACCTACTAATGAAAAATGTCTGTGACTTCAGATTTTTCCCCTAGGAATTTTGTTCGATTACTTAAGTTTTAGAGTTGGGTATCATCATTGTGAGCAGTTCCTATATAAGATATTAGCTATATAAAGCTAATCACTTTACCCTGGAAGTATATAACTGGCACCTGAAAATAGATGAGTAGTGATAGTAATTTTTTATTAAATTAATTTGACCCTTTAATAAAAAATTATGTAACATGTTGTTGTTGTAACGTGCCGTCGAGTCGGTTCCGACCCATAGCGACATAAATCTGTTAAAAAAGCAAAGTAGAACATACGGTACTAAGTTCAGCCACTCAGTGACATATCTTAAAAAACTAGAAATCAAAGTGTACACAGCTAACCTGGGGCTCTGCAAAGTAGTTGTGGTTTTAGATTGTGACTCTTAGTCTAATCTAACAAGAAATAAATATCATATGCTCACTTGTAAGTCGGTATCACCTAATGAACATTTAAATCCTCCGTATAAAAGAGCTTACAGGAATTTCTGTTTAGGAGTAGTACTTTGTCTCCTCTCCATTTTTTGCTTTGAGGCACCCCTCTAAAGATTATACATTTTTCTTTTCTTCCTTCCTTCCTGTTTGAAAGAAAGTTAAGGCAAGCAAAATTATGCAGCTTTTTGCAGAAACTTGTTTAACAAGCATCTAATTTATTATTCTAATACAGGAATCCTGCTGTGGCTCTGCAGGATGGTATACTGAACCCCAAGGTTGGCTTGAATTACAAGGTCGGTGGTTCAAACTCGCCAGCCCCTCCTCGGAAACCATATACAGTGTTGCTATATACAGAACTGACTTGAAGGCACAACAGCCGACTTGAGGGCAGCAACAATTGTTGTTGTTAAGTACCGTGGAGTCGGTTCTGACTCATAGTGACCCTACATAGGGTTTCCGAGGATGTAAATCTTTCCGGGAGCAGAACGCCTCATCTTTCTCCCGCGGAACCGCTGGTAGTTTCCAACTGTCGACCTTCATTCAGGTTAGCAGCCCAGTTCCGTAACCACTACGCTACCAGAGCTCCTTAGCAACAACAATAATAAAGGATAATGCACTGGACTGTGAGTTTGGTTTGAACTGCAGGGTCAGTGGTTGAACCATGAACCAACTGCTCCTTGGAAACCCTGGACTGGGTTGCTAAGAGTCAGAACCAACTCAGAGGCACTTAATAGCAACAGTAACACAAGATTTCTAAAACAAATGAAGGAATTACTTTCATGGGTAGGGATTATTCTATAAGATAATAGTAAATTGAATGTGGCCTGGTGACAAATGGGTTAAGAATTGGGCTGCTATCTGCAAGGTTGGTGGTTCAAGGGAGAAAGCTGAGGCTGTCTCTTCCTGTGAAGATTTATAGCCCTGGAAACTCTAAGCAGTTTTTCTCTGACCTGTAGGGATGCTGGAGTCCTGGTGTGGTACTGCCGGATAATGCACTGGACTGCAAGGTCGGTTTGAACCACAACATCGGCGGTTCAAATCTACCAGCTGCTCCTTGGAAACCCTATATAGAGTCACTATGAGTTGTAATCAACTCAAAGGCAATGGTCTTATTATTAGATTGACTCTCCTCTTTCCAGTCCCAAGATGTTTTCCTCTAGAATAGTAAATAACTTATATCTAACACCTCATCTTAGTTGTAAGAGTTTTTCTTTTACCTGATCTCTTTTACGTCAATTTAAGATGTATCAAAAACTGTTCTTTTGAAGGAGCAAAACTAAAGAAAGAAAATGTGTAAGCTGTTGAGGATTCATGTTAGTATTGCTTATCCAAAGCTTTATTGTGAGTCTTAGAAATAGTGTTCATATTGTAATGTATTTTTCAGAGCTGTCATAAGAAAAAAATAAACACTTATTCCCACACTTTCAAAGCTGTTTTGCCACATAAAACCAGTTCAACATGAAAAAAAAAAAATCATTACATTTTAATTGGAGTATAGTAGTGGACTAAATGTATCTTACATCTTCAACTACTACTAGAGAATTATTTTGTTTTAAAACTAGAACATATTCTAATATTCTGTGGACTGGGGTTGGGATACCTAGGTTGCAGTTTACAGAAATTTCACCTTAAAAGTTTAGAGTTGGAAGTAAAATTTTGGAAAAAGCCAATTTGAATGTAGAATCTTCTTTCTTCCATAGAAACCACAACTGTTATGTTAGTATTGGGACATTGGCTTGAGGACTGAAGCACTGAGATTTGGCTGTTTCTGGGAATATATAATTGAAAACTATGAATTGAAGATAATTATAACTTTAATTCGGAATACTTGGGAATATACTCTTTAATATTATATGCATAGTACTACTTTAACGTTGGTGTGATAAAGACAAATGAGATATTTGCATGGTAGTGACATTTTGTTAGTTATATGAGCGTTTCTATAAATGTAAGCCAAAATATAATTGTATTAATTTATATTTTCTTCAGAGGAAGTATTTAAAATAGCACTGAGGTTTGATATATTTGTTAATATCTTAAGTGTTTGAAATAAAATTAAGTGATTATTTAGATTTTAAATTTTGCTTGTTATATTTTATGTTTTACATACACAACATGTATTTTTGTAGTGTTGTTTTAAACATATGTATATTTTTAACATAAAAGATTCTGAAAGTAATTTATCATACCAAAACCCTATAAATATTACCAAAGGTAATATGTAACCCATCAAAATTTACATCCTACTTATTTTCAGTAATGTTTCAAAAAGAGTAGAGACTGTTCTTATCTTCTCCAAACTGTTTAAGGATATTGAAAAACAAGAAGAATATGGACCATTCTGGGAAAAATAGAATTTTTCCAGGTAACTTTTTATGACTCTGCAGGCCGCTCAAATTTATGGTTTGTGTTCTTGTAATATTAACAGAATCAAAAATTATCTGGACTCACAGCAGCCAAGGCAGTCTCAGTGCAGTGGGAGAATTCATACTCAGTTTTGTTATGTTGCTGTTAAGTACTGTCCAATGTGTTCTGACTCATATCGATCTGCCAGGAGTGGCTGGTGGATTTGAACCACTGACCTTGCAGACTAGTGCTTATCCTACAGCGCCACACCAAGACACGTCACTTGGTATCAGGTTTTTAATAATGACAAAACTAGTCTCATATTTGACTATAAGAAGATTGATAGTTCTATTTCTATGTAGAGTCTTAGATAGCTCACAGATAATAACGAGCTACCATAATATTTTAAAATCACAATTCAGCTAGAGGAAGCTTGAACCAATGAACTGGCAGTCGCCTATTTTTTATCTTTACTGATTTGGGGTTCTGGTGTGGCCCTGTGGGTTAATGTGCTGGACTGCAAAGTCAATGGTTCAAGCTCAACAGCTGCTCCTTGAGAACCCAACACAAGGGTCTACATGGGTCAGAACCGACTTGATGGCACTTAACAACAACAACAATTTTACTTCATGAGCATAATATTGAAGTTCACCAGAGAACATTTTAGAGACAGATGTATAGCACTTACTTCATTTTTTTATTCCCCTCTGTTTTTATTTATTTATAATTTTGTGTGTGTGTGATAGTTTACATGGGGAAACATAAGTTTACATTCATTCTATCATACATTGTTTCATTGCCATAGTTACCATCCCATCCATGCATCATCACCCCCCATGGTTCTCAGCACACAGCCCCCTTCCCTCCCTGGATCTCAGGTCCTCAGCCACTCCATCTCTTCATGTCATCCTCTCTGTCTCCATCTCAGGCCTCACTGCTATTTGTTTTGTAGGCCTTAAAGAATTTAGTTTTAATTACCAAATCGCTTTAATTATTAGTGTAATCTAAGTCACTTTAAAGGCACTATTGAAATATTTGTGAAGTAAAATATGAGATTATAGCACTTTTCTTCTGTAATAGATGAAAATATAGAAGACTTTGCGTAAGTTAAGTCATTTAAGTGAGGAGTTGATGCCAAAAGTAGGCTCTCACCTGAAATCAGTGTGGTTACTTTCCTTCAGTGATCTGATATTCCCCTTGGTCTACCTTTTATTTACCAACTTCAAATTTGAGAAATAACTTTAAGTAACTTTATTGATGGAAGAGCTAGATAAATTAATTACTCCATTAGAATGATTTTATGTAAACAGTAGTAAAATGAAGGTTTTCTGTATAATAACAACACCCTAAATACCGTATAAAGAGTTTGCAGTTTTAGCCTAATAAGTTATTGTTTAATAGTAACAATGACACTGATGCTATTTTTTAAGTATTTTATGTTTAGCACTTAACTTTTATTGCCTCATTAAATCCTCTTAAGATTTCAGGTATTATTTTCTCTTAATATTACAGAAGGAAAAAATGCATAACCGTTTATTTTCCTACAAGTATCAAAAATGGAGTTAAAAACTGATTGGGTTTAAAAATAAATCTCACAGAACCGGATGTCTGGAGGAGGTTGTTCAGAGTTGATTCAGTGGATCAAGCACATCAGGGCTCAGGATCAGTTTCTCTGCCATCCTTTTGGTCTTCCTTTCCTAATGCAAGATGACTGTATCAGGCTCCAAGCATCAAGTCTCCAACCACCAGGTGTAAAGTCAGGGACAAGAACAAGGCTTTTCCTCCATCTTGTCTCATCAAACAGGAATGAGAATCTTTTCTTAAAGTTGCTTAGCAGATATCCTCTTATGTTTTATTGGTGAGAACTATAACATGCCACCTGCTAAACCAGTTATTAGCCAATGTTAAGGGATTACCCAAATTGTCTTAAATCAGTCATTGTGCATACCCAGGGTTATGAACATTACTCCCTGGTACTTGGGCTACTTAAACAAAACTGGGGTTCTTTAGTAAGGAAAATGTATCTTGAGGATATGTTGTTGTTGTTGTTGTTAAGTGCCGTCGAGTCGGTTCCGACCCATAGCGACCCTGTACAGGGTTTCCGAGGGTGTAAATCCTTACGGGAGTAGAAAGCCTCATCTTTCTCCCGCGGAGCGGCTGGTAGTTTCGAACCGCTGACCTTAAGGTTCGCAGCCCGATTCGTAACCACTACGCTACCAGAGCTCCTTATATAGGGAGAATTAAATGTGTTCCTATTTTCATGGAACTTTCCTTAAACGTATATTAATTAAACAGGTAAACTGGCTGATTTAGAGCGACTCAGTAGGATGCAGTAGAACTATCACATAGGGTTTCCAAAGCCTCTTTGACTGTAAGGTCGGCAGTTCAAGCTCACCAGTCGCGCTTCGGAAACCCTATACAGAATCGCTGTGGGTTGGAACCGACTCTATGGCACTTAACAGCAACAGTACTGAACCGCAAGGTTGTTTTTAACTGCAAGGTTGGCAGTTCAAATCCACCAGCCTTTCTTCGGAAATCCTGTATAGGGTCGCTATGAATCAGAACCTGCTAGATGTCACTAAACAATAGTCGTTATGGAAGCAAATTCCCATGTCTTTCTCTGGAAGTGTGACTGGTGGTTTTGAACCGTCAGTCTTTTTTGGTAGCTGCCAAGGGCTTAACCACTTTATCATCAAGGGTTCTCCTTTAAATAATCAAACAGATTATCTCTCAAATCCCAGAGGTATAGTTGTCCCTAACATGAAGACAGTGGGACATTATCGCTTTTATAAAGATTGCTGACTATAGAAATACCTAAGATTTGCTGAACACTTACAAAATCCAATACCTTGACAAAGGCTGGTCTAACTAGCATAATTGTTCCTACTGTACCTCCATTATTGGATTTTTTTTAATGCTTTTACATAAACCTCTATTTTTTACTAGGAATTCATTGTATATTGTGTATTGTTTTGTTTAGTGTGTCATTTCCCCCTAACATTGGAAGCTCTGTGAGGACAAGGACCTTGGTATCTTCTTTACCATCAAATTCCCTGCTGCTTAGAACAGGGGCTTGAAAGTGATAACATATTTACGGAATAAATGACTGAAGGATGTGCTCTATTCTAAATATGTCATAACAGGTTATTGCTGTAAGGGCTCAATTTCTCCTGTATTCGAATATCTATAATGTAAGCATTTAGCAGTTTCTTTTGAATTTCAGGACCACAAAAGATTACTTGCTGTATTCTTTGAATTTTTGTATGAATTTTGATAGAATAATCTATGTTTTAATAGATTTATTACTGTAAATAAAAATCTTGATGGTTTAAAAGGTATTTTAATGTTTAGTGTTGCAGTTAGTTGTTGTTAAGTGCCATCGAGTTGATTCTGACCCATAACTATCCTGTATAGGGTTTCCAAGGAGCAGCTGGTGAGCTTGAACCACTGACGTTGCAGTTCAAACGAGTTTGCAGTCTGACGCATTAGCCCCCAAAGCCACACCAGGAGGTGCTTTCAGATTGCTTCCAGCTAATAGTGACCCTGTGTACAACAGAATTCAACACTGTCTTTTCCTACGCTATCCTAACAATCATTGCCATGTTTGAACCCATTGATGCAGCCATGTGTCAATACATGTTGTTGAGGGTCTTCCTCCTTTTTACTGATCTCTTCTTTACCAAGCATGATGTCTTTCTCCAGGGACTGGTCCCTCCTGTGATAACATGTCCCAAGTTGTTGTTGTTGTTAGGTGCCCTCGAGTCGGTACCGACTCATAGCGACCCTATGCACAGCAGAACTAAACACTGCCCGATCCTGGGCCAACCTCACTACTGTTGCCATGCTTGAGTCCATCGATGCTGCCACTAGGCCAATCCATCTCATTGGGGGTGTTCCTCTTTTTCTCTGACCCTCCACCTTACCAAACATGATATCCTTCTCCAGTGATTGGTCCCTCCTGACAATACGAATTTTGGCCATCTTGGCCTCCAAGGAGCACTCTGGCTGCACTTCTTCCAAAACGGATCTATTGGTTCTTTTGGCAGCCTATGACACTTTCAATATTCTCCTCCCAACACCATAACTCAAAGGCATCAGTTCTTGTACAGTCTTCCTTATTCACTGTCCAGCTTTCGTATAATGCCCCAAGTACATGAGATGAAGTCGCATCATCCTCATTTCTATGGATCATTCTGCCTGTACTTCTTCCAAAAAGAGATTTGTTCATTCTTCAGGTAGTTCATGGTATATTCAATATTCTTTGCTAATACTGTAGTTCAAAGGCATCAATTCTCTTTGGTCTTCCTATTCTTCTTTGGTCCAGTTTATGCATGAATATAAGGTGATTGAAAATATCATGGCTTGGGTAAAGTCCTTACAGTGATATATTTT
>NW_006408663.1:1762453-1788818 GCF_000296735.1 Chrysochloris asiatica | reverse complement strand
TAGCTGTACACATGGACCTCACTGGGTGAAATACACAGGAATCAAATTGACTACATCTGTGGCTAGCTCAATATCATCAGTCAGAACAAAGCCAGGGGCCAACTGCAGAACAGACCATCTGTTGCTCATATGCAAATTCAAGTTGAAGCTGAAGAAAATGAAAACAAGTTCATGAGAGCCAAAGTACAAGCTTGATTATATCCAACCAGAATTTAGAAACTTTCTCACGAATAGATTTGAGGCATTGAGCACTAATGACCAAAAACTAGGTAAGTTGTGGGGTGACATCAATGACATCATAAGAAAGTAAAAAATCAGTACAAAGACAGGAAAGAAACAGAAGACAAGAATGGAGTCGCAACAGACTCTGAAACTTGCTCATGATCTTAGAGTAGCTAAGATATTGAAGTAAAATAGCTGAACAGAAGTATTTAGAGGAAAGCTTAAGGAGACAAAGTGAAGTATTGTAACGAAATGAACAAACACCTGGAATTGGAAAACCAAAAAGGAAGAACAACTCAGTATTTCTCAAGCTGAAAAAACTGAAGGCAAAATTCAGGCTTTTGAGTTTTAATGTAGGAGTTTATGGGTAAAATGTAGAACCATGCAGGAAACATGAAAAGTTTGATGGAATACAGAATCATGGTACCAAAAATAATTGCTTGCTATTCAGCTGTTTCAGGAGGTAGCATATGATACAGAACTGACAGTATTGAAGAAAGATTCAAGCTGCACTGAAGGCATTGACAAAAACACAGCTCCAGGAATGAAAAGAATACCTATTGAGATGTTTCAACAACCGCCTGCAATACTGGAGGCCCTCACTCATCTATGTGAAGAAATTTGGAAGACAGTTACCGGATCAACTGATGGGAAGAGATTCAGATTTATGCCATTTCAAAAAGTGGTGATCCCAAATAATGTGATATTTGTCAAATAATACTACATACAAAATCTTGCAGAATATTAAAAAAAAAATGTTTCATGAGTACATTGAACAGGGAACTGTCAGAAATACAGATGAGAATGTGAAATAAGGGCTATCATTGCTGATGTCAAGTGGATTTTGGTTGAAAGCATAGACTACCAGAAAGATGTTTACCTTTGTTGTATTGACTGTGCTATGCAAAGCATATTTCACTTTGTGAATCATCACAAATTATGGATAACATTGAGAAGAATGGGAATTCCAGAATATTTAAGTGTGCTCCTACATATAGACCACGAGGCAGTTGTTTGAATAAGGGGATACTGCGGGGTATTAAATCAGGAAAGGTGTGTATCAGTGTTGTGTCCATTACCATTCTAATTCTGTCTGTTGTTGTTGTTAAGTGCCATTGAGATTGAGTCAGTTCCAACTCATAGCAACCCCTGTATAAGGGTTTTTGAAGAGTGACTGGTGAGTTTGAAATACAGACCCTGTGGTGAAGACCGACCTTGTGGCCTAGTTCTTTATCCTATAACCACACCAGGACTCCTGAGCAGATAATTAAAGAAGCTGGGCTGTATGAATAATAACGTGGCCTCAGTATGGCAGAATGACTCATTAACAACCAGTGTTACGCAGATGACACAACCTTGCTTGTTGAAAGTGAAGAGGACTTTAAGCACTTACTGATGAAGATAAATAAAAATACAACCTTCACTACAGATTACATATTAACATAAAACAAAATCCCTCAACTGGACCAATAAGGAACATCAAGATACATGGAGAAATTATTGAAGTTGTCAAGGATTTCATTTTACTTGGGCCCATAATCAGTGCTCATGGAAACAGTAGTCAAGAAAGTAAATGACATATTGCATTGAGTAAATATGTTGCAAAAGACCTCTTTAAAATGTTTGAAAGCAAAGATGCCACTTTGAGGACTAAGGTGTGCTGGACTCAACCCTAGTATTTCCAGTGGTCTCATATGTATTCAAAAGCTGAATAATGAATAAGGAAGACCAAAGAAGAATTGATGTCCCTGAGTTACGATTTTGGTGAAGAATATAGAATACACATGGACTACCAGAATAAAGAATAGAGCTATGTCGGAAGAAGTACAGCTAGAACATTCTTTAGAAGTGAGGCTATCAAAAACTTTTTCTCACATACTTTGGAGGGACCAGTTCCTTGATAAGGTCATCAAGCTTGTTAATGTAGAGGGTCATCCAAAGAGAGGAAGATATTTGATGCGATACATTGTCACAGGGGCTACAACTATAGGATGAAATATATCAAAGGTGGTGCAGATGATACAGGACTAGCACTGTTTTCTTTGTTGTGCATAGAGGTACAATGAGTTGGGGTTGAGTCGCCACCACCTAACAACAACAACATGTGATGGAGGGTCAAACATCATCTGCAGTCTGGCTGCAGAATTTTTTAAAATCAACTTTTAGAAAAGACAGATACATCATTTTCGATATAATCTCCTTGCTTTTCAAATAACACATCGTCAATCTGTCAACAAGCTTTCGTATTCCCTTATTTAAAAAATGCTTTAGGCTGAGCTGCAAGCCACGAATGCACCACTGCCTTCACGTTTTCATTTCCAGAGTGAATCTTTGTCCTCGAATGGCTGCTTTCAGGGGACCAAACAGGTGAAAGTCCGATGGAACAAGGTTGTGACTATAAGGAGGATACTTTAACACCTGAAAATGACGTTTTTGAAGAGTGTCAACAATAGTGTGGGCAGAGGTGTGTGGATGTGCATTGTCATGCAAGATCACAATGCTCTTGGATAGCAGTCCTCTGCATTTAATCAGAAGTTTAGGCATCATGTCTTATGTGAGCATCTCGCAGTAAAGAGCACTGTTGATTATCGATCCGCTTTCCTGACAGTGTTCCAATGCTGAGAATCCCACAAAACTGTTAGCATCAATTTTCCAGCTGATGGTTGACTTTTGAACTTTTTCTTGGTCAGCGAAGTAAGGATGATTCCATTCCATACTCTGCTATTTCCTGTCAGTGATGAATCCATGTGTTGTCACCAGTAGCTATTTTAAAGAAACCTTTACCCTCCTTCAAGTATCAGTCCAAATTTTGTTTGCAGATGTCCAAACACTTCTGTTTATGCTATTCCATGAGTTCTTTTAGCGCTCATCTCAGAAAACTTTAAGAAGCCCAAATCTGTCATGGATTATTTCATAAGCAGAACCATGGCTGATTATCAAATGGTTTGCCATATAATACAGTGTTACTCTTGTAATCAAAATACTTTCACGTGCATGCTCAGTGTTGTCATCAGCCGTGGATGAGTGTTTGATATAATTGGAGTGTGGATAATTTCTGACTCCCCTTCATATTTAAACCTCATATTAGTTATGTGAAGTATATGACGTCTCCATCATCGACCACTGAGCTAAAAATCCTTGTTTTACATAACAGGAAATGAGTCTCAAAGGCATTTGGTGGTGCTATAGGATTAAAACACTGGACTGCCACCCAAAAGTTGGGCAGTTCAAACCCAGGAGCTACTACTTGGGAGCAAGATGCGACTTTTTGCTCTTGTAAAGATTGACAGCTTCAGAAACCCTATACAGAGCCGCTAACAGTCGGAATCGACTCCATGACAAGTGGGTAACTGAGTCTCAGGTTATATACTTTGCCCAAGGCCACACAGTAAGTTGTGTAGTCCGGATTGAAACTCGGCCTACACCAACTCCAGTGTCCGTTTTAACCACTTTTCCTCATTGTCATTGTTTAACAATTATAAATGACGAATTTATAATGTATTTTATATGGGGGCTAATTGTAAAGGGAATTGTAGGAGGAAACTTGAGCTTGAGTAGTTTTCTTCAAACAGGCATACACTATTTTTATTTGTGCTTAGGGACAATAGGGAAGAGGAGGAGATTAAAGAAAGATTAGAAGTTCACAGTTGCAAAAAAGATGGGCAGAATTGCAGGTACCAAAAGGGCTCCACAAATAGATCCAAATTCTTTAGCCAGATCTGAGTTAACAATTTGGATGTAATGCTTGTCAGATAGGAAGATGGTAATTAGGAGCTTGGTATAATTTCACGTAGAGCTCTTTTTCCATTCTTCTTTCTGTAGCTAGAGGCAAAGTTAATATGGCATAATAAGTTAGTGTAGTTGGTAAGTTTGAGAGTTAGAAAGAAATAGAAGAACTATATAACGCTTAGAAAAGAGAACTTCCTCCAATAATTATGAGTCTCCTCTACTTGTGTCTTGTAACCAGCATATGGCCTGTTGGGTTTTTTGTTGTACAGAGACTAAGGCTTCTGGAAAGTTCCATGTGGTTCAGGAGCAACAGTACAACCATACTGAGTTTATTACTTAGTAATTTCTATTGTAATGACTATGAGAAAAAATAGAAACAGTTCCTTTGTGGCATTTTTTTTTTTTTTTCAGCATCATGTGCGTTTGTCATTTATAATTGGATTAAAATTATATGATTATGCTTTATCAGTGCATTTATTAAGCAATAGCTATTATTAGGAAGCTATTAAGGTGTTTCAGTAAGCATTTTTTTTTTACCCGAATTAAACTTAGTGACTGATATTGTTATTCCTTCATTTAGAAATACTAGAATGAAAAAAACATGAGTGAGATTTTTACCATGAAATACATTTTACACGTGTGTGTGGGTTGAGAACAGTTTTCAGGCAGCACTACATCTTATGAAATGACTTACTAATTCATTTTGCATTTAGATTAGTACCAGGTCATGTATATAAGTGAGTTGGATCTATAAATTAAGGGCCAGAAAGATTAGGGTATAGGCAAGTTTATACTAAAACATTTAAGGTTGTTGATGCTTCCCTATAAAATGAGAATTATCATTGACCTGAAAACTGATACTACAGCAATTGCTGGCAAAAATTCTGCAAGATGACAAAATGCTTTTGTTTTAGTCAGGTCCCCAGTAGGAAGCAGATGGCTCCCTTAGAGGGGTTATTGAAGAGAGTTTGATGAAAGTATGTGCAGGATTAAAATCAACAAGGAGTGAAGAAACACCCAGGTATTAGCAACTAGGGAAGCCTTACCACCTTAGGTTTGAAGGGGTAAGAGGAGAATACAGTTACCAGAATGTGGTGAGAACTCTGGTGGTTGGAGAAGAGCCAGTCTCCTGGAGCTGTGGTTTTATGAAGAGGATCACAGCTGCTGTCAAACCCACTGTTAAAACAGAGGCCCCAGGCCGGCCAGGGAGAAACTATCTTTTTCCTTCTGCCCTCTGAGCTGTTGGTGCCTCCTTTTTGTAGCTCCCAGCTGAGCACCAAAGGGCAAGGGAACCAGGCAGCATAGTCTAGATATCAGCCTCCCAGGTCACAGCAGAGCAGAATGAGTAGGGGCTGGAACTGGCTGGGCAAATGAAGAACATCCAGCATATGTTCAATTCTTACTTACTTTTTAAAAATTGGAAACAAGTCTTCTAGTTTTTTTGTATCAAGTGACCTATGAGTATAGAAATAAAAAAAAAAAAATCAAAATAACATTTAAAATATCCTGAAAACATGTTTTATTTCTGGTAGAATAAATTTTATGAGAGGGTATTATATTCATGGTTTATTCATTTAGAAATGTTAACTTTCTATTATATGTCCATTTCTGTTGCGTCTCTCTGAATTAGGGATGTACAGTACAGAGGTCTCTGCCCTCTGTGAGGTCACTTTCCAGAGGGGGCGCTCTATCAGTGATTACCATTCGGGGCAGCAAGTACTGGTTATGCAAAAGGTGCTATGGGAGTTCTGAAAAAGCCCATGAATGCAGTCTAGGGCTGTGAGAGTGTCAGGAGAAGATGTATATTACAAGATAAATAGGCATTGGTCCTATTGAGGGAGGAGGCAAGTAAAGAGTATTCTAGTGGTTGCAGGAGAGTGTGATACACAACGTTATGGAGACATTAAAGCGTACGGTATATTTGGTGAACTCAAGAATGCCCATATAGCTGGATGTGCTGTAGTGGGGGAGATAGGTCTAGCAAGTTGAATAGGAACTATTTCAAGAATGGTCTTGATTTGAGAGACGTTGATAAGCATTTTTTTTTTCTTTTTTTCTGATAAGCAATTTTAATTAGAAAAATTAAATCATGTGAGGTATGTTTTGGAAGAATCATCCTGGAAGCAATGTGAACAATGGACCAAAGAAAGAGATAGATCTACTCTTTTCTTCTCCATTGGACTAACCCCATTCATACTTATGTGGCCTTGGGCTTCTGGTGGGGTGGATTTCAATAGGTCCAGGGCCTGTATCAGTCATATTTTTTAACCAGCCTGTCATTGTCTCCAGGCAACTCCAGAAGCTGCCTTTGTTTTTACTCTTATAACACTTCATACTTTCAGGAGTCTGGAGCCATTGCAGTGAGTCCCACTCCTGACGCCAGCTGCTTAAACCAGGTGGGGACCATGTCTGATTTCCTCTGACTCCACAAGGGGAAAAGAACACGAAACTCAAAATCAGCTCAAGGCAGATTCCAATGTAATGGAGGTCAGACATGCCTCCACCCTGTATCAGTGCTTTTAAAATTAGTCAGACTTGAGAACCAATTTATAAAGCTCATCCTTGTGATTTTGTTTCTCTAAGAAACTTACTCTCTTGGTACCACATGTCTTAATCCGGATTTTCTAGAGAAGCAAAACCCAGTGAAATACATATTTGTATGCATATATACACATATAAAGATAAATTTATTATCAAGGTAAGGACTTACAAGTGTAGAATCCCCAGTCCTCATGTCCATTATATTGGGAGGAAGCCACACCCCCAAGAAATCATCCCTTCACTGATTGGCTGCTGATAGCCACTCAGAATTAACTATGCCTGTATTAAGTTTTGTCACCATGGGAATAAGCACATCTCAACTGCTAGACCTCTGGAAATCCTGGCCTAGTCAGGTTGACACAGAACTGTAACCATTACACACTGTATAAATAAGGAAGTAAGATAAACACTGCTAGAGGAGTAAACAGGGCTTTAGGCATAGGACACACTTTGTGCTTGGGAGAAGTCCAGATGTAAGAGAGACCATGACACTTTCTAGAAGCCACAGAAAGTTCAGGAGTGTGGTAGTGTGTATTGTTGGGGAGGGGTGTTTTGGGAATGGTGGTAGAGGCTGCAGAAATCAACAGTGACTATCTGTGGCACTGTGGGCTAATGTGTCAGACAACAAAGGTGGTTCAAGCTCACCAGCTGCTCCTGGGAAACCCTATACTGGGTTGCTATGGGTCGGAATTGACTTGACGGCACTTAAAAACAACAACAGAGTATTGAAGGCCAGGCTAAGAATTCTGAATTCAACCTGAGGTAATTGGTATTATCTCTACTATTCGGTTTTAAGTCATAGTTCACTTTCTATCATTCTGAAAACAGGAAACTAATAGTTTGTTGTTGTTGTTATGTGCTGTGGACTCGGTTCTGACTCGTAGTGACCCTGTACCGGGTTTCCGAGGCTGTAAATCTTTATGCGAGCAGAAAGCCTCATCTTTCTCCCGTGGAACAGCTGGTAGTTTCGAACTGCTGACCCTGAGGTTAGCAGCCTGATTCGTAACCACTACGCTACCAGAGCTCCTTGGAAATTAATGGTAGGAGATGTTAAAAAGTATAAATTTCACTTTACCCAGACTTAAGAAAGCACAATGGATTGATAAATACCATTTTTCATTTGTAACAGTAGACGCTTAAGCTCAAAGGAAAGCAAACGAACATATCAAAATGACATAAAATATCAAAATGATGTTTTATATAAAACATAATGGTGGTGGTTGTGGCCATGGAGTCAGTTCTGACTCATAGTGACCCTGTATAGGGTTTCTATGGCTGTAAATCTTTACGGGAGCAGAAAGCCTCATCTTTCTCCTGTGGAACAGCTGGTAGTTTTGAACTGCTGACCTTGAGCTTTGCAACCCAACTTGTAACCACTAGACTACCAGAGCTTCTTAAAATATAACAAGTATCATTCATTATTTGTATTTTATTTTTAGCTAATATACCTTATAGTAAAATATATGTTTCTACTCTTTCAATGGGAAAGAACATAATTTATGAATAGTCAATTATAAAATATTAATTCAGTATTATTATTTAAAATTATATTAAATTAAAAAACTTAAATATTAGAATAATTTGTATATAATATATCATTGGTAGCATATTTGCTTTGGAATAAATCTCTTTTATTAGAGCTTTCAAATATAACTGACAGGGTTAGGAGTGCCATTTATTTTTGAAATATAGTTGTAAAGGATGCAATAAATTAATTTCTATCAATATATATCTAATATAATTTGTAACACCCAGATAGGAATTAACTGAAGTTTACATCCAGTGCTGTTCTAAGCAAAACTCTCCAGTATTTTCACTTGATCATTAATTTAGAATGCTTATATTCATTTAAAATCATCAACAAGGAAGCATATGCAGACCAATTTGATTTTTCTCTTGGGAACTTGAGCAAAATAGCATTTATTTGAAAAACCATACCGTAAGGACAGTGGTCTTAAATTATCAGTTGTAAAATAACCAGTTGTTGATAGGAGAGGACTAGCTTAAGAGTATAGCACACCTTCTTTAAATGTTTGCTGTTATACATATTCCTTAAATATAGAATCATGTGTCTACATGGATTTATACGCTCAGTTTACTTGCTTGTTGATTATTTATTAGCATATGGTAAGTACTAAGAGTTTGTTACAGATATAGTTCTCATCTGTTTTGCTCTATAAGAGGTTAGGAGCTTTGAAATGAATAAGAAATGTGTATGTTTACAGTAGTTTGCTAGCATTTAAAATGGAGCTGAGAGATACAGATATTTGTGTCAAAATTTAAAATCAAGATGGAAAAGACATCTATTTTAGGTTTGCTGGTCTTTTACGGTACTAAAGATTATGTGGAGGTTGTTTGTTAGATTGTCTATCACAGTTTTTTCAAGTTATTGTTAATATGAAAGCAATACAAAGCTTGAAGATAAGTAATGGCATTTTTAGCTGTGCATTTAAGAAAGAAAGGCAAAGAAACCGCTGTGGTTGGTGTCCTTCTTTATCAACTACCAGTTTAGTTAAGTAGCTTAAACTCGAGTAAAGCTAGTCTTAATTCACATTTTAATTAGAAAATGTCATCCTTTTATCTGTTTACTTTAAATGAATTAAGTATGTTACAACATGTGCTTTTCTGATTGTTTTTAGTTATATTTGAAATTTTCATTGCTACTTGCACGGCTGATGATGCTTTTAAATTTTCAAACTTTCTTTCCTTTGACATGGCAGAGAATATTTTTATATCTTTAAAAATATATGGAAATTTAACTAGTTGAAATAGGTGCTATTTAGCTTTCAGGCACCTATTCAGACAAAAATAGCCACTGTTACCGAGTTTTGTGGGAGGCCTTGTCATCTCCTAAGTTATATTGCTACAGACACTGTTCAGGGTTGAGTAGAAGTTATTGTCTATAGGGATAATTGGTTAGTTCAGAAGTGAGTTATATACAAAAGAGAAAGGAATTAAAACATAGGTAATATATATTTTTTATTTTATAAGAGAGCTGATCAATCTGCAAAGTTGGAGTATTAAAAAATAATTCTTGGGCCAGTTTGATTTTAAATAATCCATTCTAACCACACACTTTACTGCCATTGAGTCTATTCCAACTCATAGTGACCCTATGGGCTGTACAGAATAAGACTACTACATAGGGTTTTCAAGGTTTTCAAGGTTGTACAACTTCTCCCATGGAGCAGTGGTTGAAACCACTCATCTTCTGGTTTACCCACTGTATCACCAGTGTTCCTTAAATAATCCATTCTAGGTGGGTTATAATCAATATATTTACTTTATATTAGTGAGAATATTACAGTTTTAAAACTAGTTCGTTTCTGTCTGTGGGGCTCTTTTTGGTGTGTTGAGTTGGTTCTGACTCACAGCGACTCCGTATAGGGTTTCCAAGAAGTAGTTCATGGTTTTGAACCATTGAACTTGCATTTTAGCAGTCCAGTGCTTAACCTTACTGGGTGGGACTCTAATGGGGGTGAGGAGGGTTATGATTCTTCCTGACCTTGTTTTCCAGTTGTTGATGTACTGATGGGCATTCCCATAATCATCATTTACTATGAAAAAGACACTTAAATTTTTTTTGTAAACTGACTGAAGGTTTCCAGAGCAGATCATCAGTTTTACAGTTAACAAATCATACACTTCATTTCATCTCAGTGACTGCAAACATCATGTATCACACTTCCTTCCTTTGTTTCTTGTTTATATTCCTCCTCCTTTCCCCACACTTCTGGATTTTGTCCTTAGGTGAATGCTGCCCTTTTGTTCTCAAATGGGTGACCATTCTATTGTATGTGTACCCCATTAGTGTTGTCCCCTCTATATACCAATTTTTTGCTTGGCTGAAAATTGAGCCACAGAGGTAAGTTCATTTCCAGTCTCTGTCTGACTTGTAAGCTTGGTCCTTTTTATAATTTTGAGTCTTGTTCTACATTTCTGCCACTCTGTCCAGGACTGTTCAATGTGATCCCTTTCAAAGCAGTTGGTAGTGGTAGCTGGACACTAGTTCTTCTGGCCTCAGGGCCACGGAAACTGATGTTCATGTGGTCCATTAGTCCATTTGACTAGGTGTTTCTAAGTGCCTTTAATTTTTATCACTCCATTCTTGCTGAAAGGGAGAGACCAATATAGGATGTAGAGCTTTGTCTTTGTGTTGCCATCTGAAGATGGGGTTACTCACTCTTACTTGGAAGCCCTGTTTATGTTTATTTATCATGTGACTAGTTCTCCTCTCTGGCCCATTTCATGTTATAGTTTCTATTTAGTGAAACCCAGAGATTTTTGGCACCTTCATTTTTGTTGTTGTTGATTACTGATAATATTTCATTGCTGATCGACACAATAAGATGAGCGTATTAGCAAGACACTCTTCTGGGTATATGTATTTTGTTTGACAAAGAAGGGTACAGTAGTTAAAAAATTTCTTGGGATGTTTTAGAAATATACTTTTTTTGAAATTTCCAAATTGGAAGGTCTTACTTAGATCTATGAATTACTTTCTGAGGTTTCTTTTCTTCAGTGATGAATTATTTATTTAGCTTTTTATGTCCAAAGTTGAATGTTTCTTTAATGTACTGTCTTTCAAAAAACAACAATAAGAGATTACCAACACAGTACTGCGGACATATGAAATAGTGTCAGGGAAGAGAGAGGGTACGTTTTTAAAAAAGTTGACTTAGAAAGGCATACTCTATATTAGTGATAGGCACATCTGTATAAAATACAGTTTTCCTCTCCAGTCAGAGTTTCGTTTCTATGAACCCACCCAAAGTAACCAGGCTGCAAACATTCTACCACATAGAAAAGCAGCATTCAGATTGCTTCTTATTTTGCTTTTATTGATTTGCATATGTAACTTAATGTACCTGTAAAAAGGGAAGTTCTTATAAAAAGCGACAAACAGGAAAAACAAGCAAATTGTTGTGTCTATTCTGGAAGACTATGATTCAGAGCTTAGATAAGAAACTTAAATTGCAGAGAGCCTACTTAATCTTGATAAAGTTTTGATAGAAACTTAAACATGTTAAAAGCAGAACCATTTTACTAAAACCATTAGTTATGAAATGCTAAGAGTATAATTGGAGTCCTGGTGTGGTGCTCTGGGTTAATGTGCCACACTGCAAAGCTGTTTGAACTGCAAGGTCGGCAGTTCAAGCTCACCAGCTGCTCCTTGGAAACCCTATACAGGGTCGCTATGGGTCGGAATTGACTCGACGGCACTTAACAATAACAGCAACGAGAGTATAATTACAGAGTGAATTAGTTCATCTGTTTAGTGAATGTGCTGGATCTTAAGCTGTAGATTATTATTGCTCTCTTACTTATAAACTGCAGATTTTTTTACATGTGTTTTGGTTGGAGTAGCTATCTATAATAAGGACCATTACCATTTTATTTTGAAAATGAGGAATTGTAGTTTTCTTATTTAGAAATGGAGGGAAAAGGACTAAGAAAAAAATGAAGAACCAGTTGGTTTAACATCCATAACATCATAATAATTTTGTGTATTTTAATTTTTAAAATATATTTATATTATGGTTCTAATTGACTGTAATATTTTAAGGTTTATTATCAAGACTTTCTAAGTGACATAGGTAGGTGATATTAGAAATAACTTTGGTGTCTATATCTTATATCAAATCAAAGACGATCTTAAGAAACCAATTTTAAGGCCTTCAAATCCAATACACTGATGTACTGAAAAGCAAAATTTTTGTTCTCCTGACATGATAATGTGAAGATAGCAATAATAATTTCTTTTTAAGTTAATATTATCATATAAGAGAAACCCCTTTCAGTCTTATCGTATCACATTTTCAAGTATACAGTACCCAGAGAGAGGGTTTCCTCCTTCCCCTACCCCAAGGCACCTACCAATGGCTTATTTTCTGTAAAGGAAAGGAAAGAGATCATTTTTAAAGTTGCATGATGACCTTGTCTATAAATGTGTTAAAGCCTGGGAATTGGGGTGGGGGTAATAATAATTGAACTTTAACCTTTGTATAAGGTAATCGACTGTCTATATTTAAAGGGTCTTTACTGGAATGGTTAATGGCATGGATAAGCATTTTTTGCCTGAAGATTACTAAAGCAGCAGGAAATCTTTCTACCTTATGTGGTAAAAAGAAGACATTTAAAAAATATATATTGCCAAAGGTTCATTTGATTGGCAATTTTATGGACTGCTTTGTGATTGATTCTTGAGGGCAATAATTCTATTCCATGAAAATATTAATCATTTTATTTAAATCCATGGTTACCTAAAAAAGATTAAAAGTTTGTGTACAGTTTAAAAATGAGCGGTTAATGTATTTGAATGGCCTAAGAAGCTTAGGGTGCTAAGCTGATGACTTTATCCATTATCTTCCAGTCCTCATGAGGTAGAAGCGATTTTATAGACAAGGCATCTGAAATAGAAGCAGGTAGAAACTTCAGAGTTCAGTATTAATAAATACATAGTCAAAAATACATCTTTAATAATACAATTCTAGAAGTGGTTTCAGTTTGTTTATTTACAATAGATAATTTTTAGTAAAAAAATCTAACAAGAGATAAAATACTTATTATATTGTCTGCACTGTCATCCAAAATGAAACTGCTTAAATTTCACTACTTAAGAGAAACCTGGAGTCCTGATGTGGCACTGTGAAATAATGCACTGGACCGAAAGGTTGGTTTGAACCGTAAGATTGGTGGTTCTAATTCACCAGCCACTCCTTGGAAACCTTATATGCTGTCGTTGAGTTGTAACTAAATGGATGACCATTAACAACAAACAACAAGAGGAACCTGAGATTCTACTTAGATTCCAAGTCAACTATAAAAAGTCTAGTTTTCTTTCTTTACTATCAGAAGATTGAACTTCTTGTAAAAACTGTGGTCAGTGATGGAAATTTATAAGGTGTAAGTTAGGATTATGGTACTAAGGAGTAAGTGTATTTCATTGTATATCATTCAGAATGAGAAGACTGTTAGTCATTGAAACAGAAAACACAACTAAGCATGGAGACATGTTTTTGACTATGTAAAATTTATTTGAAAGATACCATTTTTCTGTAGCTGTATCTTCAGTAATGAGAGTTTCATATTAAAAATCGAGTCATGTTTTTGACAAGAATTACATATTTTGGTGATGCCAAGTTATTTGTGATACTTCTGCATGTAACAGGATAGAAATTTGTCATTTCTTTTAATAAAAACAAATTCCCCTTGGCAATATTGTATCATTTTCCTCTCTTACCAATATCTGTTAAGAATTAGTTTGCACACCTGTATTTTTTATTGCTATATCTTAGTGACAAACAGCTGAAATTTGGCTTGCTTTCTCTAAAATTGTTACCTTTTATTTTATCTTTTAGATTAAAAAGAGAGATTAGTATTCTCAGGCCAATCTTTTAGAATTAGATATTTGCGAGATTTAGTATGTCTTTTCATTTACTTTATAGAGGGTTGATTAATAATACGTCTTAGTTTGTGGCACAGTTTCCTTATTTTATTGGCCCATGTCAGGCCCTTCTATTGTTGATTTTTTGTTTTGTTTTCTCAAGTGTCATAAAGTTGGCTTCAACTCAAAGCAGCCGTGTGCATAATAGAACAAAACACTGGCTGTTCTTGCTCCATACTCACAATTGTTATGTTTGAGCCCATTGTTGTAGCCACTGTATCAATCCTCCTTGTTGGGTTTCTTCCTCTTTTTCACTAACCCTGTACTGTAGCAGGCATGATGAACTTCTTTAGGGACAGATCCCTCCTGATAACATGTTCAAAGTACGAGAGAAAACAACTCAACTGTCTTCACTTACAAGGAACATTCTGGCTGTACTTCTTCCAAAACGGATATGCTTGATTAGTTATTGTAAAGTGCTGTCGTATAGGTTCCAACTCATACGAACCTCTATAAGGTTTCAAAGAGTGGCTTCTCAGTTTAAACAGCCAACCTTGCAATTAGCAGCCCAGTGATTATCCTTTAGCAACACACCACATTCATTAAATCACTCACTCATTCATTTATTCCTGTTTACCATGCTTACAGTTGGCAGCTCCATAGGAAATCATTGTAATATGATCTGTATGTTTCTGTTTTTTGTTTTCTTATATAGCACATAATGGATTGTTTTGAATGTAAGCTGAATTTGCACAGAGAGAGTTCTGTGCTATAGCTCTCTTTATTTATTTAGGGAGTACTGCCCATCTTTCTGTTACCATGCCAGTCTCTATTACTGACTATTCCCTAAGAGATTTACTATTTTACATTGTTTGATAATTTCTTTCTTTAAGTTCTTTAACTGTTTTTTAAAAGAGGAAATCCAACCTATTTGAAGATAGGCTAGTTCAAATTAACTATTTAAGGGCAAATGTAGCTAATTTAGCGATTTTAAAAAGTGAGTACATTAAACAGTTTGAAAGCATTTAGAGATTTATTTACTTTGTCATTGATTTTTCTTTTCTTTTTTTTTTTTTTAAACTCAGTAAGTTCTGGTGTGGCGCTATAGGATAAGCACTGGCCTGTTAACTGCAAGGTCAGCAGTTCAAATCCATTAGGTACTCCTTGAAAATCCTATTGACTTGATGGAATCGACTTGGTGGTGCTTAAAAACAACAAGTAATTGAAAATAAATTTAATTTTACATTAAGCACTGAAGTTAGTTTTTCATTGTACTTGGCAATGCCATTGTATACAACTAAAATTTAGTTGTTGTATTGTTGTAATGTGACGTGGAGTCGGTTCCGACTCATAGCGACCCTGTACAGGGTTTCTGAGGCTGTAAATCTTTACGGGAGTAGAAAGCCTCCTCTTTCTCCCGCGGAGCAGCTGGTAGTTTCGAACTGCTGACCTTAAGGTTCACAGCCCGATTCGTAACCACTACACTACCAGAGATAGTTCTATTTGTGCCCACTGCTCATCTGTCAGTTTGTTGTACTGTAGTGACTTGTGTGTTACTGTGAGTTAAGGCAACTGTGCGACCAGTATTTTATATAATAGTAGGGTCATCCATGGTAGACAGGTTTCACCTAAGCTTCCAGACTAAGCAGACCATTTCTGAATGATTAGCCATGGAAAACCTTATGAATACCAGTGGAACATTGTCTGACACAGTGTCAGAAGATGAGCCCTACAGGTTAAAAGGTACTCAAAAGAGCTGAGGAAGAGCTGTCGTCTCAAAATCAAGTTGACCTTAATGATGTGGAGGGAGCAAAGTTGTTGGAACCTTCGTTTGCTGATAAGGCACAAACTAAGAAGAAAACACTACAAGCATCCATTAATAATCGGAATGTGACATGTACAGTTTTTTGATTGGGGGAAATTTGGAGTCAAAATGGAATGGAACACATAAAGAATGATACTCTAGGCATTAGGGAGCTAAATGGACAGATATTGTTCATTTTGAATCTGACAATCATATGGTTTACTATGACAAATTGAAGAGGAATGGTGTCATATTTTTCATTTTCAGAAAGAACATTTCAATAGCTGTCTTGATGTACAATACTCTGTGGTAGGGTAATAGCCATATGTCTACAAGGAAGACCAGCTAATGCCACTGTTACCTAAATTTACACACCAACCACTAAAGCCAGTGGTGATGAAATTGAAGAATTCTACCAACTTCTTCAGTCTGAAATTGATCAAACATGCACTCAAAATGCATTGATGATTACTGGTGATTAGAATGTGAAAGTTATAAGTAAAGAAAGGATCTATATTTGGAAACTATGGACTTGATGATAGAAATGATGTTGGAGATCACATGAAGAATTTTACAAGACCAATGACTTACTCATTGCAAATACTTCTTTGAATAACATATGGATTTCACCAGATGTAAAACACAGGAATCAAACAGACTACATCTGTGAGAAGAGGCAATGGAGAAGTTTAAAATCATTAACCAAAACAAGGCCTGGGCCAGACTATGGAACATGAAAGTTCAAACTGACTGACAGATAAGTGGTGGACTAAGAAGGTGTGCCTGACCCAAGCCAGGGTATTTCCAATAACTTCATATGCGTGTGAAAGTTGGACACCGAATAAAGAAGAATTGATGCATTTGAGTTACGGTGTTGGGGGAGAATATTAAAAGTAACTTGGACCACCAAAAGAACAAACATATCTCTTTTGGAAGAAGTACAGCCAGAATGCTCCTTAGAAACCAGGATGGCCAGTCTTCATCTCTCATACTTCGGACATATTACCAGGAAGGACCAGTCCCTGGAGAAGGACATCATGCTTTGTGAAGTGTAAGGTCAGTGGAAAAGAGGACGACTCGCAGTGCAATGAATTGGCATGGTGGTGGCAGCAAGCAAGCTCAAGCCTAATGATAATTGTGAGGTTGGCGTAGGACTGGCAAGTGCTTCGTTCTGTTGTGCATAAGGTTGCTAGGAGTCGGTACCAACTTGATGCACATGTAACAACAAAAATGGAAGTTCAGGCTGAAGCCCAAGAAAATGTAAACAAGTCCACGCGAGACAAAATATAACCTTGAATGAAACTCATCTGAATTTAGAGCCCATCTGAAGAACAAATTTGTTGCCTTAGATTGTAATGTCCTAGTCCAGAAGAGTTGTGGAATGACATCAAGAGCATCATATAGGAGAGTAAAGCAGAAGAAGGTCATTTAAAAGACAGGAAAGAAAGAAAAGACCAAAATGAGTGAGACTCTGAAACTTGCTCTTGAATGCAGAGAAGCTAAAATGACTAGAGGAAATGAGGAAGTAAAAGAGCTGAATAGAAAATTTCAGTGGGCATCTCAAGAAAACATAGTAAAGTATTAGAAATGAAATGTACAAAGGCCTGGAATTAGAAATGCAAAATAGAAGAAACAGAAAGCATTTCTCAGGCTGAAAGAACTGAAGAAAAGATGCAAGCCTTGGGTTGCAATAATGAGGGGGTAAAATACTGAAGGATGCAGAAAGCATCAAAAAAAGATAGAAGGATTATATAGGGTTTACCAAAAAGAAGAAATGGTTGATGTTCAGCCATTTCAAGAGACATAGCACTTGATCAAGAACTGATGGTATTGAAGGCTAGAATACAAATAGAAACACTTTAACAAACTGATGCTATACTGGAGGCACTCACTCATTTATGCCAAGAAATTTAGAAGACCTCTACTTGACCAGTTGATTAAAAGAGATCTATATTTGTGATCATTCCAAAGAAAGGTTACCCAGCAGACTGTGGAAAATAGCATTATTATCACATGCAAGTAAAATTTTGCTAACGATAATGTAAAAATGGTTGCAGCAGTACATTAACAGGGAACTACCAGAAATTCGAGCTCAATGTGGAAGAGAATGTGTAACTAGATATGTCGTTACTGATGTCAGATGGAGCTTGGCTGAAAGCAGAAAACACCAGAAAGATGTTTGCTTGTGCTTGATTGACTATGCAAAAGCTTTTGACTGTGTGGATAATGACAAGCTATGGATAACATTGTGATGAATGGGGTAGTCCAGAACACTTAAATGTGCTCATGAGGAATCTGTACCTAGATTAAGAGGAAGTTCTTTCAGACAAAACAAGGGGACAACGAATGGTTTAAAATTAGGAAAGGTGTGTGCCAGAGTTGTGTCCTTTCAGTATACATACGCAATCTGTATGCTGAATAAATAATCTGAGAAACTGGATTATATGAAGAAGACCCATTAACAACCTGAGATATATAGATGACACAACCTTGCTTGCTGGAATCAAAGAGTATTTGAAGTACATTCTGATGAAGATCAAAGGTTACAGCCCTTAGATTTCACTTCAATATAAACAAAATAACAATCGTCACAACTGGACCAATAAATAAACTAACAACAAGAAGTAAATGTGTTGATTCCATTGATACCACACATACTGATTTGTAAATTGGCTTGACCATTTGCAAATGTTAATTCCTACCTTGGTGCCTCAATATTGCAAAATTATTTGGACATCAATCAAGCAAGTAGAATTTTTATCTCTTACAAAAGCAATTAAAAATGTAATGTTAGATCACAGTTTGTTGACAGCCTTTCCCCTACCATCTGTGGAAGGAGTCCTCTTGGTGCAGTGGTTAAAGCACTCATCTGCTAACAGAAAGGTAGGCGGTTCAAACCCACCAGCTGCTCAATGGGAGAAATGCAATGTGACAATTTACTTCATAAAGATTTACTAGTTTGGACACCCTATGGGACAGTTCTGCTCTGTCATATGGGGTTGCTATGAATCAGAATATACTTGATGACTGTTAGTTTGACTTGGTTTTGAATATCATATATGGTAGGTATGTAAGAATATTAGCTATATTTTAGTAAAGGAGAAATTGAGACTCACAGTTACATGGATAGTTATGTCAAGAACTGCAATCATATGACCCCTACACATAATGTTCCTTATTTTATACTAATGTTTTCAAACTCTGTTCTAGAAGGTTCTGAGCAGATGACATCATATGGGTCTGGGAACCATTGGGACTATGATTGCTGGGTCTGAGTCTGTTTCATGGATTGTTGATTCTCAAGTTTCTTCAGTAAATGGTTGTTGTTATTGTTGAGTCGGCTCCAAGCCACAGCAACCCTATATAGGGTTTTCAAGGAGCAGCTGGTGAGCTTGAACCACTGATCTTGTTGTGCAAACCAGCATTGCAGTCCAGTGCATTAGCCCATAGTGCTATGGTTATGTGCCGTGGAGTCAGTTCCGACTCATAGCAACCCTGCATAGGGTTTCTGAGGTTGTAATCTTTACGGGAGCAGAAAGTCTCATCTTCCTCTCGTGGAACTGCTGGTAGTTTCGAACTGCTGACCTTGAGATTAGTAACCTGATTCATCACTACTAAACTACCATAATTCTTTCAGTAAATAGTTGGCCCTGAATAGATATTTACTGAATGAGTAGCATTATCAAGAGACATTAATTTTTGTTCACTGTTCTGTGAGAGACTGTGGGAATTGCACTGGACTGTGAACCACCACAAGGTCAGCAATTCACCCCACTAGCTGCTCCTTGGAAACCCTATACAGAGTCAGTATGAGTTGGAACTGACTCAACAGCACTTAACAACAACACTTATGTAAGTAAAATCTCAAAGTATGTATACATTTGCTGAGAATTTCCATAAAAATGGTCTTAATATTTCAGTGCAGAGCAATGATTGGAGTTATTGATTTGTAGCCTAGATTTAAAGAACGTGGTACCAGACTCCATACACAGGATATGTTTAAAGCCCAGAAACAACCTTGTGAGATCAGTCGTGTATCTTCACTTTATCGACAGTGGAAGAGAATCAGAGAGGTTCATGGATACTTGCCCAAAGCCATTTAGCTACTGAATGATGAACCAGGGATTTGAACTAAAGTCTGTATGTAACTAAAGGCAGCACTGTTATCATTCTACTCTGCTGCTTACTAAATTAATGCTTAAGTTGTCTGGAAAATTCACTTATAATGAATATTTCCTTTCCCAGTAATGCTGGATAAATGAGGTGTTACTGTAATAAGGTGCTAATTGAATGTTGCAAGAGAGTAAGTGCAAACGAAATTAGAAAAGAAAAGGTATACACTGAAGTCATCAGGGAAACTTCTTGGGGGAACAGTGGGACTTTAGTTCTTCAGTTAGTGTTCTGAATACTGGACCTCGCAGGATGTGTGAGAATATTAGTAAGTAGGAAAGTAGACGGTATTCCAGTTTGGAGAAACTGCTTAGAGGCTTGAAGTTATTATGGGTATTGTGAAAGGAGTAAGGAGGGTTAGTGTAACTGGAAGAGTAGATTTATATGGGAGCAAAGGGAGCTGTTCATTGATAAAGTGGATGATAGGAGGGGCAACGTATCAAACAGGATTTAACTTTTTCTTTAGCTAAAATGTCACTTTGAAGACTAAGAAAAGCCTGACTGGAGGCATGGTATTTTCAGTCGCCTTAAATATATTCGAAAGCAGAACAGTGATTAAGGCAGACCACAGAAGAAGTGCTGCCCTTGAATTGTTCTGTTCGCAAAGAATATTGACTATACCATTGGACTGCCAAAAGAATGAGCAAAGCCGTCTTGGAGGAAGTACAGCCGGAATGCACTTTGGAAGAGAGGATGGTGAGACTTTGCCTCTTGTACTTTGGATTTGTTGCTAGGAGGAAACAGCTAGTCTCTGGAGAAGGGCTTCATGTTTGATAAAGTAGAGCATCAGAGAGACAGAGGAGGACTCTGAATGAGATGCATTGACCCAGTGGCTGCCACAATGGGCTCAAAGCAGAAAGATGATGAGGATGGTGCAGGACCAGACAGTGTTTCATTATAATACATATAGGGTCACTGTGCATTGGAACTGACTTGATGGCACCTACAACAACAACAACAACAACATCAACAACAGCATAGTTTCTGAGAGTGTTGATACTGGGGAATAAAATAATACTTAAGTAAATGTGATTTCATATAGTGTGCAGATTTTAAATGAGAATATTATAGCATTCCAAGCACAATAAGAGAGGTAGTTCTAGCCCTGAATTCCACCTCTTCTACTTGCTGGAGTCTTGGTGTGGTGCTGTAGGACAAGCACTGGACTGTAAGGTCAGTTTGAACCACAAGGCTGGCAGTTCAAATACACTAGATGCTCCTAGGGAAACCTTATACGGGTCACTATGAGTTGGAACTGACTCGACAGCACTTTTAACAACAATAACAACAACATACTTGCTGGCTAATGAGCTTTGGACATTGTTTTACTTACTGTACGTCAGTTTCTCTTCTGAAATACTATTAAAAAATAGAAGTACCTTCTGTTGAGTTCTAGAGATTCTGACTCAGTTGAATAAGGTATGGGACAGGAACCCCTACCATCCCAGTCTGCTAGTTCTCCCTCTTCTCTGTCATCAGAGAACTAGGTGAGTTTTTTTCATTATTATTACTATTTTTTACCTTGGGGGGGGATATTAATTAAACTCAGCAGAAAATGGCATGTTAACAGCTTGGACAAGTAGAAGGCTTTTCTCATGTTTTATTTAAAATATTTCTCACTTATCCCCATTTTTCACTCTCATTCTCTACCATTTCTAGACGCCCATAACAAATTTTTGAATATGTATATACAGCTATCCCTTAAAGCTATCCCATAAAGTTTAGCTTTATGACACTCTTATGAAAAATCTACACAAGTACCTGTTTACGCTTTTGCGAAGGTGAAAAGTGATGCTGTTCAGCATTTGTTTTACAGAAGGTTGTTAAAGAGGCAGCTTTCTCTCCTAAGCTGGAAGAGTGGCCCTTCCAAGCTCCTTCCCTGAGAACTACATTCAGC
This sequence comes from Chrysochloris asiatica, assembly GCF_000296735.1. NCBI lineage: Eukaryota > Metazoa > Chordata > Mammalia > Afrosoricida > Chrysochloridae > Chrysochloris > Chrysochloris asiatica. The sequence continues at coordinate 1,767,068 of NW_006408663.1, read as the reverse complement.
GTCTCAGTATCAAGCAGCCGTGGCTTTGAACTGTGTTTGTAAATACTATATGTTAGCATGATATTACCTTTATGTGCTATTTGTTATGATTGGATAGCTTATTTTAGGGGTCTGGGAATGCTAAAAAATTTTCCCGTATAAATTAGTGGTAATTGCTTCTTTGCTCTCTGCCATTTTGGCTTATGAAAGGTTTCATATGAATGCTTTATATAGTGAGGCAACAGGTCGTACCTTTTAAAAAAAATACATGGTGGTGCTTGTGCACATACGTGTTTATATTTTAGATAAATGGCATTGAGCCATACATACATACATACCTTTTTTTTACTCAACCCTTAAACAAACAAACAAACAAACAAACTTAGTATTAAAGCTTACTCATTTAGAAAACAAGGGCATTGATAGCTACTTATTCTCTAGACATTCATTGAGTTAAAGTTTTACTCTGTCTAGTCTTGTCCGTTTGAACTGTAATTTTACTCGGAAACACTATACAGGGTTGCTACGAGTCAGAACCGACACTACCACACTTAACAACAACAATGATCTTGTGCAGGTATAGACTCAGAAAGTGAAAATAGAATAAAGCCATTGTTGTTTGTCTGAAGACTGTAAGTTGAAGAAAAATAGAGTTGAGGGAAGTTAACTTCTATACTTTTGTCAGCAATAATCAACTTCATTAGGGTTGGTGGTGGTGTTATGTGCTGTGGAGTTGGTTTTGACTCATAGAGACCCTGTACAGGGTTTCCGAGGCTACATTATGTTAAAGAGTCATCAATTTTTCCTCTTCCAGAAATCCAAGAACCTTCTCAATGGGCAAATTATTATATATACATGAGACTCTTCCTAACAATGTGTAATGATTTGGAAAGGAGTATGTTTGCAATTTGTATAGAGGCCTCTTTCTGTGATTTAGGATAGTCCTTTTTACTTAAATGGGTCAGCATTTTTAAAGAGATTTTGTTTTAACTTATTTTTTTAAAAAGAAAAAAGAAGAAAAAATAGAGTTTCTGGATTTAAGCTGACTTCTTCCATAGAAGACATAAAGCATTTGCACACAGTAGTTATGGTGTTGTGGAAAGGTATTGTTTTATTGTTAGCGATCTGTAGTAACCCCCGATTTACTATGCTCTCATGCATGATGTGGAGTCCTGGTGTGGCGCTGTGGGTTAATACGCCAGACTGCAAAGGCGTTTGAACTGCAAGGTTGGCAGTTCAAGCTCACCAGCTGCACCTTGGAAACCCTGTACAGGGTTGCTGTGGGTTGGAACTGTACAGGGTTGCTGTGGGTTGGAATCCACTTGGCGGCACTTTGCAACAACATGCACGATGTAACGGAACAATGCCGTCGAGTCCTGTACTGTCCTCATGATTGGTTGTGGATTGGACTGCTGTGATCTACAGGATTTTTGGAAGTTGATCATTGTCAGGGCTTTCTTCCTACTCTGTCTTAGTTGGGAAGCTCCACTGAAACCTGTTCACCATCACAGCAAACTGCAAGCCTCCACAGATGGGGGCATTGGGTAGAAAGTGAAACTGGGTCGCCTGCATGGAAAGTAAGAATTTTGCCACTGAGCTATCACTGACTCCTAGAGAAGGACTTGCAAAATTTTGTGAGGTTTCAAAGGAGGAAGAGAGCTCCTTTTGCTGCTTCCACCCTGTGACTTCACTTTTACATCATATTTTTCACAACTGAACGAAGCAAAAATATTTGCTGTACCAATATAAAACACAAAAGTATATATTTATTTAAATGTCCTAGGGCATATTTTGCAAGCCAGCCTCCTGTCCCCAGACACATAGACATACGCAGTTCATGGGCTTAGAGCCTGCAGCTGCCCTGTCTCACCGTGCAACCACCTCTGCCACTGTTTCTGTTGTCACTGCTTCTCTAGGTAGGATAGCTCATGCTCCATGCATGCTCTTCACTCTTGCTGGCCCTAGGATCCTCTGTTCCTGAAATGAAAGATTTAACTACTCACCTCTTTTATTTACACATCTTCTACAATTAGAGTTGTGACAATCACAATTATTCCTGCTAACAGTTATTCACAATTAAATCATTAAATAATATTCCTCACCATCATCCCCTTCCCCTTTCACCAGATCCGTCTGGAAAAGAGGAAAACTACTCAGTAGGGATTCTACCTTACCCCTCTCATTCTGAAACTAAGCACACTCATGAAAGCTTGTAAGCCAGCCACTTCATGCCTTTATGTTGTTGTTGTTAAGTGCTGTCAAGTTGATTCCAACCCATAGTGACCCTGTACAGGGTTTCTGAGGAGCAGCTGGTGGGTTGGAGCCACCACCCTGTGGTTCGCAGTCCAGTACTGATACTACAGCGCTGTACACCCTCATTTTTGATAGGGATGTGCACTGCTTCATAGGGTTTTAAAGTTTGTAACCTTTCAGAGTAGCTATCCAAACCTTTCTTCCAAGGTGCCTCTTGGGAGGTTAACTGTCAACCTTTAGGTTAGTTGTTGTTGTTGTTAAGTGTCCTTGAGTCGGTTCTGACTTATAGTGACCCTATATAGCGTTTCTGAGGAGCACCTGATGAGTTTGAACTGCTGATCTTGAGGTTCAAATTTACCTTGAGATTCAGTGCTTATCTTACAGCATCACACTAGGATTCCACAGTAGGACATTGACTAGGTTAGTAGTCAATGCTTAATTATTTGCACCACAAAAGGACTCCTTGACCTGAAAACTGTGAATATCTGTTGTTGTTATTGTCTTTGAGTTGGTTCTGACTATTAGCTACCCTTGTATAGGATTTCCAAGGAGTGGCTGGTGGGTTTGAACTGTCAATCATGCAGTTAGCAGTCAGTCTAGTGCTTATCCTGCAGTGCCACATGAATTTCTGTAGCAGAAGTTTATTTATTCTCACACTTCATTCTGAAATCTGTGGTTACCTAATCTGTATCCTAATGTATCAACAATGATGTTTAGTAAAAGCACATAAGGAATAAACATAATAAATGTTTACTGAATCAAGGATGATATTATTTAGTCTGGAAATTAAAAAAATATGTATATATGGTTTAATAAAGAGTATAATGCAAAGCCGTTTGAACTGCAAGGTCAGCAGTTCAAGCTCACCAGCTGCTCCTTGGAAACCCTATACAGGGTCACTATGGGTCAGAACTGACTTGACGGCACTTGACAACAACATAATGGTAGAAAGATGGAAGAAGCCTTTAATTTCGTGTTCTTTAGATATTGATAGTATTTTAAGTAAGAGGTTATATATAAGTTTATAGCAATGCCTGTGTCAGAAAGACTTTAGAAGTTTACATTAGAATTCTTGTGGTTTGTGTTGTTATTGTTAGGTGCTATTGAGCCTGTTCTGACTCATGTTGATCTTATGCACAAAAGAATGAAACACTGCCCAGTTCTGTGCCATCCTCACAATTGTTTGTTAAGCTTGAGCCAGTTGCTGCTGTCACTATTCCAGTCTATCTTGTTGGGGGTTTTCCTCTCGCCTTTCAGCGTTAATGAAGCTACAGATTTATTTGCAGTTAACTACTGCTTGTAGTTAACTGGTAGGGAAGACTTCACTCAATGCATATCTTGTATAATTCCCTTACAGATTTAGTCTTAGTGAATATTGACATAGTCTCTCTTTTCATATGTGACACTCCTGAGAATATCATAGATGCAGAATTTTATATTATTATTTTTTAATTATTATAATTTGGTTGAAAGTTTGTGGTGAAAAGTTTTGTTCCATTCAATAACTTATACATATTTTGTTTGATAACTGCTTGGGGTACCCACAATGTAACAACATGCTTCCCACTTCCTTCCTATTTCCCACTTCCATTTGTCTGTCTTCTTTGTCTCTTCCTGCCTTCTCTGCTTTGTCCCTGGGAAAAATGCTGCCATTTTGGTATCATACGATTGAGTGTTCTAAGGAATGTGTACCTCCCTGGTGTTATTGTTCACACTAGGTCTGTCTATTGCTCTAGACTTAAGGGTGTCTAAGGGCCACTGTCTTGGGAGGTCCTATCATTCTATGTTAGGCCAGTGAGACTGGTCTTTTTTATAATTTTGAGTTTTGTTTCACATTTTTATCCAGCTCTGTCCAGGACTTTTTAATTGTGTTCCTGATGAAAGTGGTTAATAGTGATAGCTGGGCATCATCTAGTTCTTCCGATAGTGCTGAGGTTTATGTTATCCATTAGTCCTTTTGACTACTGTTTCCATGTATCTTTGATTTTCTTCACTCTTTTTTGTCCTGGACAGGGAGAAACCAATAGTAGCACCTACGTGGACATTCACAAGTTTTTAAGACCCCAGTGGCTACTCACCAAACTAGGATGTACACATCGATTTTGCAGACTATGCAAATTGACCTTAATGTCCTGAACCCCTAGGCCAAGTGACTCATTCCTTCAAGATAATCATCTTGGCAAAGAAGTTTTCATAACTATGTCTCCTGTTGTTGTTAAGTGCCCATGAGTTGGGTTCAACTCAAAGAGACCCTATATAGAATTTCCAAGGAGCAGCTGGTGGGTTTGAACTGCTGACCATGTGGCTCATAGTCCACTGCTGATCCTACAGTGCTTTCCTTGTTGTTGTTTTTAGGTGCCATAGAGTCAGTACCCACATAGCG
>NW_006408663.1:1759927-1761533 GCF_000296735.1 Chrysochloris asiatica | reverse complement strand
TCTTGGTCCATGTACAGATTCCTCATGAGCACAAATAAGTGTTAAAGAATACTCATACTTTGCAGTGTTGTCCATAGCATGTCATGATCCACACTACGAAAACCTGTGCATAGTCAAAAAAGCACACAGAAACATCATTCTGATATTCTCTGCTTTCAGCCAAGAGCAATCGGCTGCCAGCAATGATATCCCTCAATCCACAGCCTATTCTGAATCCAGCATGAGCCTCTGGAAATTCTCTGTCAATGCATGCCAGCAGCCATTTCTATATTACCTTTAGAAAAAGTTTACTCGCATGGGTTATCAAATACATTGTCTAATGATTTCTGCATTCCGTTGGGTCACCCCTTTTTTTAATGGGCATAATACAGATGTCTTCCAATCAGTCGGGCAGATAGTTGTCTTCCAAATTGCTTGGCATAGATAAGTGAACGCCTCCTGTGCTGCCTCACATTTTCGAAAGATTTCAATTTTTATTCCATCAATTCCTGGTGCCTTGTTCTTTGCCAATTCCTTCAATGCTCCTTGGACTTTCTCATTCAGTATCATTGGCTCTTGATCATATGCTACCTCCTGAAACGGTTGAACATCAATCATTTCCTTTTAGTACAGTGACTCTTGAGTATTCCTTCCATCTTCTTTTAATGCTTTCTGCATCATTCAATAATTTGCCCAGTGAATCTTTCAATAACAAATGTCGAGGCTTTTATTTTTACTTCAGTTTCCCCAGCTTGAGAAATGCTGAGTGTGTTCTTCCCTTTTGGTTTTTTGACTCCAGATGTTTGCACATTTTGTTGTAATATTAGACTTTATCTTCTTGAGCTGACCTTTTAAATTTTCTGTTCAGCTCTTGGACCTCCTTATTTCTCCCATTTGCTTTAACATCTTTAGGCTGGAGAGCAAGTTTAACAGTGTCTCTTCTGACATCCATTTTGACCTTTTCCGTCTTTCTTGTCTTCTTAATGACTTTTTGCTTTCTTTCTGTATGATGTTCTTGATGTCATCCCACGACTCTTCTAGTCTTCGGTCTTTAGTTATTAATTTATCAAATATGTTCTTCAGATGATCTCTAAATTCAGGGGGAATATATTCAAGGTCATATTTTGGCTCTTGTGGACTTGTTTTCATTTTCTTCAGCTTCAGTTTGAATTTGCAATAGGAGCAATTGATAGTATATTCCACAATCTGCCCCTGACCTTGTTTTGAATGGTGATATGGAGCTTTTCCATCATCTCTTTTCGCAGATGTAGTTAATTTGATTTGTATGTATTCCATCTGGTGAGGTCCATGCTTATAGTCGTCTTTTATGCTGTCTACAGAAAATATTTGTAATGAACAAATCATTGATTTTACAGAATTCTGTCATGCAATCTCCAGCATCTTTTCTATCACAAGGCCGTATTTTCCAACTATGGATTCTTCCTCTTTGCTCCCAACCTTTGCATTCCAATCAGCAGTAATGATCAGTACATCTTGATTGCATGTTTGATCGATTTCAGATTGAAGAAGTTGGTAGAATTCTTCTATTTCATCCTCACTGGCTTTAGTGGTTGGTGCGTAAATTTAAATAATAGTGGTATTAACTGGGCTTCCTTGTAGGTGCATG
>NW_006408663.1:1757582-1759815 GCF_000296735.1 Chrysochloris asiatica | reverse complement strand
CCAGTCCATTTCAACTCACTAATAAGCCTAAGATATTGATGTTTATACGTTCCATTTCATTTGTGACAACTTCCAATTTTCCCAGATTCATACTTCATACATCCCATGTTCCAATTCTCACTGGATGTTTACAGCTGTTTCTCTTCATTTTGAGTTGTGCCCCATCAGCAAATGAAGGTCCCACGTGCTTTACTCCCACGGACTTTTCTCCATTTGTGTTATCACGGGTCAGTTCTACTTTGAGGAGGCAGCTCCTCCCCAGTCACATTTCGAGTGTCTTGCAACCTGAAGGGCTCATTTTCCTGCTGTTTCTCTAGTATTCATAAGGTTTTCAGTGACTAAATGTTCGGAAGTAGTTTGTCACTCCTTCTTCCTAGTGTGTCTTCATCTGGAAGCTCATCTGAAACCTGTCCACCATGGGTGACACTGCTGGTATTTAAAATACCAGTGGCATAGCTTCCAGAATCACAGCAACTCACAAGCCACCACAGTAGGAGAAACTGAAAGACAAGTGGTGGGCCGTGCTTTCCTATATACATGGATGTATTTATAGCATATATAAGTACATATGTAGAAATAACCTCTGTCAAACTGTTCAATTTTTTGACATGCCGAATTTATCTTGTTATCCCAATTTTTGTAAGAATTTTAACTATTTTAGAGTATCAGTTCAGAATGTGCTCAGGGAAGCGTGAAATCCTTAGTACCTGTCAACTTTGTGATCTCTTAATCGGAGTCACTTTCCTTTGAATATAGGGAACTCTTTCACTTAGGTTTCCCCATTTCGGCAGTTTGAACTCAGTTTCTACTAGGAAGCTGGTTGATAGTTGCTAGATGCTGATTTCTGATGTGCACCAGCTTATTGTACCTGCTTTCAAATAGATATTTCCCTTTTTCCTTTTTCTTATCATTGTCATCTTGTAATTTTAAGTGTTTGTATGGGTTTTTCTTTGTTCCTTTGTCACTTTGGGTCTATTATTTTCATTTGGCTCTCTGAATTCTCTGTCTATGATACATGATTTATACTCTTGTCAAAATGAAATACCAAGTTTTCTCCTTCATCCACCCTTTCTTAATTCAATTCCTAAAATATACTTCCTTGTGGATAATATGAGCTTTTCTGGTCTTCTTTTCCTACCTTAAAAACAAAACAATATTAGTTCTTAATTATTTACTTGTTGTCTGAGGGTGTAAAGGGCTGTTATCAAAAAGCAAAACTTTTACATGATAAAAACACACACACACACACACTTAACATACAAAAGGGTACTTAGAGGTTTAAGAAATTAGAACTCAAGTCAGAAGAGGCGTCAACATACTTCAGGTATGTTTTTTTTTTTTAATGTGGAGAGGCCACAACCATGTTAGGCACTAATGATTGATTCTGATAACCTTCTAGGTCGACTTTGTGTATTAAGCATTAAGAAATGGTCTTCTATTTTAATATTTAGAACTACAAGTAGTATTTAAGGAATGAATGACTAAATTAAGGAAATGGTAAAATGAAAACAATTCTAGTGGCGCTAAAAGCCATATACTTCCTTAATTGTGGAAAAAATATATAATTTATACCAAACTTCATATTACCATATGCACTTAGAGTAAGTCATCATGCTAGTCAGACATACTTCAAGTATATTTTAGATGCTTACTAATTTAAAGACACTGGGGATATGTAGATTAATCAGCACATAGCCCCAATCTCCATGACCTCAGGATCACATGGAGGGACAGATTACTATGTTATAGTGTAATAAATGCTGTGACACCCAGGATACTGTGGAATGCAGGAAGAACCACCAATTCAGTCTGTCATGAAGTAGTCTGGAAATACCTTATGAAACTTTTAACCTGAGTCTTGAAAGGGAAATAAAGTGAGCAAAGTAGAGACCAGAGCGTTGTCATTACTGATAGAGGGGCAAGAAAGGACAAATGCAAAGACTTAAGGGAGTTCCTTGTATTCAGGGAGCTGCCAGTAGTGTAGTTGTAGTAGTATTTCCTATGCAAGGAAAAGAATTGGGAAATTCTAAACATATTAATGACAGTAGACAATTTGTAAGAGAGATGTCTACCTGTGTTTTATTGACTATGCAAATGTTTTTGACTTTGTGTATCATGATAAGCTATGGACAGTTTTGTGGAGAGTGAATATTCCAGAACACTTAATAGTGCTCATGAGGAACCTGTGCATAGACTAAGAGGCAGTCATTGGAACAGAATAAGGGACACTGAA
>NW_006408663.1:1737237-1757222 GCF_000296735.1 Chrysochloris asiatica | reverse complement strand
AAGAAATCAAATGACATACTGCATTAGGCAAGTCTGTTGCACAAGACCTCTTTAAAGAGTTCAAGAACAAAGATGTCTAAGGTGTGCCTGACCAAAGCAATGGTATTTTCAATAACCTCATATGCATACAAAAAGGGGGACAGTGAAAAACGAAGACCACAGAAGAATTGGTGCGTTTGAGCTGTGGTGCTAGAGAAGAGTATTAAAAGTACCATGGACTGCCAGAACAACAGACTTCCCATTGCAAGAAGGACAGCCAGAATGCTTCTTAGAAGACAGCATGGTTAGACTTTGTCTCACAAACTTAAGGCATATTGTCAGGAGTGACCAGTCCATGGAGAAGGATATCATGCTTGGTCAAGTGGAGGGTCATTGAAAAAGAGGAAGCCCTCCAACAAGATGGATTGGCATAGTGGCAGCAGCAGTGGACTCAAGCTTAATGATTGTAAGCTTGATGCAGGATTGGGCATTGTTTCCTTCTGTTTTGAATATAGTTGCTATTGGTCGGAAACAACTGGAAGGCACCTAACAACAACAGCAACAACAACAGTTTAATAAATCGCTTTGGTGGTGTTGAGGAATAAGGGAGATTTGTTAGATTCTTGACCAGCAGTAATGATGGCTTCGACATGAATGGTAGTGGTGGAGGTAGACAGAAGTAGGTAGATTGAGTTAAATCTTTAAGATTTAGATATAGAAGTAACAGACCATGATGATTGCCATTAATCAGGGTGTTAGTAGGTGCTGTTGAGTTGACTCTAACTTATAGTGACCCTATGCACAATAGAACAAAACACTACTTGGTCCTATGCCATCTGTAAAATTGTTGGTATCCTACTTTGGTTTGGACTACTAGAGTGAGGTAGATATACAGTCTTGAGGCACACCACCGTATAAAAGAAGTTGGCTGAGAGGGAGGATTCCACAAAAGAGAGACAGAAACAGCTGAAGAATAGGAGTGATAAGGTAAGATATCACAAGTGAAGGAAAGGAAGTTTGAGAAAAGAAAACTTTGGAAACTCCCCATATACCAAAGGATAAATAAGAAAATGTTTAAATCAGTGATACTGGAAGGTAAGGTGGAATTTATGTTGTTTCAAAAGAATATTTAAGAATATTAGAATATGTTAATGATATAATATTAATTTTAAAAAATATTTATGGAAATTTGCATGCTCAGAATGTACCCCAGGTTTTAAAAATCTACATATATTCATATGTGTTTCTGTGTACCTGTATATGTATGTGTGTGTAGCAAAAATTTTTAAAGGCAGAGTACAGCAGTATATAAAAAGTACTTTCTTCTGGATGGTGCAGTGATTTCTTTGTACAGGATTCAAATTGTATGAACACATACTAATATAATTTTGAATATTAGCTGTATTTTAATGTAATCAATGTTTAATGTGTGTTTAAACACACTATGTTGTGTGCCTTTGAGTCAGATCCAACTGATAGTGACCTTGTATATAGTTGCCTAGAGCGGGTGGTGGGTTTGAACTGTTGATCAGTCTAGTGCATATCTGACAGTGTCATACCAGAGCTTGTCAGCCCAATAGTTCTAAATTTTGCTATGGAAAACTATAGTTTGTACTATTGCCCATACCCCTTTTCCTTTGCTTAGGGAGAACCACTTCCATTCTTTCAGTTGATTCATTTGGTGTTTACTGTCATCGTTCCAAGAAACAAGGTTATGTTGCTACTTGATGTAGTGCTGTAGGATCAGCACTGGACTTCAAATCAAATCCACTAGCTAATCCTCAGAAACCGTATACAAGTTCGCTATGAGTCCGAATTGGCTTGATGGCACTTAACAAAGACAACAACAGTTGACTTCCCACAATGGAAGATGGAGATTTTGTTCTCTCATTGTTCTTTTTCCACAGTGACACACACTTTTCTTGCCTTCCATTCTCTCAACATGATTATTCTAATTGTAGTCAGAGCAGTATTTAATGCTTACATTATTGTGACTCCAAATGCTATTCACAATTTGTCTATGTAGTAGGATCCTGTGGTCACTTTTTCCTTCTTGTTTACAGTTTTTATTTTTCTTGGAATTAATTGACTTGTTATAAAGTAGCTTAACTTCCTATCTGATGGTGGTTGTGGTGTTATGCCACCAAGTCAGTTTCAACTCCTAATGAACCTATATAGGGTTTCCAAGGCTGTAAATCTTTTTCCAAGGACCGATTAGTAAATTCGAACTGCTGACCTTGTGGTTAAGCAGTCTAGCTCACTTTTTATATACTTATCAGTAATTTATCCTCAAACTCATCTTCCCTGTTATGTAAGTATATTCTTAATTATTCTATTAATTTCATTTTCTTAAAGCAGTTCTCAGTGTCTTCTGACGTATTCTTATCTTGACTGGTTACTACTGGTCTTTTGCATCATAGACGTCTCAGATTCTCCCTTCCCCAATATCCTAGCGATTCCTTATGCATCTTTCTTGTGTAGTGTACCATTTCTAGGTTTTCTACTTGTTCTTTCCTCATTTTGGTGAACACCATGTTTCAGCAGCACTATGAGTAATCGGTGATTTCTCTTGACCTAAAAAACCATACCCTTCAAGTCCAATGCCATTTTGGACATTTTATCGAGTTCTTTTATTTGCATCTCACAGTTTTTTCTTTCTCTTTCAGTTTCTCTCGTCTAATTAAATTTTAAAATAATTGAAGGACTAGCCCAAGTTTTTTCCCAAGATTTTAGCAGCTTGGACTGGCCCTTCAATTATTTTATCTGTTCTCTTTAGTTATTCTCCACATCTATCTAACTTTATCTTATTGGGGAATTTCTTCCACTTTTTTTTCTAATCCTTCTGTAAAATGAAAAAAACTTTTTTCCCCTTATTATTACACCTTTAATTTAAGAAATCCTGTTCCTGTTCTTATTCTGTTAATGCTTACATAAATTTATTTCTTTGAGAGTTATTAATGATAACTTTTGAAGTTTTCTTCCACTTATACATTATGTGTTTCTTCCAAGTTCTTTGATTTGTTTTTTGTTTGTTGGCTATGGTCTCCGTCTTTCCTATTTCAGGCTCTGTAGTCCTGGTGTGGTGCTGTGGCTTAATCCAGACTGCAAAGCCATTTGAACTGCAAGGTCTGTGGTTTAAATTCACCAGCTGTTCCTTGGAAACCCTATGCAGGGTAGCTATGGGTCGAAACCAACTCGAAGGCACTTAACAAAAACAACAACAAATGTCTAGTAGTCTTTAGCGAACTATTTTATTAGGAGTTCTGTAAAGAGTTTTAAAAAGTGAACTAGTAACTCTGTCTCTGGGTGAGATTTATAGATTTGGATTTCTGTATAGGATAATCTGGAGTCCTGGTGTGGCGCTGTGGGCTAATGCATCAGACTGCAAAGTCATTTGAACTGCAAGGTCAGTGGTTCAAGCTCACCAGCTATTCCTTGGAAACCCTGTACAGGGTCGCTTTGGGTTGGAATTGACTCCATGACACATAGCAGCAACAACACCATAGGATAATATGGTTGTATTATTTTATTGGATAATGTCTGATATCTGTATTTTTAAATGTTTCATATTAGGCTGGTCAAATTCTACAGAAACTTTTTGCTACCTGCCTGAAGGGTACAAACTGGTGGTTTGGAAGCCAAGGTGGGCTTTTTTAAATTAGTTTGATAGCTCTGTTTTAAACTGTGCCTTAAATCATTCACTAATAATAAGACCTTTAAAAAACAAAACAAAAACCAAACTTGCCCTAGAGAATAAGCTTGCTGTGTTCTGCAAAGATAGGAGAAAGGCTGTCTGCTGCCTCTGTGGAAAGGTGGCAGGTAGGGTGGTTCAGACTCACCAGTCACTCTGCAGAAACCCTATACAGGGTCATTATGAATTGGAACTCATTCAACAACACTTCACAACAACAACTACATCAAGAGTTTTAAACTAGTCTGTTTGAAATCCTCCTCACCGCTTTGAGAAGTATCTGCTGCTGCCAGTTTAGCCCTTTGGAGATTCCTTTATGTAAATTGAATTGTTCTTGGATATGAGCAGTCATTTACCATAGTTTTATTGTTGTCTCATCTCCTGGACTCTTGGCAAATTTATGCTTTAAAAACAACAAAACAAACCAACCTTGGCACTTGGCTACTAAGTGAAAGCCTTGATGATTTCATTCTACACAGCAGCTCTGCAGAAGGCACTGGTGAGCTATATATGATGTAGCTATAAGATTATATACAATAAGATTACAGCTTGTTGGAAACACTGTCAAAGTGCATTTCTACTTTGACATATGTGGGACCACCATGAATTTGAACTGACTTGACTGCAATGCTTTATTTGGCTTTGTTTTGTTTTTAACCCAAGGATTAGTGGGTTGAATCCAACCAGCAGTGTTGTACAAGAAAAACACGATGATCTGTTTCCTATAAGACTGTTGTTTTTGTTACGTGCCGTTGAGTTGGTTACAACTCATAGTGTAACCCTGTATAGGGTTTCCAAGGAGTGACTGGTATGTTTGTACCACTGACCTTGCTGTGCGAACTGATCTTGTGGTCCAGTGCTTTAACCGGCAGCTGCACACCAGGACTCCTCTAAGGTTACAGTCATTGAGAACCATATGGAGTTTAGTTATAATCTGAAATTCGGGTGCCATGAGTCTGAATTTACTGGATGGCAACAAATTAGTATAAAAAACTGAAGTTTTTTGTTTACTGCCATTTTTGTTGGAGAATTGCCTATACAGTCATTATCCTTAACCAGAACTCTGCATAAAGACATGTTCATTTTCTTTTCCTGGTATATAATAGATGATAAAGACATTCCTGAATGTATAGTCTCTTTGCGAATCTTTGGTGAACACCCCATATACCTATTCACAAGTCCTAGTTTAGCTACAATCTTACTCAGACTATAATTTTTGGAATTTTATATGATACACTAGTAGCTAATGACATTTATACTAAATAGTTAAAAAATATGTACTGGAAGTTCCAGTATAGCTATTTAAGTTACAATTATAACAACAGTAATGATAAAAATAACTTGAATATCTTCAAGTGTCAGGTACTGTCTGAGTCCTTTAGTTATATATTTACCCTTTTAAACCTCACACCAACTTTGTGAGATAGAAACTATGCCCTTTAGCAAATGCGAAAACTGAGACACAGAAAGGTTATGTTATTTTGTGAAAGTCAACACAGCTAAACTAGGAATTGGGAATTGGAGAAATCAGAATATAAATCCAGATATCTGTTTCAGAACCCACACATAACCAGTGTGCTATGCTACCTTTATATATGCTATTATGATGATCTCTTTTGGACTAAAGGAATTTGAAACTGTGGTCCTCGACCATCCTCTGGGTCTGGAAAAGACCGTGGCCCAATTTTCAGCCAAGCAGTAGATAGGTGTATAGTGAAGCAACAACAACACTAGTAAGGTATCCTCACCATGGATCAAAAAGGCAACATTTACCTAAGGCCAAAGTTGAGAAGGGATGGGAATGGGTGGAATGTAAATAAGGAACCACAGGGAGGATTTGAGATAACTTGTTACACGGAGGGAGGACTGCAATCATTGATATGAAACAAAGTGTATGATTTGTTGAATGTGAAACTGATGAGTTTGTCTGTAATTGTCAATTCAATTCACCAACTAAAAAGTAAAAAATAAATAAATAAAGCCAATAAAAAGTTTAAAAAATTATTTCTTTTGATTGAAATAAATGTTATGATTTTCTTTCATCATATAGAATGTTCAATTTTATTTGTCTACAATAATTTATAAGGAGCTCTGGTAGCATAGTGGGTTATGAGTTGAGCTGCTAATGACAAGGTCTGTTTCTACTGAATTTAACTATATTAACTTTTTTGTTGAACTATCATTGATTTGGATTTTTCAAGTGCTTTTTGTTACATTGTTGTTGTGAAGTGCTGTCGAGTCGATTCCGACCCATAGCGACCCTGTATAGGGTTTCTGAGGAGCAGCTGGTGAGCTTGAACCACCAACCTTGCAGTTCAAATGGCTTTGCAGTCTTGGCGCATTAACCCACAGCGCCACATTACTATAATGTTATTTAGGCATATGGTAAGTTTCTGGCCAAGTAGTGAGCTCTAGGAAAATGTGTCTGATTCAGATACAATTAAATACTAAATGTCTTGAGAGGTTATGATCATATTTAGGCATTTTAGAACAGGGATTTCTTTTTGACAGTTTATCAAGAAGAATCAATTAGTTAGCCGAGTTTAGTCTTTTAAAACATAAAAATGCTTTTTGCTTTAATTGTTTTAGGGCTATTGTATCCTCCAAAGTGGTATTCTAGAGTATTTGATCATGCTCATGTGAACTTACATATAGACCAAGACGCAGTTGTTCAAATAGAAGAAGGGAAAACTGAATGGCTTAAAATCAGGAAAGGTCTGCATCAGGGATATGTATCCTCTCACCATATTTGTTCAGTCTGTGTGCTGAGCAAATAATCTGAGAAGCTGGATTATATGAAGTTAGGCTCATTAACTGGAGAATTGATGCATTTGAATCATGGTGTTTGTTGGTGAAGAATACTGGAAATATCGTGGACTGCTAGAAGAACAAACCAATCTATCTTGAAAGAAGTACAGCCAGAATGCTCCTTAGAAGCAAGGCTGGTGAGACTTCATCTTTTGTATTTAAGACATGTTGACATGGAGAAGGACATCATTCTTGGCAAAGTGAAAGGTCATCAAAATGAGGAAGATGACCTCCAACTTAATCCATTTTGTGAGACTGATTGATACAGTGGCAGCAACAGTTGGCTCATATGTAATAACAGTGAGTGAGGATGGCACAGGAATGGGCAGTATTCTGTTTGCATGAGGTCTCTCTGAGTCAAAACCAACTCAATGGGACCTAACAAGAAGATCAACAACCCTCTTAACTGTCTCAATTTATTCTTAACAAGGAAGAATCGAGTTCTTAAATTTGTATTATTTTAAAAATTAAGAGAATTAGATATAGCCATATTCAAAGATAAATTATGAAAGTATATTTATTTACCTGATACATTAGTTTTATTTATTGTGAAATGTTAAAAGTATTAAAATAATTACCTATTTATATAAATAAATTCTGGAATCAGATTTAAATTTTTACTTGGTTTGCAGTTTCTTTTTAATTTTTGTTTTCATGCCTAAAATGTTCTGTCTTCTCTGCTAGTTTTTGCTTGTTAAGTATATTAAACATTTCTTTCATCTGTTCTTAAAATTAATCCATTGCTTATTATATTGTGCACTCTTACAAGAGTGATACTTGGGAATCCTCAGTAGTTCTTCATTTATACTGTGCTGAAGGTGATGTTTTGTTTTATGGAAACGGGCCCTTTAATTTCCTCTTTGTAGGTTTGCACTGTTCAATTAAGGATACAAAGTTGTTTTCTATGTCTGATTCTCTAGTTCTTTTTCCATAGGTTAGACCCTCATATTATACTTTGCTTTCTATACTTTGATCAATAAATGTTGGCACAGCAATTTCAAAGAAACATTTAATTAAATTTCATAATTATATAAATCCTCATCATGCCATTTTAATATCCACCATCATTTGTTGTTGTTGTTATGTACCTTTTGACACTGTATAGGATTTCCAGGGAACAGCTGGTGGGTTAGAACCACCACCAACCTCAAGGTTAGCAGTCCAGTGCTTATCCAGTAGTGCCATACCAGGCCTCCCATCATGTGCCCAGTTCTGTTAAGCAGAACATGAGTCAATCCTCTTCTTGATCACATAATTCCTTGCTTGCATTTCATTTAGAAGGTAAAACTGATGCAAAATGGAAAGGCATAGTTAAATTGGAGTAGAACATCTCAGTGCACTGTGTTTGTGAAGCAGCAGATCCTCCCATCAAGGTTCCTAGAAGCTAATTCCCACACCCAGCCCCCATTACTTAATTGACTTTTGGAAGCTCTGGTAACATAGTGGTTACGAATGGGGCTGCTAATCTCAAGGTCAGCAGTTCGAAACTACCAGTTGTTATGTGGGAGAAAGATGAGGCTTTCTGCTCCTATAAACATTTACAGCCTCGGAAACCCCATGCACGGTCACTGTGAGTTGGAACCAACTCCACGTCACAGCACCACCGCCACCATCCTTATCATGATTGGGCCATAATTATGATTACATTACATGTCTTGACAATTCATTGTTGTTGGGATTAAGTGGAGTTTTTGTATCAATGAAATGTTTTCATTTTAAATTCTAGAACTAGTTGTCCTGGTGTGGCACTGTGGGTTAATGCACTGGACTGCAAGGCCATTTGAACCACAAGGTCTGTGGTTCAAACTCCTTTTTTCCCTACATACTTGAATTTTAAAAAATTCTTCTAATCAGACATGAGTATGAATATGTCAGATTTTTAGGGCTTCTTTTGCTTTGTCACGCTTTTCAAATGGCTGTAGTTTCTATGAGATATCATGAACTGGATAAAGATTTGTTGGTACATTATGAGTTATGATTAAGATTTGAGGAATTACTAGGAACCTGTGGGAGAAAGATAACTATCTGCTCCTATAAACATTTACAGTCTTGGAAAGTTTACCCTGTAAGTCGGAATTGATTCAATTGTAGTGGGTTTGTTTGTTTGGTGCAAGTATTAGTGGAGAAAATAGAAGAAAGTATGTATTTGTGAGGTATTTGCTTAATTAACTACATTGTAGAAGAGAAACCAAGAATGGGTAAAGGTTAAAAATCTAGGAAAGACATGAACGAGATTAGGAGAGTAAATGGAAGTAGAATAGTTTACACAGCTGTAGTTGATTTTTGCTTCCTTTTCAATTGATTTACTATTGTTCTAGTTCCATGGGATTTTAAACTTCCAGAAAGCAGAGGCCATTACTTCTGCTGACTTTGAAACTGTAGATCCTAATAGTAATTGTATTTTTGCCACTGAAAAACTGTCAAATGTAAACAAAGAGAGTGATAAAGACTTTTGGAGTCATTTCACTGTTTCATGCTTACTTTTTGCAGTCCTGTGTAGCTTGGCACTTAGATCCAACTACTCATGTTGTTTTTGTTGAGTGCCGTTGAGTTGGTTGCGACCCATAGTGACCCTGTATAGCGTTTCTGAGGAGCAATGATGAGCGTGAACTGATGATCAAGCGGTTCAAACCTACCTTGCATTCCAGTGCATTAACCCAGGGTGCCACACCAGGACTCCTAACTACTCATAGTGAAATATTCATTAATTTAGATGGGAAAAGGACAGGTTATCTCACAAATTAAATGGTTTTTCTTAAACAACAACAAAAAATGCAATTCACAATACAAAGTGGCCTTTTGTGTTTGTGGATATAATTAGCCTTATGTGGATTTAATGTCCCTGTCTGGTAGTGTAGTGGTTACGAATCAGGCTGCGAACCTCAAGGTCAGCAGTTCAAAACCTACCAGCTGTTCCGAGGAAGAAAGATGAGGTTTTCTGCTCCCGTAAAGATTTACAGCCTCAGAAACCCTGTACAGGGTCGCTATGAGTTGGAACCGACTCCATGGCACATAACAACAACCCCTTCCAATGCCTAGGGAGTAACAGTAGTCTATATCTTCTGTATTTAGAGCTATGGTACCATTCTTGGATTACTGATGCTCAGAGGAATCTTAAAGACTTGGAAATTTTTTAGCTATCAAAGACTGCTTTAATTGGGATACATAGCCCATATGTGCAAACTAGAGAAGAAAGGATACATTTGGGAAGGATTTTCAATAAGGTTTGAAACAAGAATTTTCTGTTGTCTTATAAAAATCCAGTGAACTAGCTTTAGCTATAATTCTCTTTTCCCTAGCACAAGAGAAAAATAAAATGCAAATACAGCAAATTTAAAGAAAAACAGTTGTTCTGCTTTGGAAAAAATCTTAGAGATGAAATTCTCTATTGCTAACATGAAACAATGATCTGCTAAGGGTTAAGAAGGAACATTGGATAACTTTTCAGTTAAATTTATTAATTTCACTTTCACCATGTTATCTAAACCATTTGCTAATTCTAGAAAATTAAATATCGTTCTATTAAAGTCAAACCAGTTGGTGTCAAAGCACTCTGACTCATGACAAACCCATGGGTGTCATAATAGTGCTGAGCTTCATATGGTTTCCAATGGCTGCTTTTCTGAAAATAGAGTTCTGGGACTTTTATACCTAGGTGCCTCTGAGTGGACTGGAACTTTAACCTTTTGGTTAGCAGCTAACTACATTAACTGTTTGCACCAGGGACTGCTTTCTCATTATTGTTGTTAGATGCTGTTAAGTTGGTTTCAATTCATGGAGACCTTATGTACCAGTACAACAGAATGAAACACTACCCTTTCCTGGATTCCTGTGTCAGCCTCAAAATCGTTGCTATATTTGAGCTCATTGTTGAAACCACTGTGTCAGTCCCATCTTGTTGAATGTCTTCTTCTTTTAGCTCATACTCTACCAAGTATGATGTTCCTTCTGATAATGTGAGACAAATTGTTGCCATACCGACTTCTAAGTAGCATTCTCGCTGTTCTTTCAACACAGATTTGTTCTTCTGGCATCCTATGGTATATTCAATATTCTTCACCAACATCATGATTCAAAGGTATAAATTCCCTGGTCTTCTTTATCCATTGTCCAGCTTTTTACATGCATATGAGGTGATTGAAAATACCATGGCTTGGGTTAGGCACACCTTAGTCTTCACAGTGACATCTTTGCTTTTTTAACTTTTTAAAAAGATCTTTTGCAGCAACTTTGCTGAATGCATTATGTTGTTTAATTTCCTGATGGCTGCTTCCATCTTTTCTCTATTTATTGCTACGTTACTCATTGGCCCAGTTGTGAGGATGGTTTATTCTTTTTACATTGAGATGTAATTCATATTTAAGTTCAAGTCCTCTTTACTTTCAGCAAGCAAGGCTCTGTCATCTGTGTATCACATGTTGTTAATGAATCTTCCTTCATTATGATGCCACTCTTCTTTCTAATCCATGTTGTTATAAGTAACCTTGAGGGAGCTGTGACTCATAGTGACCTTGTATGGGGTTTCTGAAGAGCAGATGGGGGGTTTTAATCAGTGACTTTGTGGTCAGCAGTCCAGTGTTTATCCTACAGCACCACACCAGAACTCCTAGTCCATTGTTGTGGTCAGGTGCTGTTGAGTTGGTTCCGACCCATAGCAACTTTATGTAAAACAGAACAAAACACTCCCCCATCCTGTGCCATTCTCACAATTGTTGCTACTCTTGAGCCCATTGATGCTGCCACTGTGCCAAACCATCTCATTAGGAGTCTCTCTCTTTTTCACTGAACCTCCACTTTACCAAGCATGATGTCCTTCTCCAGGTGCTGGTCCTTCCTGAAAATATGTCCGAAGTATGAGAGATGAAGTCTTGTTATCTTGGCTTCTAAGGAGCATTCTGATTATGCTTCTTCTAATAAGGATCTCTGGTAGCGTAGTGGTTACGAATCGGGCTGCGAACCTTAAGGTCAGTAGTTCGAAACTACCAGCCGCTCCGCGGGAGAAAGATGAGGCTTTCTACTCCCGTAAAGATTTACACCCTCGGAAACCCTGTACAGGGTCGCTATGGGTCGGAACTGACTCGATGGCACTTAACAACAACAACAACAATACAGATTTGTTTGTTCTTCTGGCAGTCTATGGTACTTCGAATATTTTTCTTTACCACCATAACTCAAATGCATCAAATTCTACTACAGTTTTGCTTATTCACTGTCCAACTTTCATATGCATCTGATTGAAAATACCATGGCTTGGGTCAGTCCTCAAATTTACATCTTTGCTTTGAAATACTTTTAATAGGTCTTGTAAAACAGATCTGCGCAAAATACATCATTTGATTTCTTGACTGACTGCTGCTTCCATGAGTATTGATGGAGGATCCAAGCAAAATTAAGTCTTTGACAATTTCAGTCTTTTCTTCATTTATCTTCATGTTCTTTATTGGTCCAGTGGTGAGGATTTTTGTTTTCTTCTCATTGAGGTGCAACCTATAGTGAAAGATGTGGTCTTTTATCTTCTACAGTGAGTATTTAAAGTCCTCTTAGCTTTCAGCAAGCTAGGGTGTGTCATCTTCATACCACAGGTTATTGATGAGTCTTCCTCCCATCCTGATGCCATGTTCTTCTTCGTATAATCCAATTTATCAGATTATTTGCTCAGTGTACAGATTGAATAATTAGGGTGAAGGAATTCAACCCTGACATACACCTTTCCTGATTTTAAATCACTTGGTGTTCCCTTACTGTGTTCGAATGACTGCCTCTTGCTCTATGTACAGGCTTCTCATGAGCACAATAAAGTATTCTGGAATACTCATTCTCTACAATGTTGTCCATAGTTTGTCATGATCCACACAGCCGAAAGCCTTCGCATAGTCAGTAAAGCACAGGTAAACATCTTTCTGGTATTCTCTACTTTTAGCCAAGATTCACCTGACTTCAGCATTGACATCCATAGTTCAGTGAGTGCCTCCAATTCTGCATCAGTTTTTGAAAGATTTCGATTTGTATTCCATGAATTCCTGGAGCCTTGATCTTTGCTAATGACTTCAGTGTACCGTGGACTTCTCTCTTTATCATATGCTATCTCTTGAAATGGTTGACTATCTATAATTTTGTTTTGGTACTCTGTTTATTCCTTGCATCTTCTTTTGACACTTTCTAAATCATTTAATATTTTGTTCAAAGAATCTTCCAGTATTAAAAGTTGAGGTTTGATTATTTTCCTCAGTTCTTTATTGAGAAATGCTGAATGTTTTCTTCCATTTTCTAACTCCAAGTCTTTGCACATTTTATTATAGTATTTGACTGTGTCTTCTCGAGCTACCCTCTGTATTTCTTCCATTTGTTTTAGCATCTCTATGCTGGAGAGCAAATTTCATAGGCTCTTCTGACATTCATTTTGGTCTTTTCTTTCTTCCTTGCCTTCTTAATGACCTTTTACTTTCTTTCTGCACGTTGTTCTTGATGTCATTCCATAACTCTTCTGGTTTTCGGTCATTAATGTTTAATGCATCAAATGTGTTCTTGAGATGATCTCTAAATTCAGGTGGGATATGTTGTATTTTGTCTACTGTGGAGTTGATTTAATTTTCCTTGTCCATAGTAGTTACTGAACAAATTAGTTACTGGCTCAATTAGTTATGATTAATGCTTCTTTTTTTTAAGGGTATGAAATTGCAGTTCTAATAATGAATAGATAACTAAATGTGGACTATGAAGTGGTTTAACTTGCTTTCTGTTTGTGATTTAGTTTTTTTTATTAATATTCAAAGTTATTAGCCTCTCATTTCTGAGGAAAAAATGTGGGAATCACCTTTAACTTTTCCCTTTATCAGCTGTTTTTGTTATCTAAAAAGCAAGATGCATTAATTATAAATATTGGAACATTACATCTTTCTGATGTGGCTCTGTAGTATAATCAGTTGACTACTGACTGCAAGGTCTGTGGTTCAAACTCACCAGCAGTTTCTTCAAAACCCTAAGTTGTTGTTAAGTGCCATTGAATCATTTCTGTCTCAGCAACCTCTGAGGAGCTGCTGGTGAGCTTGAACCACTGGCCTTGCAGTTCATACCAAACTTGCTCCAGTGCATTAACCCACAGAGCCATACCAGGACTCCAGGAAACCCTATACAGGGTCCCTATGAAGTTGAATTTAACAACAGAATTTGCTTAATACTTCATACTTTTTCAGGAACTTTCACTTACATTTTCAAATCCAATTCTCACAACAGTCTGTAAGAAAACCTAGGTTCACCT
Source organism: Chrysochloris asiatica (assembly GCF_000296735.1). Lineage (NCBI taxonomy): Eukaryota > Metazoa > Chordata > Mammalia > Afrosoricida > Chrysochloridae > Chrysochloris > Chrysochloris asiatica. The sequence goes on along the minus strand of NW_006408663.1, from coordinate 1,743,486 downwards.
TGGACTGGTCAATTATTCAAAAGCAAAAGGGCAACATTTTCGTAAGAGTAAACTTGAGTAGGAAGGTGGGTGCAATGCAAATGGGAACCACAGGAAGGAAGTGGGATAACTGTTTTTACTTGGAGGGGCTAGTACTCATTGAGATAAAACAAAGCATTTATTTAATGTAAAGCTGCTTATCTTGTCCATAAACCTTCACTCAATTCACAATAAAAAGTTAAAAAGAAGAAAAGGGGAAAGAAAAGAAAACATAGATAGAGATTTGTGACAAAGGTTACAAATGTAAAACTTTGAATCTCGGATTCTTAAATTGCCACTTCAGTGCTATTTGGGTCATAAGGTCTCCAACTCGGACTTGATAGTAATGAGAGTTTTACCCTTTAGTAAAGCAATTCTGATTGGTGATAGGGACTTTTCTTTCCAAGAACTTAATAGAAACTCCTCATTTGGTCCTCACTGCTCTGTTGTCTCTCGAAGGAAATTAATAACAATGGAAAACAGTTTATAACTATCCTTGTTCTGTCCTCAGGGCCATGGAGTTATCTAATGATTAGTTTGGTTTGTAGAGATACCTATATTTATAATTTTCTTTCCCTGGAATTTTGTTAAGTGAGGATATACAAAGTTAACTGAAAACTAAGCTCTTCTCTTGGGGCTAATCTTTTAAAGTAAATCTGTCAGTTACCTCATGCTCCAGCTGTTCTCCTGTGCATCTAAGTGGCCCTGCTTCCCAGGAGGACTTAGGCAGATGATCAAAGAGTCTCTAAAGGAAAGTTTAGGTTAATCAGCCTATCAAGTGGCTAACTCTGCTTTAAGGAGCATAGTGGTTCTGAGTCCAGCTGCTAAACTCAAGGTCAGCAGTTCGAAACTGCCAGCCATTCTGTGGCAGAAGATTGAGGGTTTCTGCTCCCGTAAAGATTTACAGCTTCGGAAACCCTGAAAAGGTTCTCTATGAGTCAGAACCGACTCCATGGCACATTGCAACCACCACCAACTCTGCTTTATTTTTGTTTTGCTTTTTGGCTTATGCCATAAACAAATGGTGGGAAGACTTAAACAATAAGATTCAGAGGGAGACGAGGAACTCGTAACTATTGTTTCCATAAAATCTTGATTATTTGGAACTACGGTAACTGGTCAGTATAGGTTAATTGTTTTTTTCCCCTTTCTACTTATTTGTTCTCAGCTGTGAGTGTGAGCATTCAGCAATTCAATTTTTTCTCTCCACTCAGTGCTTTCAAATGAATGGAAAAGTGTTGCAAGTATTGATTTTAGGGTTACACATAAATTTTATGGAGTAGGCAAATGTTCAAGTATGGAATGAGTGACTAATGATATGAGAGCCTGTATGTTGTTACTGTTAGGTGCTGCTGAGTTGGCTCCCAGTCATAGTGACTCTGTTTAGAATGAGACATTCCCTGGTCTTTGTTGCCCTCACAATAGTCCCTGTGTTTGATCCCAGTGTTGTGGACACTGTCAGTCCATCTTATTGAGAGTCTCTTTGTCACTGATCCTCTGCTTTGCCAAGCATATTTGTGTCTTGTGATTGGACCCTCATGATGACATGTGCAAAGTGAGCAAGATGAAGTGTCACCATCCTCACCTCTAAGGAACATGCTGCTAAAATTCCTGTAAGACAAGTAAGACAAGTTTATTCATTCTTTTAGTAATCCATAGTATATCCCTGTTCATCGGCAACACCACAATTCAAGCCAATTGTTAGATTTTTCTCATTTTCGAGCTTTCATATGCATCTAAATTGATTGAAAATAGCATGGCTTGAGTCAGGTGCACCATACTTTGCTTTTTAACACTTTAAAGGGGTCTCTTTTTCCTTTTTTGAAGCTTTTTACTGTGAAATTAGCAAAGTCTATAGAGCGGATCATTACTTTTGCATTCATAAAACCATCCACTTCATTATATTGCAGTAATTATAGTCTCTTCCATGTAACAACAGTTATCCCATTTCCTCCTTGTGATTTTTATTTCTAGTCCACCATCCTTCTCACCCTTCTGAAATTTATCCTTAGGTAAATGTTGTCCTTTTGATCTTGAATGGTTGACCATCCCACGATGAGCATACCTTACTAGCATTGTTGTCTCACCTATATATACGTGTCTACTGCTTAGCTCTGCTGTGCATAGGGTCACTATGAGTTGGTACTGACTCGATGATACCTAACAACAACAACAACTGCTTAGCTGAGAATTAAGCCTGAAGAGTCTTTTGCAGCGGATTGCCCAATGTAATACATCATCTTTTGATTTCCTATGGGCCACCACTCATCTGTCAGTTTGTCGTACTGTGGTGGCTTGTGAGTTGCTGTGATTCTGGAAGCTATGCCACTGGTATTTAAAATACCAGCAGGGTCACCCCTGGTGGACAGGTTTCAGATGAGCTTCCAAAGACGGACTAGGAAGAAGTGACAAACTACTTCCGAATACAGTTTTTGTTGTGAACTAAGACTTTTGGTGAGTACTTTAGGATAAGCACTGGACTACGAACCTCAAGATTGGCAGTTTGACCCCATCAGCTGCTCCTTACAGGGTTGATGTAAGGAGTCAGATTCAACTTGACGATATTTAACATCAACAGAGATAAAGACCAACACGTTTGTCTGGCAGTTTATCATACTGTGGTGAGTTGCATATCACAAAAATGCTGAAAAGTATGCAACTGGTATTTAAAATATCATCAAAGTCACTCATTATGGACACATTTCAGCAGAACTTCCAGATTAAGACAGACTAGAAAGAAAGATCTTGCAAAGTACTTAACAAACACCGTATAACATTGTCCAACATCTTTGCTTTGCACTCATCATCATTGTTCTATGGTGAAGTAGGCGGCCAACAAGGGCTAGGGAAACTCTTGATGAGATGGATTAGCAACAAGTGTTAAGGAGCCTCAGTGATGAACTCAAACATGTTGCCGATCACTGGGATGATGTGGAACTGGGCACTGTTTCATTCTGTTGTACAGAGTCTTCATGAGTTGGAGTTGACTAGAGGGCAACTGTAATTAGGCCGCTATTAGCTATATACCACCCTGGAAGGATTGATGTGGTGCAGTGTATTAATTAATGTTTCTTTTAACCATAGTTTTTGGAAACATTAACCAAATGACATTTTCCTGATGGGTCTGGGTAAGAAAAGAGAGTAGGGGGGAAGATGATGATAAATGATATGGTTCAATTGTGAATGATTGTTAACAGTGCTATTGAATTGTAAATACTTGGAACTGTAATATGAATATAAATGAACTATCTCAGAAACAGGAAGGGGTTGTGGGTGTGAATCTCACTACCATCAGAGAAGATCCAGGAGTGGAGCACATCCTTTGGACCCTGATATTCCTGCTCATTGAACTTCCTGAATCCAGGGACAGAAAGCTGTGATGTCAAGAGTAGCAGAGGATTGGCAGAGGATCTGCAGAAACAGAACCAATGGCCAGCGCTTGAGACAGAGTGGTGGACTTCCTGGCTTGTGGAGCAAGTAAAGCACTTTCTGCCTGTGGGTAGGAGGCTGTTTGTAGAGTGGGATGCCTTCAGGCACCTAACTGGGGAGCTAGTTTTGCTGATCCGTAGAGCTAGAGTGGAGTGCCATATGGCTGATGCCTATGCCAGAGAGATATAAAACCTTTGAGCATTTATCAGCAGCCCTAAAAGAGCTTTGTAATGTTGCTAAACAGAGTAGAGTTCAGGCCAAGGGGGTCAAGGGCTAGAGAGACGCCTGCCTGTGGGCACAGCAGCGAGGCTGTTCTGACTGGAAGAAATATTCTCTGAACATATTCTGATTTCTGCAGGGCAACTTGTTAATTTCTCTAATAAACCCCATAACTGTGAGTATGGGGTCTATGAGTTCTCTGTGGCCACTGCACTGAATTACTGAAGTCAGTTGAGTAGAGAGTGCTATGGGAGGGATGGCTGGTGCCATCAGTAGTAGTTTTTTGTGTTTTTTTTTTTTTTTTTTTTTTTTGCAGCTGAGCAAGGAGAACAAAAAAGCACCAGATACTTGAGATTCCCTAACCCTCCACCTAATTGTGTATCACAAATACTGCTGTTGCTCTGTGGCAGCGTTCGTTGCACATGGCTCAGATTGCCTGGCTGTCTGGCTGGCATGGATATTTATTCACTGCCGTTATCCCCAAACTCTTCAGCTCCCAGTGCACTGTTGACATGTCAGAATGCCTAAAGCAGCAGGAGAGCTCCAGAGTCAGGTACTCTGAGCAGCTTATAGGTAGTAAACATTTTTAGCTCTGCCTAAGTATATTTACACAGGGGTGGCAGCAGTGGGGCTCAAGCGTAACAACAGTTGTGAGGGTGGCACAGGGCGGGGCAGTGTTTCCTTCTATTGTGCATGGGGTTGCTATGCGTTGGAACCAACTTGACGGCACCTGACAACAACAAGAAGTGTGTTTACCATACGAGACAATATGAGAAAACAAACGTAGAATTGTCAGAGGATACATGGAAAACCTTGGCACCAAATTTTGGATCTGTGGATTAAAGACAAAAATCAAAATAAACTGAAAGATAATCAAAATGAGTTGACTTTATTAAGCTTTGTTTTGTTTATAAATGTATTAATAAACTTGTTGTTGTTTATTATATATATATATATATATATAAAAGACCCTGTTTCTGAGGTGTAGCTGGTGACATGGAACCACCAACCTTGCGGTTCAAACCCACCTTGAAGTCAAATGTCTTATCCTAAGGCGCTACATCAGGACTCCAAATCCAGTAATATATAGTAAAAAACAAAACAAAAAACCCACATGGATGAGTTAATGTTTAATACTTCCATGAAACAAATTGAATTAAAATATTGAATTAATTATTATTTTGCCCCCTACCCTGGAAATATATATTTGTGTTTCCCTCAGGGCCACCTCAGAAAACCTTATGTGCTTCTCCTGTCCAGGGCGTCACTATATCAATGCCAAATAAGCTTTGAGGACTCTTCAACTACAGGCTCCTGGGTTATTGGCACTACATGTGTGCTTTATCATGACCGCATATATATTTTGTTCATGGCTTAATATGATAACTTGTGTGTGTTCTCAAAGCTAACTTAAAAATCTGATTTTTAAATGTCTATTAAGTTATTTAATTTATTAGAAAAAAACTTTGTAAACACTGAAGGTTTTTACAATTTAATGGGCAAACTGCTTTACCATTTAATCCTTAAGTAATTATTGAATCACTTTAACAAAAGTAGCAAGCACAGAAAGAATACTGAATGAGATATATGCAGGTAGCTTTCTGGGAAAATTAGGGGGTGGGGGTGGGGGCAAAACCCCTCCTTAAAATAAGCCGCTTGTCTGCTTTAGTTGGTAAATAGTGGGGACTGTGTGTAACAGCTGCTCTTAGTCCCAGTTACTGGTGCTCAGGTACATTCAGATTTACCCACAGTACGAGAAATCAAAGTTCTAACACTGTCAGGCACTTGGATGAGACCTTAATGGCAGCTTGGAGTAGGTCATGGATCTTTTAGCTGGCTAACGGCTATGAAGATATTATGTAGCTGCTCAAGGGGAGGTAGTAGAAAGAGGCAAAAATAAATCCCAATTGGATCCCCTTGTAACAAAATGACAGGAAAGCGTAGTGACCCAGTTTGAGTTGGCATTTGGGTCATGTGCCACAGGGATTCTGTCTACTGGGATTGAGCATTAGCAGAGAGCTCACGCTCAAATGTCTGGATGAGCTGTAGCATGAAAGTGTAAAATGCTAGAAGTTTTGTTGTTTTCTTCTGCATTTGTTCAGAATTTGTTGGCATAGCATTTCACGTACTTTGTATTTCCAGATGCTTATTTTGTAACTTCTATGTATATAAATGGGATTGAATAGTAGATAGAAGCTCCTATAGATTTGGTCCTCTTTAAATACTGGGAAATCTTTTATTATTAAAAAAGTTAGTGATATTAATTTCTTTCAATATGTGCATGTTATTTAGTTTCTAATCATGCCTATTAATGATGCAGTTACTCTTAAATTTTAAATCTTAGAACAAACATATATGTAGCATTTTCCAAAGTTTCCAATAATTACTGTGTAAATTGATTTTCTAGGATCAAAGGATTCTGAGATCAGTGGTGCATACTATATCAGTTTCTAGAGATTCATAGTATGTTGTTGTTGTTTAGTGCCATCAAGTCATTTCCAACTTACAGCAGCCCTGTATCGGGTTTCCGAGGAGCGACTGGTGAATTTGAACTACCAACTTTGCAGTTCACACTAACCTTGC
>NW_006408663.1:1736190-1736757 GCF_000296735.1 Chrysochloris asiatica | reverse complement strand
CAGAAGTGTCATTTGCCATAGTGCTGTTGTATTTTGATTGACTTGTTTTGATGTGCCTAAAGTTCTGGTGTGGTGCTGTAGGGTAAACACTGGACTACAAGGTTGGTTTGATTTGTAAGGCTGACGGTTCAAACTCGGCAGCCGCTCCTTGGAAACCCTATACAGGGTCACTATGAGTCAGAACCGACTCGACAGCACTTAACAACAACAACAACAAAATAAAATATTGTATAAAACTAACCTAGTCAGAAAGTTCAACTTCACTTGGACATCCTTAATGTAATCATGTAGTATAATGTTTGGCACATGTTGTTGTTGTTAAGTACCGTAGAATCGGTTCTGACTCATAGCGACACTGTACAGGGTTTCCGAGGCTGTAAATCTTTACAGGAACAGAAACCCTTTTCTTTCTCCCGCGGAACGGTTGGTAGTTTCGAACTGCTGACCGTGAGGTTAGCAGCCCGATTCATACCCACTGTGCTACCCACATAATAGATGTTTAATGAAGAGGAGGTATTTTTATTAGACTGATCATGGATGCTAAGTGGAACACAAAGGCCTTATAAT
>NW_006408663.1:1716072-1735875 GCF_000296735.1 Chrysochloris asiatica | reverse complement strand
AAATCTACCAGCTGCTCTTAGGAATCCCTGTATAGGGTCACTGTGAGTCAGAACCAACTAGATGGCACTTAACAACAACAAAACCTGGCATTGGGGAAGTGGAGGGAGGGGAGATTCAGGAATCCTGAAACCCTGAGCTCAACTCCCTCAGGGGCTGTAATACAGCTTCCTCTAGGGTTGATTTCTCCGCCCATCCTTACCCATGGGCTGTTTTATCTTGCCCTTTTAGGGCTGCAATTAAAGATGATGTTAGATTGGAAATAATCAGAGCAGTTGAATTTATAAAACTGTAATATTCTTACGTTTTACTTGAGAAGTTTTGGAGGTTTTCACAACTTAGAGGCTTACATTTTCCAGCCCATTTATCCCTGTGCGAAGGGAGAAAAACTGAACTTTCATAATGTGCTCGAGTTTATCCATTTTTCAATATAGCCAGGTGATAACCACACTAATAGTGGTTACTGTTGTAACCATAGTGGCTCAGGCATTGTGCTAGACACTTTAAACGGATGGTCTGTCATCCTTACAGAAACCCTAAGAGGGTGTCATCAAGTTGGTTCCAAGATGTAGTGATCCTTTGGACAACAAAATGCAACCCTGGCCAGTCCTGTACCATCCTCACCATGGTTACTCTGTTTTGAGTTCATGGTGCAGCCACTGTGTCAATTCATGGCATTACCCCATTTTCCAAGAAAAAACCCGTCTCTAACAGATTACATTGTATATTTTGTTCCTTCCATAAAAGTATTTGTAATTTAGCCTTCAAAACTTGTTTGTAAAACCTTTAGTAAGGATCAGAATGGATTGGAGAGTAACAATTATTCTCTGCTTTTAAACTCACGCTTATTTTTACTTACTTAAATATTTTCCTGACCCATTGGATTAATCATGTTTTGACTCCCTGCTGCCAGTGTATCTTGCCTAGAAGTAACCCAATGGGAAGGAAGGATGCTGAGAAGAAGGAATTCATCAACGTCATTTCTCCTTCTCACCTTGGCTTTCCTCCCCATGAGTGAGGTCAGGCATACACAGGGTGGTGGTAGTTGTTCCAGATGCTGGGAATATTGAGAGTGTGGCGGGATAGTTTAACTCCCTGCCCTACGGTCATCTTGCACAAAATAGTGACCCCAGAGAGTGCTGCCTGGGAGTCCTTAGATTTTTAATTTTGTACCTTTTGGTGGCATGAAAATTTAAGAATTACTATCCAAAGTATTGGAGTACTGGTGTAGGATAAGCACTGAGCTTCTAAGTACAAGGTTGACAGTTCAAACCCAGCAACTAGTCCTTGGAAATCGTATGCAGGATCGGTCACTTATGAGTTGGAACTGATTTGATGGCACTTAATAACTGTAATAGATCCAAAGTAGTCAGGAGTGAGGTGATTCTGTAGGGTAAGCACTGTATTGTGAGCCATAAGGTCAGCGGTTGGAGTGTGTCAGCTGCTCTGTGGGAGAAAGATGAGACTTTGTGCTCCTGCAAAGATTTACAGGCTTGGAAACCTTATACAGGGTTACTATGAGTCACAACAAACTTGACAGCACATACTGAAAACATCGCCCGAAGTAGTTATGGTAAACATTTGATGACATAGATGAATGCTCCATTTATACTATACTCATTGCTGCTGTTAGGTGCCATTGAGTCAGTTCTGACTCAGCACAACAGAATGAAACTGTCTGATCCTGCACCATCCTTACAAGTGCTAATGTTTGAGCCCATTGTTGTTGTCACTGTGAGTCCATTTTGTTAGGGGTTTCCTTTTTTTCACGGCTCTCTATTTTACTGAGTACTGGTGTGGTGGTGCAGGTGAATGTGCTGTACTGCAAGGTCAGTTTGAATCGCAAGTTTAGCGGTTCAAGCTCACCAGCTGTTCCTCAGAAACAGGAGCGCTATGTGTCAGAACCGACTGGATGGCACTTGATAACAACAACAAACTTTACCATATATGATGTTCTCCAGGGGTGGTTCTTCTTGACGTGTCCAAAGTATTAAAGATGAAGACTTACCTCTTCACTTCATAGGAACAAACTGATTGTACTTGTCCCAAAACGGATTTGTTCATTCAATGGCAGTCCATGGTACTTTCATGGTACTATTCTTCTCTGGCACCATAATTCAAATGAATTATCAAAAATGAAAAAGTCCATTTTTCTATGGTCTTCCTTGTGCCTATAAAGCAATTGAAGATACCGTGGCACCTTAGTCGTAAAACTGACATCTTTGCTCTTTAACACCCTAAAGAGGTTTTTGGTCGCAGATTTGCCTAATGTAGTATGTTGTTCAGTTTCTTCACTTCTGCTTCCATTGATTGTGGGTTCCAGTGAAATGATGTCTTTGAGCGTGCCAGCCATTCTGCAAGAAAAAGATGAGGCTTTCTGTTCCTGCAAAGATTTAAAGCTTTGGGAACCCTATAAAGGGTTGCTATGAGTCGGAACTGACTCAACGGCACTTAACAACTCTCTACCACTAGCTGTTTTGTTTTTACCGAAGTTGCACAATGGCGTTCAGCATTGAGTATTTTATTACAACTTGATGAATACATGTACAATTTAAATGAATGCCCCTTCTCCTCCCAATTCCTTCATATCACTCTACCTCTCCTTATTACTGAAAATATTCACTATTTTACCTTTTTGTCTTGAACTAAATTGTGCTATTTTTCTAAACTTCCGTAATATAAGAAATAAAGAATATGTGGAACATTCAGACCAAGAGTACATATCAAATACATCTGGTTACATGCTGTAGAGTCGGTCCCGACTAAGACCGACCCTGCATACGGATTCCGAAGCTGTAAATCTTTACGGGAACAGAAAGCCTCATCTTTCTCCCACGGAGCTACTGGTAGTTTGGAACTGCTGACCTTGAGATTAGCAGCCTGATTCATAAACATTACACTACCAGAGCGTCTTATCAAATACATGTAGTGTCCATAATATTACATGCAAATTTGTTGTTATTGTCGTCAGGTGCCATTGAGTCAGAACCGACTCATAACGACTCCATGCACAGCAGAACGAAACAATGTCCGATCCTGGGCCAACCTCACTACTGCCACCACAGTCGATGCCATCAATGATGCCACCTGGCCGATCCATCTCGTTGGGGGTCTTCCTCTTTTTCTCTGACCCTCCATCTTACCCAGCATGACATCCTTTTCCAGCGACTGTTCCCTTCTTACTATATGTCCAAAGTATGAGAGACGAAGCTAAGGCATCCTGGCCTCCAAAGAGCACTCTGGCTGTACTTCTTCCAAAACAGATCTATTGGTTCTTTTGGCAGTCCATGGCACTTTTAGTGTTGTCCTCCAACACCACAATTCAAAGGCATCAATTCTTCTACGATCTTATTCACCGTACAGCTTTCGCATCCATATGAGGTTATTGAAAATACCATGGCTTTGCAGCAGATTTGCCTAATTCAATACGTCGTCTGATCTCTTGACTGCTGCTGCCACGAATGTTGATAGTTGATCCAAGAAGAATGAAGTCCTTGACAACTTCAGTCTTTTCTCCATTGATAAGAATGTTGTTTATTGGTCCAGTAGTGAGGATTTTTGTTTTCTTGACATTGAGATGCAATCCATACTGAAGGCTGTGTTCCTTGATCTTCATCAGTAAATGTTTCAAGTCCTCTTTACTTTCAGCAAGCAAGGTTGTATCATCTGCATATCGCAAGTTGTTAACGAGTCTTCCTCCAATCCTGACACCACACTTTTCTTCATAGAATCCAGCTTCTTGTATTATTTGCTCAGCATACAGGTTGAATAAGTATGGTGAAAGCACACAACCCTGTCACACACATTTCCCAATTTTAAAACATTCAGTGTTCCCATGCTTTGTTCGAACAACTGCTTCTTGGTCCAGGTACAGATTCCTCAGAAGTATAATTAAGTGTTCTGGAATACTCATACTTCACAATGTTGTCCATAGCTTGTCATGATCCACACAATCGAAAGCCTTTGCATAGTCAGTAAAGCACAGGTAAACATCTTTCTGATATTCTCTGCTTTCAGCCAAGATCCACCGGACATCAGCAATGATATCTCTTGTCCCATGGCCTCTTCTGAATCCAGCTTGAACCTCTGGAAGTTCTCTGTCAATGTATGATTGTAGCCGTTTCTGTATTACCTTTAGCAAAACTTTACTCGCTTGAGATATCAAAGAGTTTGTTGTTGTTAAGTGCTGTGAAATCAGTTCTGACTAATAGTAACCCTGTATAGGGCTTCTGAGGCATGGCTGATGGGTTTGAACCATTGCCCTTGCACCTAGCAGTACAGTGCTTATCCTACAGCACCACAACTGGACCCCTATACTACTTTGGTGAGACGGGGGGAAAAGGGTACAGAAATCAGGATTAAACATGGTTCACTATTGACTGGAGTCTTGTAACTGAAATCCTGAGGAATAGTGAAGCCTGCTCCTCTCCTTGCTTGAGCAATTGTAAAGATTCACTTGACCTGCCCAGGCCTCTAGCTGACCAGCCACATCCTGAGACATGCCCTTAAGAAAGACCATCCATAAAAAGTCTGTATTTTATGCGACTAGCCATTAAGGAAAACCACCCATAAAAATTCTATATTTTTACTTCCTTGTGAGATATTTTACAGGTTGAACTGGTTCACTAGTGCCCTGTTGTTGTTAAGTGCCATTGAGTCGATTCTGACTCATAGCGACCCTGAATAGGGGGGTTTCCAAGAAGCAACTAGTGAGTTTGAACTTCCAACCTTGCAGTTCAAACTGACCTTGTGGTCCAGTGCAGTATGCTGCGGCACCACACTACTGCCCTAGGCATAACTTTAAAGGATAAACTTTCTACTGGGTCAAAGGAGAATGTCAGCAGTTGGGAGGAGTCTGAACTGGCTCCCAAAGAACCAGGCATGCCTGACATCCCAGAATAAGTCTTGTGTACTACTACCAGAGAATTTTGCGGTAGAATCCTTTTTGAAGAAATGCTGTGCATGCACCTGATTAGCATGATTCCTTCTAAATGTGCCATTTCCTGGAAATCCCCGCCTCTCTGTATGAATAAACATGATGCCTTTTCCCCACTCAACCTTTTAAACCCCAGAAAGCCTTTGTTCTGAGAGACTGGGGGTTAAGCATTGCATTAAGCCATCCTGGTCTCTGCTTGCAAGCTCTCTCTTATAATAAGCTTTTGCTCATATGGAAACAATGCCTCACCTGTCATTTTCTCAGTAGAAGGCCCCTCTCTTGATGGATGAAGCTGCGTTTGGTACTGCCTGTAACGTTGATGTTGTTAAGTGCTATCGAGTTAGTTCCTACTCATAGCGACCTGTATAGGGTTTCTGAAAAGTGTCTGGTGAGTTTGAACCACTGACCTTGAGGTTCAAACTGACCTTTGAACCTTGAGGTTCAAACTGACCAGCAGTACCACACCAGGATTCTAACAATAGGCCACCTATTACATTGTTTACAGATAATGTGGGAGAGTTAAGTTTTACATGAAAAAAATAAGTTTGCTATAAACTAATATTTGATGGTTGGTGTTTTATATTAATTTTTTTTCTAGTCTATGTTAGTTCTAGTTTGATTATTTTAAATGATTACATAAACTTACCAATATAATCTTTAACTTTTAAGGAGAGAGAAGAAGAAATTGAATATAAACCATAATGTTGTTGTTAAGTGCCATCAAATGGGTTCCATCCAACTCATAGCAACCCTGTATAGGGTTTCTGAGGCTGTACAACTTTATGGGAGGAGAAAGCCTCATCTTTCTCCTGTGGTGCAACTGCTGGGCTCAAACCACCAACTTTGTGGTTCACAGTCCATTGCTTATTCTACAAAGCCTCCACACTCCTAAAACATAATGTGAGTAACTTATTTTTCGATGAAATATGTAGATGAGGTTTTGGATAGGTAATTTTTCCTGAAGGGCAAATAATTATAGTTGTAGTTAGATAATGTCAGTATTTGTGTTTCCTCTAGCCTCTTAATGCATCATTTGGAGATTTGAGTAACTGATAATGGGTTAAGGGGCTTAAACTTACTAACAATGTAGTAGACTCTTAAGTGTTTTACCTTGTCTATTTTGACAACTTTGTTCCTTCTTTAAGAGTTTTCAGTGATGTCCAGAACAAGGAAAAGCTGAGTAGGAGCTACAGGTCTGTCTGCCTTTGTTCTTCACATCTTCAACTCACAATGTATATTTCTAAAAACAACTTTAAAAAAATATTTGGGGTGGTATTCATAGCTGCTGGTTATTATAATTACCTTTTTTATTTTTTGATGCAATGCTTTTAATTGATGTTAATTTAGCTAACTCTGAAGATCAGTCATCAAGGGATATTAATTAACCGTTTCCATTAAGCACTTGATTGTAAACTTCAGTAGTTGTTGTTAGGTGCCATTTAGTACCAACTCATAACGACCCTATGTACAACAGAATGAAACCCTGCCCAGTCCTGGGCCCACCCCACAATCGCTGATACGTTTGAGCCCATTGATGCTGCCATTCTATCTTGTTGGGGTCTTCCTCTTTTTCTCTGACCCTTCACCTTACCAAACATGATGTTCTTCTCCAGGGACTGGTTCCTCCTGACAGTATATCTGAAGTATAACAGACAAAGTGTGGCCATCTGGTCTCCAAGGAGCACTCTGACTGCACTTCTTCCAACACAGATCTGTTTGTTCTTTTGGCAATACATGATACTTTCAGTAGTCATCTCCAACACCATACATAACTCAAATGCATCAATTCTTCTACAGTCTTCCTTATTCACTGTCCAGCTTTTGCATGCATATGAGGTTATTAAAAATACCATGGCTTTCGTCAGGTGCACCTTAGTCCTCAAGCTGACAGTTTTGCTCTTCAACACTTTAAAAGTCTTGTGCAGCAGATTTTCCCAGTGCAATATGTCTTTTGATTTCTTGACTGCTGCTTCCATGAGTGTTGATGGTTGATCCAAGCAAAACGAATTCTTTTATAACAGTCTTTTCTCCATTTTTATGGATGTTGTTTATTGTTCCAGTGGTGAGGATTTTTGTTTTCTTTACATTGAGGTGAAATCCATACCGAAAGCTGTGGTCTTTGATTTTCATCAGTAAATATTTTAAGTCATCTTCACTTTCAGAGAGTAAGATTGTATCATCTGCATATCGCAGGTTGTTAATGAATCTTTCTCTAATCCTGATGTCACATTCTTCTTTACATAATCCAGCATCTCAGATTATTTATTCAGCATACAGATTGAATAAGTATGGTGAAAGAATACAGCCTTGGCACACACCTTTCCTAATTTTAAAACATTTGGTGTTCCCTTGTTCTGTTTGCACAATTGCCTCTTGGTCTATGTATAGGTTCCTCATGTGCACAATTCAGTGTTCCGGAATACTCATATTTTGTAATGTTGCCCATAGCTTGTCATGATCCACGCAGTTGAAAACATTTGGGAAATCAATAAAACACAGGTAAACATCTTTCTGGTATTCTGTGCTTTAAGCCAAGATCCATCTGATAGCAGCAATGATAGCCTTCATGCCACATCCTCTTCTGAAACTGACTTGCACCGCTGGAAGTTCTCTATCAATGTATGTTTGCAGCCATTTATTTACTATCTTTCATAAAACTTTACTCATGTGAGACATCAAAGATATTGTCCGATGATTTCTGCATTCCATTGAGTCACCTCTCTTTGGATTGGGCACAAATACAAATCTCTTCCAATCAGTCAACCAGATAGTTGTCTTCCAAATTTCTTGGCATAGATGAGTGAGAGTCTCGAGTGCTGCATCAGTTTGTTGAAAGATTTCGATTTGTATTCCATCAATTCCTAGTGCCTTGTTCTTTGCCAGTGACTTCAGTACACCTTAGACTTCATTGTCCAGTATCATTGCCTCCAGATCATATGCTACCTCTTGAAACGATTGAATATCAGCCATTTCCTTTTGGTACAGTGACTCTGTGTATGCCTTCCATCTTCTTTTGATGCTTTCTGCATCATTCAAGATTTTACCCATAGAATCCTTCAATACAGCAAGTCAAGGTTTGAATTTTTTCTTTATTTCCCTCAACTGGAAAAATGCTGAGCGTATTCTTCCATTTTGGTTTTCTAACTCCAGGTTTGCACATTTCCTTATAATATTTGACTTTTGTCTTCTTGAGCTGACCTTTGAAATTTTCTGTTCAGCGCTTATACCTCCTTACTTCTTCCATTTGCTTTAGCTTCTCTATGCTGTAGAGCAAGTTTCAGAGTCTCTTCTGACGTCCATTTTGGTCTTTTCCATCTGTTTAAATTTCAGTTGTTGTTGTTGTTGTTATGTGCCATCGAGTCGGTACCGACTCATAGCGATCTTATGCACAGCAGAACGAAACACTGCCCAATCCTAGGCCAACCTCACTACCGTTGCCACACTTGAGCCCATTGATGCTGCCACTTTGCCAATCCATCTTGCTGGGTGTCTTCCTCTTTTTCTCTGACCCTCCACCCTACCAAACATGATATCCTTCTCCAGTGACTGGTCCCTCCTGGCAATATGTCTGGAGTATGAGAGATGAAGTTTGGTCATCCTGGCCTCCACAGAGCACTCTGGCTGTACTTCTTCCAACACAGATCTGTTGGTTCTTTTGGCAGCCCATGGCACTTTCAGTATTCTCCTCTGACACCATAACTCAAAAGCATCAATTCTTTTACAGTCTTCCTTATTTACTGTCCAGCTTTTGCATGCATATGAGGTTATTGAAAATACCATGGCTTGGATCAGGAGCACCCTAGTCTTCAAGCTGACATCTTTGCTCGTCAACACTTTAAAGAGGTCTTGTGCAGCAGATTTGCCTAATGCAATATGTCCTTTGATTTCCTGACTGCTGCTTCCATGACTGTTGATAGTTGATCCAAGAAGAATTAAGTCCTTGCCAACTTCAGTTTTTTCTCCGTTGATAAGAATGTTGTTTATTGGTCCAGTGGTGAGTATTTTTGTTTTCTTTACATTGAGATGCAATCCATACTGAAGGCTGTGGTCTTTGATCTTCATTAGTAAATATTTTAAGTCCTCTTGACTTTCAGCAAGCAAGGTTGTATCCTCTGCATATTGCAGGTTGTTAATGAGTCTTCCTCCAATCCTGATGCCACATTTTTCTTCATAAAACCCAGCTTCTTGGGTTATTTGCTCAGCATACAGGTTGAATAATTATGGTGAAAGAATACAAGAATACATTTCAGTAGGTGCTGTCAAATAATATCACGATGAAAATATATTTTTGTGCTTTGTGTATCTATTTAAGAGTAGGCCTAATTAAGTGAATGAACTAAGTGGAACCTAAAACAACCAATCTGGATTAGTTTGAAAGGATTTTCCCTTGCTCCCCAGTTTTATGCAGAGAATATTCTCAACCTTTCATTTTAGTTTCCTGTTGAGAGTGTTATCACTCTAAGTTATCTTGTAGTGTTACCAGTGAAAGAGAACTTACATACTACCTGTAACTAGAGAGACCTGTTTGTGAGAGCCTACCTGGGTAGATACGGATTTTGGTCAAGGATAAGTTAAGCTTATTTAAAAAGGAATCTCCACTTGTGTAACCTGAAGGGTAAGGGAATCACTATTCTTTCAGCTCTCTGAAATGCTCATGTTGCTAATTGTAAATTCAGTGGGTATGGAGTGTCTTGGATATTTGGGCCCTCCCCAACTCCAGTGTCTACCAACCTCCTTAAAGTATCTACCAACTTTCTTAAAGTGTGTCAAATGCTGGGTGAGGTATACAATGCTGACCAAGACATGTAAAGGTCCTGCCCTTTAGGAGCTTACCATTTTTGTCTCCCCATACTGTTTGTTGTTTTTGTTAATAGTTGAGTGAGTTCCGACTCTTAGTAACCCTTTATAGTGTTCCCAAGGAGTGGCTGGTGGGTTTGAACTGCCGACCTTGCTTTTCAAACTAACTTTGCAGTCCAGTGCATTGTCTAGTAAGGGAAAATGAATAAATACCTTTACATGCTACCCCCAGTGTTTAGATGACTTTCAAAGGTAACCTGTAAATTTACAATAGAGAAAAATATAAATTGTAGTTAACGTTCACAGATGGTACATATAAGGAGCTGAAGTTCAGTGGTAACAATACAGAGATTTCCCATTTTCTGTAGCAGTATGAGTTCCAACTGTAAACCTGAAATGTAGAGAATGGACTTTGCTTTACAAGCACTTTCAAAAACCAGAAGACCCCGATGCTCCCATTTCCCTTAAGCAGAAGGAATTCTTGCGTTTCTTCACATAACCCATTGGCAGTGGGGGGATTTCTTCCTTTGGCCTAATGTTGTCAGTGACAAGATAGGAGTGAGTATTCTTTGTGAAAAGCAGGAGGAATGGGCGTCTGTGAATTAAGGCAGTGGGTGAAGTGTTTTTACCTGGAGATGGATACAGGAAAGATCATTCTGGGGTTAGGAGTGGGGAAGGAAGAGAACGAAAGATGGAAGTTCAGAGGAGATGGGTTAATACTGGGATGGGGTCAAGTTCACCCTAAAGGAGTCAAATAGATATGGCAGGACAGGAGAATGTTTTAACAATATTGCTAGGGAATTAGAATCTCAGTAGTTAGTCTGGCCAAGGTCTGGGATTCCTCAGATGAGGCAGATTTGCAGGGTGGACATTTGTAAGTCAAGTACTAACCTGCATGCTGTTTCATTTTATTGATAATTTTTAAAAAATCAGGAATGTCATTTGTTGTTGTTCAGTGCATTCGAGTTGGTTCCGACCCATAGCGACCCTGTATAGGGTTTCCCAGGAGTGGCTTGTGAGCTTGAACTGCTGACGTTAGAGTTCAAACTGATATGCAGTCCAGCGCACTAACTCACAGTGTCACACCAGGACATAGCATTAGGGAATATTTGAATGTCCATAGAATGCATGACACAGTTTAAAAAGTGCTGTTACTTTTATGCATTTGAAAGTCTATAAAATTTTCTTTTAAATTATAAGTCTATACAATTTAGTATAAACTGTTTTTGTTAAGTAATGTTGACTTGGTATGGACTCATAGCAACCCTGTATAGGGTTTCCAAGGAGCGGCTGGTTGGTTTGAACTGCTGATTTTTTGGTTATCAGTCTAATTTGTATCCTACAGTGCCACACTAGGATTCTTTAGTAAAACTAAAACAGTGTAAAATAAAATCCCTAATAGAAGAAAGCACGATTAAGGGACTGTGCTAATTAAGCCTCATTTAGTTAAATGAGAAGGAGACATTTCAAGCAATAATATTATTAATCTAAGAGGAAACATGTATGTTTATGGATTATGAGAGCAAACATAGAAAAGTGACATTTTGAATATCTAAATTTTCAAAGTTAATTTGTGATGTAAAAGATAAAATTTTAACAATCTTTAAAAGATTGTTGTTATTGTGCAGTGGGTTCCTGCTCATAGCAACACTGTATAGAGTTTCTGAGGAGCAGCTTGGTGGTTTTGAACTGCCCACCTTATGGTTCGCAGTTTATTGCTGATCCTACAGCACCACAAAACAAGTATAATTTCTCTTACTCACTTTCATGGCATCATTTTTTCTGCATTTTCTAGAAAATAACTGGTGTTCTAATCCGATAAGTATTGTGAATACATACAACCTCAGGATAAGGAATTTTCAAGCTTGTTTTATTGTGTTTATATATGGAACGTGTTAGTATAATATATGGATTGACACAGTGGCAGTAGCAGTGGGCTCAGGCGTAGCAACACTGGTGAGGTTGGCCCAGGACAGGCAGTGTTTCCTTCTGTTGCGCAAAGGGTTTCTATGAGTTGGTAAACTACTTGATGGCATCTAACAACAACAACATAGTATATAATGAATATAACAGTTCAACATTTTTTATATGTGTAGTTTACTGACATTGATTACGTTCTTCCTGTTATAAAACCACTCACTATTAATGATTTCCAAATTATTTTATCATCTTTAAGAGAAACTCAGTAAAGTTTTAAATTCTGACTCTCCCTTCCCCCCTTCTGCCTGTCCCTGGTAAGCATCTGTTTGCTATCGTTAAGTGCCCTTGAGTCTCTATACATTTGTCTATTCAAGATATTTCATGTAAATACAATATTTATCCTTTTGTGACTGAATTATTTTACTTGGTCTAATGAGTAATATTTCAGTGCTAATATATATCACATTTTGTTTATCTCTTTCTCTGTTTAAGGCCATTTCAGTTTTCACCTTTTAGCAATTGTGAATTTTAAAATATTGCAATGAGCATTGATGTGTAAGTTTCTGTTTATGTTCCTCTTTTTTTTTTTTTTTTTTATTATATACTAGTATTGGAATTGTTGAGTTGTATAGTAGTTGAATAATGATCTTTAAACATTAAAATAATATTTTTATTGTGGATAGAAGAAACAGTTTATTGTTTCTAAAGCCAGGTTAATGAGGATAGTAAATCTAGAAAATTCAGCTCCTAGATTTACTTACTTTTTAAGCATGGATGACTCCACATTTGCTAATTAATTAGTTCCTGCTCTTTTAATCCAGTATGTTTTGTGAAAATGTAACCTCAGAATTAAAAGTTTTAAATACAGTAAAACCTGCGAAAGCCAGAGCCTGTGTAAGGTGAAAACCTGTCAGAGAAGGAAAACTCAAGTATTTTCCACAAGTGATTGGAAAGTGATTTTATTTCCATAAAACAAGTGATAGAAAAGTGTAAGATTGTATAATGGGAAATGTTGAAAACTTGAAAGACCTGGATAAACAGGGCAGTAGTTCCATTGAATTCTGGCTTTCACAGGTTTCACTGGATAAAAATTATAGATAACCGTTTTTCAACTATCTCAAGTTAATTTTATATATTTAAGTATGTTTTTGGAGATCTGGTGTGGTGCTGTAGGATAAGCATTGGACTGCAAGATCAGTTTGAACTACAAGTCAGCAGTTCAAACTCACCAGCCACTCCTCAGAAACCTTATTCAGGCTTGCTATGAGTACGAATCAGCTCCACGGCACCTTACCACAACAAAAGAAGTATGTTCTTACTTAATGCTGGTTTATAGTTATAAAGTGAAAAGTCATGTATATGTGCAAGTATCATTTATTTAGCAATGAATACATTTACAATGTGAATGTGACATACATTTAACATTATTCAATGAACCTTCTCTACAACTTGGAACCGACTTGACAGACAGTGCTTCATAGCAGTGTTAGCTTTCATTTCATTTGTAAAGCATATATATTTCAAATGGAGATGTTCATTTTTGGTGGCATTTAATGTGAATGTGACTAATACATGTGTCTCTTTATTTAAAGGAATGATTAGCTGAATGAAATAATAAGGCTTTCTGGAGTCTATTTAAAAAGCTAACTTTAATGCATTAAGTTAATTCTTTGTTGCTGAAGTTGATTCCTACCTCTGTTACCCTGTAAACATTGGAGAGAAATTTTGAGGAACTTCTTTAACATGCTCAGAAGTTCATTTACAAAATAATCCAAAGAAAACTTTCTAATTAACGCAGGTTTTGATTATTAGTTATACATTACTCTGAAGCAACTGAAATGTATTCTAGATTAATTTTAGGTTGATTAAATGTGTTTTGGATCGTATTTTGCAGTCACTAATAAAACATTTGGGAGTCCTGGTGTGGCTCTGTGGGCTAATGCTCCAGACTGCAAAGTCATTTGAATTGCAAGGTCGGTGGAAGCCCACCAGCTGCTCCTCGGAAACCCTATACAGGGTTGCTATGGGTCGGAACCGACATGATGGCACTTAACAACAAAAACAAGTCTTAATTATCTTCATAGAGTTATGATAATTCCTTCTCATCTCTTCTTCTCTTCCTCTCTCTTTTCTTCCTTCTTTTTACTAACTCCTAGGTATCAGGAAGGACCAGGTACACAGATATTAATAATTAGCTGTAGTCTCTTATTCCAAAAGAACTGGTATTATACACTGTCATTGTTATTTATTTGCCTGATTCCTATGATAAATGTGCAGTGTAGATACAAATGAGAGAGCAGAAGAAGAATTGAGAAGACACAGTGGTAGTCAGGAAAGATTTCATAATTAAGAAATACTGGATCAGACATCAAGAAGAAAAGGGCCAGTTTCTTTGTAACAGAAGGAGAGGATGTCAGACAGTAATAACTGTGCAAAGGCATATAAATTCCCTGAATGCAGGGAATTGTTCAATATGGTTTCAACTGTTCAGTGTCGTTTCAGTGAGAGTGTGCTAGGTGGGTTGAAATAGGAAATGAGGTTGTAGAAAGAGGCATTTTCTAAATTTGGGCAGACTAGATATGCCATATTTAAACCTTATTCTGTGGGTATGGAGATTGATTCACTTAGGAGGAAGAGAGCAACTTGAACAGGTTGATGCTTTAAAATGCTCTTTGGTCTCATTATGGAGAGGGAAGATAGGAGAAAGGAAGACCAATCCAAATCCTGTTACAGTCAAGTGGGAGAAAGGCAGTGAGGACATTACCAGAGAAGATGGATATGAGCCGTTGACTATAGGATCCAGAATTCTTCAGTGATTTACTAGAGATCTGACTAGAGTAAAGAAATTAAGTTACATCTAACAGAAAACACAAAATAACAAGCATAAAACAGATTTCCTCTTAAATAAAAGAAGTATTGAGGGCGAAAGTCAGGGGCTGAACTGACAGCTTCATGAAGTTCTCAGGGATCCATCCCTTCCACATTTTTATTCTGGCATTCCTTCCACATTTTTATTCTGGCATTCCTTCCACATTTTCATTCTGGCATTCCTCATATCTGCCTTACAAAAATGATAGCAGTGTAAAGAAATAAGAGTATAATCCCTTCTTGGAGTCCTGGTGTGGCACTGTGGGATAAAGCCCTGGACTGCAAAGGTGTTTTGAACCACAAGATCAGTGGTTCAAACTCACCAGCCGCTCCTTGGAAACCCTATACAAGGTCATGGTGAGTTGGAACTGACTTGACAGCACTTAACAACAATAACAACTCCCTTCTTTAGGTCTTCCAGCTTGAATCTATATCTTTTTGACCAAAATATACCAGATAATAAACACACTCAGCTTCAAGGAATATGGTGAATATTGTTTTTTATGTTGTTTTATTGTTGTTGTTGTCAGGTGCTGTTGAGTCAGTTCCAATTCATAGAATGAAACAATGTCCAGTCCTGAGCCATCCTCACAGTTGTTGCTATGTTTGAACCCATTGTTGCTGCCTCTGTGCTGATCCATCTCTGTCGAGGTCCTATGTCGGGGTCCTGCCTCGACAAGAAAGTGTGGGTGTCACGAAAAAGGGAGATCTGGCGGCGAAAGTGATAGAGAAAGAGAGAGATGAAATATATACAAAAAAGACAGACACAGAGATATGATGCAAGCTGGCAGGTAGACAGATCTGCAAACATATTGCCTAGCATTGCCCAGCATTGCACAGCATTGCATGCAGAACTCACTCTACCTCAGCCTTTTATTCTCTTTTTTAGGGAGGGATTTATTACAAAGGAAGGATGTAATTCACAAAGGGAGGATGTCACAAAGGGAGGATGTGATTAAGGCAGGATACGGAACTGAAATATGATTAATCATTCAAAACAGGACATAATGATTCGCAGGAACAACTTTTAAGATATTTTCATAGTTTTTCTTAACAATCTAACATTTTTATTTTTACAGAAAAAAGGTTCAATCAAGCTGTTATATATTAATTTTTAGGCTTAAATGATCTAGAGCAGTGACGTGCAGTTTCTTAAGGATACATAACATAAAGCAAGGTTCCTGAAAGGAGCCAAGCTGTCTCTGTACACTTTGCAAACTTTTGTTTGTGAGCAAGATCGCAGGCACCGGGCTTTATTTATCTATACCTAAAATGCTACATTGTTCTTAATATTCCTATATACTTTCAGGAGGAAGAAGAGCATCTGGGTTAAACTGATTATATTCAGAGGTGGTTTAATGGGGCTGCCACTGATCAACCCAGGGTCTGTATATGCTGTCCCCAGCACATCTCCTTAGGGGTTTTCTTCTTTTTTGCTGACCGTCTGCTATATCATGCATGATGCCCTTCTCCAGTGACCAGTTCCTTCTCACAACATGGTCAAAGTACAATTGACGATGTCTCATCAGCCTTACTTCCAAGGAGAGTTCTGACTATACTTTTTCCTAGAAAGATTTGTTTGTTCTTTTGTTCTTCTTTCAAAGTTCGTCTCCAACACCATGATTGAAATGTATCGATTCTTCCATGGTCTTCTTTATTCACGGTACAACTTTCACATGCATATGGTGTTGGTGTTGGTGTGCTGTTGAGTTAGTTCCAATGTATAGCAATCCTGTATAGGGTTTCTGAGGCAGTCTTGGTGTGGTGCTGTGGGTTAACGCGCCAGACTGTAAAGCTGTTTGAACTGCGAAGTCGGCGGTTCAAGCTCACCAGCTGCTCCTCGGAAACCCTATACAGGGTCGCTATGGGTCAGAACCGACTTGATGGCACTTAACAACAACAATCTTTATCGGAGCAGTAAACCTCATCGTTCTTCAACAGAGTGGCTGGTAGATTCGAACTGCTGCCCAGTGCATAACTACTATATTACCAGAGCAATTTAAAATACCACGGTTTAGGTCAGTCTCATTTTAGTCCTCAGTGACATCTTTGCTCTTGAACACTTTAAAGAGGTCTTTTTCAGAAGATTTGCCTAATGCAGTGCTTCCTTTGATTTCTTGACTGCTACTTCCTTGATTGTTAATTGGGGATCCAAGCAAAATGAAGTCTTTGACAACTTTGATCTCTTCTCCATTTATCATAATCTTTTTTATGGTTCCAGTTGTGAGAATTTCATTTTCTTTACATTGAGATAGAACTATTTCTAGTTTTCTTCGCTTCCAGCATGCAAGATTGTGTCATCTGCTCATCACAGGTTCTTAATGATGCCACATTCTTCATATAATCCAGGTTCTCTGATTAGGTGCTCGGCATACAGATTGAATACATATGGTGAAAGGATACAACCCTGGGAAACATCTTTCATGATTTTACACCATTTAAATCATTTAATATCCCTTTGTTCTGTTCTAACGACTGCCTATTTTTCTGTGTACTAATTCCTCACTTTTTCAGTTGTTCTGAAATATCCATTCCTCCCAGTGTTAAGATCCACACAGTCAGAATACCTTTGCATAGTCAATAAAGCATAAGTAAACAACTTTCTAATATTCTCCACTTTCAGCCAGAATCCATCTGACATGATATCCTTCATTCCATGTCCTCTTCTGAATCTGACTTGAATTTCTGGCATCTCCATCTCAATATACTGTTGCAACCATTTTTGAATGGTCTTTAGCAAAATTGTACTTATGTGTGATATAAATGATAATGTTCAATAATATCTGCATTACATTGAGTCACCTTTCTTTGGAATGGGCACAAATGTGGATCTTTTCCAAATGGTTGGGCAGGTTTCTGTCTTCCAAATTTCTTGGCACAGATGAATGGACACCTTCAGTGCTGCATCAGTTTGTTGAATATTTCAGTCTAGATTCTGTCAATTCCTGGAGCCTTATGTTTTGCCAATGCCTTCAGTGCAGCTTGGCCTTCTTCCTTTAGGACCCTCGGTGGTTAATCATATGCTACCTTTTGTAATGATTCAGCATAGACCAATTCTTTCTTTTGATCCAGTGACTCTGTGTATTCCTTCCATCTTCTTCTTCTTTTTTTTTTTTTAACTTTTTATTGTGTATTGACTGAAGGTTTACAGAGCAGATCATCAGTTTTATATTCAACAAATCATATACTTTGCTTCATTACATGATTGCTACCCTCTGTGCACCAACAGTTAACACCATTTACTGCTATTCATTTGAACCACAGCATTTCCCTCTGTGTCTCCTGCCACCTCCATCTTTCCTCTGCCAACCTCCCTCTGGTTGTATATTGCTCCCCATCACCCATGTCAATGTGTGTCTACCCTCTGGCACATACATAAAAAAAAAATTAAAAAAACAACAACACAGAGCATATTCTGGAAGCCAGTCTCCTGGCTGCCAGTACACGGCCCTTCCTTCTTCATGCCATCTAGAGTCCTCAGCTGCTCAATCTCTCCATGCTGTCATTTCTGCCTCCATCTCTGGTGTTGCTGCTTCTCTGGTTAGGGTCCCTCGTTCAGCTCATGCTCTTCCCTCTGGATAGTCCTAGGATCTTCTGTTCCTGGAATGCGAGATTAACTACTCCCCTGTTTTTGTTGCATAGCCTCTACCTTTACAGTTGTGCCAGTCGCAATTAGTCATGATAACTACTCACTGTTGAATCAATAAATCCCATCCTTATCTCCTTTCATCTGACCCATCTAGACAAGAGGAAAACTATTCAGTGGAGATTCTACCTTCGCCCACATGCTCTGAAACTAAACTCCCTCTTGAAAACTTATAAGCCAGCCATTTCGTTCCTTTATAGCCCACCCCATTGTAGGTAGCCAACATCCAAGTTGCCTGTCCTTATCAGTCCTGTGTACAGAGAGGATAGGCTTGATCCTTGATACAAAGATTCCCTCCCCCTTGGCTGGCACCCTGAGCTACCACATCCATAAGTATAGGCCAAGTTCATCAAATCGTAGCAGTCTACACTTGCTTCCCTTATCAGGAAAGCAAGAAAGATTTTTTCATCTTTCTTTAGATGAGTTTTGATCAGCAAGCCATCAAAGCTAGGTCAAATGGGCACCATCTGCAAGCTTGGGCGTTCTTGTGCCTCTCCCATCACCTCACATCAGCAGGACTCTTCACCCTAGCACCAGCCCTCCGTGGGCTCAGGAGCTCCAAGTCTCTCTGCACTTTGGACCAACCAGCTCTTCCTCCTCTCTCTCCCATCTCAGGGTCAATGGGAGTCCATGGAATATGGTCAAACTCAGTCCACATCTTCATTGTTACATTTCCCTCATTTCCGCTCACAAGTAGACCAACATGGTTGCCAGCAAGCTTATGTGCCTGCTTGTGTGTTCCCTTTGAGTTTCAGTCTTGAAGGGAGGTTTGTCCTGAAGGGACTTGATTGCTGGCTTCGAAGGCTCCCTGGCGAACAACACAACTTGCTTGTTCCCATAGTATCCAGTCAGACTGCCATTTTTTATTTTTTCCTGCTGGTCTTTATTTCAAGAAGTATCTTCTGCTCCTCTAGTCACTCTGGGCTGGTTTATATGTCCTTTCTAGTGGGAATGTCCCACCTCCGAAGGTTCCGGATGGGGCTCAGGATTCCACCTAAGGTCTTATACACTACAAAGGCTCCACAAGTAGCCTATTTCATTGGGCAAGTTCTAGAACCCCTTTCAGGTATTCCAGTCAGTTATAGACTGAAGATAAGCCTCCAAGCTTTCTGTAATCATATTTCCTGATTTTCCTTTCTATTCCACTCAAGTGTTTATTTTACAATAGTAGCCACGGGAAATCAATATCCATAAGACTGTCAAGTATCTTAACATTATATCCCCTCTTTTACCCATTCAGGCTTTGCCTTGATCCCTGTATCCCAGAGTCCTGTTATTCCAAGGATGAACATACATCACTATTTACCTATGACCCATTTAGCAATTCAAACCTACCTATGTTTCCCCTATCTTTCTAGTTCTTCTTCCCCCTCCCCCTTTTGTGTATTGCCCTCCTTTTCCTTGCAAATTGCCCTCCCCAACCCCAGAGCTATCATGTGACTATATCCTAACTTGTGCTCTACCCTCTTCTTCCTCCCACCCCTGGTAACCAGAAAAGAATTTGTTCACCTCTTAGTATGGGTACCTTTTCTTAAGCTTTTACAATAATGGCCTTATGCAATGTTTGTCATTGTGACTAATTTCACTCAGCGTAATGTCCTTAAGGTTCATCCATGTTATATGGTGGTTTGCAGCTTC
>NW_006408663.1:1712713-1713657 GCF_000296735.1 Chrysochloris asiatica | reverse complement strand
AAGCATCTTAATATTATTTCCCATCTTCAGGGTATGCCTTGATCCCTTCATCACAGAGCCCTGTTGTTCCAAGCTTGAGCATGCCTCATTGTAGTTTTGCTTTGTATCTCTCTATTCTTCCATCTTGTTTTGATGCTTCCTTTTACATTTAACATTTTGCCCATATTGTTGTTGTTAAGTGCCGTCTAGTCATTTCTGACTCATAGAGACCCTGTATAGGGTTTTCCAGAAGTGGCTGCTGGGTTTCAATCACTGACCTTGTGGTTAGCATTCCAGTGTTTATCTGACAGTGCCACACCAGGACTCCATTTTTACCAGAGAATCCTTCAGAATTGTAAGTCATGGCTTGAATTTTTTCTTCAGTTCTATCAGCTAAGTTTTTCTACTTCAGGTATTTGCACATTATAATGCTTTGTCTTCTTGAGCTACATGTTGTCATTTACTGTTCTGCTCTTTTACTTTATCATTTCTTTCAGTTTCTGTAGTGTCTCTGTATTCAAAATCAGGTTTCAGAGTCTTTTCTTAAATCCATTTTTGTCATTTTATTGTTTCCTGTCTTTTTAATGACCTTTGGCTTTTTTCCAGTATGATGTTCTTGGTGTCATCGCACATAGCTCCTTTATTTTTGGTCATTAGCATCTATTGCATAAAATCTGTACTTGATATAGTCTCTAAATTCAGGTGAGGTACATTCGGCTCTCATGGACTTGTTTTAAATTTTTCGGCTTCAGCCTGAACCTTGTATATGAGCAGTTGATGGTTAGTCCACAGTTGGCCTTTGACTTTGTTTTGAATGATGGTATTGAGTTACTCCATTGCCTCTTCCCACAGAGGTAGTCAGCTTGACTTCTGTGTATTCCATCTGGTGTGGTCCATGAGTATAGTTTCTGTTTATGTTGTTGAAAATTGGTATTTGCAATAAAGGAGTCATTGCTCTTGAAAAA
>NW_006408663.1:1709979-1712108 GCF_000296735.1 Chrysochloris asiatica | reverse complement strand
ATTTAACTTATGTGCATGTCATCTGGTGAGGTCCATGTTATAATCTTTAATGTTGTGTAAAAAAGATATTTACAATGAATGAGTCATTGGTCTTGCAAAATCCTATCATGTGATCTCTATCATAATTTTTATCACCAGGTCATATTTTCCAACTACTGATCTTTCATCGTTGTTTCCAGTTTTTACATTTCATTCACCAGTGATTATCAGTGCATTTTGATTGCATGTTTGATCAATTTCAGACTGAAGAAGTTGGTTGTTGCTGTTGTTGTTATGTGCCGTGGAGTCAGTACCGACTCATAGCGACATAGTACAGGGTTTCCGAGACTGTAAATCTTTACAGGAGCAGAAAGCCTCATCTTTCTCCCATAGAGCAGCTGGTAGTTTCGAACTGCTGACCTTGCTGTTCGCAGCCCGATTCGTAACCACTACGCTACCAGAGCTCCTTGGTAGAATTCTTCAATTTCATCATCACTGGCTTTGGTGGTTGGGACATTTGTTTGAATAATAGTGATATTATTCACTGGTCCGTATGGGTATTATCTTATCACAGACAGCATTATACTTCAAGATAAATCTTGAAATGTTCTTTTTTGATGATGAATATAATGTCATTTCTCATCTATTTGTCATTCCTGGCATAGTTAATCATTTAACTGTCATATTCAAATGGCCTATACCAGTCCATTTCATCTCACTAATGCCCAGGACATCTATGTTTATATGTTACATTTAATTTTTGACAACTTCCAATTTTCCTAGATTTATGCTTAGTAAATTTATGTTTCTATAATTATTGGATGTTTACAGCTGTTTCTTTTCATTTTGAGTTTTGCCTCATCAGCAAGTGAAGGTCCTGAAAGCTTTCTGCCTTTCGCGTCATCATGGTCAACTCTGCTTTCAGGAGGCACCTGTTTCGTAGTTGTATTATGCTACCTTCCAACCTGTGGGGCTCCTCTTCTGGATAATATCTGACAATATTTGTGTGTTATTCATATTGTTTCAATATTATAATGCTATCTGAATGTGTTCCATTACTATTCATAGGGTTTTGGTGGGTAAATAGTTGGGAGTAATCCACCTTTCCTTCTTCCTAGTGTGGTTTAGAATGAAATCTTAGCTGAAACCTGTATACTTTGGCTGACCCAGTTGGTATTTAAAATCCTAGTGACATAGCTTCTAGCATCACAGTAACACGTAGTATGACAAATTGTCATGCCACTGTATGACAAATTCCCAAATGTGAGTGTTCTATATGCAAATTTAATATAAGATTTTAAAATTTTCTACTCTTTAAAAATCTAACTTCTGGAGGAATTTAGAAGGTGGAAATATCTTTAGGAGAGCAGTGATGTGGTTCAGTGGTTACAAAGTGGTATGCAATGGGTAATTCATTTCTTTGAGGTAAGATTGAATCATATTCAATATTTTTCTTGATATAATAAGCTAAGCTTCAAGAGTCATATTCTCTATAATCAAATATACTGACTCAAAATGCTGATCTAGAAGACATTCTATCTTTCTAAGACACATCTTGGTAACAGTTGTGTGACTTGGGATATATTTTAAAGGCTATCTGTTCCCAAATTTCTATCTGATGTATAACATCCCTGCAACATGCCAGCTTCAACAAGTACCTTTATTCATTCAGAGATTGGACACTGGTATTTCCCAACCCCAAGATGGTTCATTTCCCAACTCATACCATTTTTGGATGACTCTAATGGTATAAAAAAGGTCTTTGGTATATTGAATTAAATTTTATCTTAAACATATTAAGCCATTGCTTGTAGTCTACCCTCTTTAGCCTTCTGAAATAATACCAGTCCCTCTGCTACCTGACAAGCCATTAAGGATTTGATCCTTTGCTTTTTGCAAGTTATTCATCAGTAGCATTTTCAACCATTCTTCAAAACTTGTCTTAATTTTTCTTCATCCTTCTAGGGCTACTATCTTTACCTTTCTAATTCTTATACTCTGTTAATGTATTTAAAGGTAAAATCAGATAGTTTGGAATGACAAATACATTGCAATTCATATCAGACTTGTAAAAAAAATATTTTTTTAGACAGGCTATTGTTGAGTTAATTTTTTTATCCCATGAATTCCTTGTGCCTTATTCATTGCCA
>NW_006408663.1:1703510-1709279 GCF_000296735.1 Chrysochloris asiatica | reverse complement strand
ATTGAAAGTACCATGGGCTGCCCAAAGAATCAACAGATCCGTTTTGGAAGAAGTGTAGCCAGAGTGCTCCTTGGAGGCCAAGATGGCCAAACTTCATCTTCATATTGTCAGGAGGACCAGTCACAGGAGAAGGATACCATGTTTGGTAAGGTGGAGGGTCAGAGACAAAGAGGAAGATCCTCAATGAGATGGATTGGCCAAGTGGCAGCATCGATGGACTCAAGCGTGGCAATAGTAGTGAGGTTAGCCCAGGATTGGGCAGTGTTTTGTTCTGCTGTGCATAAGGTCGCTATGGGTTGGTACTGACTTGATGGCACCTAACAACAACAACAGTGTGGCTACATTTACATAATGTTCAGAGACTTGGGTTTAAAGTTGTTAAAACTACTTACCTTTGCTAGGGTGGGTCTAGAGTATCTTTTATTATAGAGCTAATTTCAACTGTACCATATGGGTATGACCCCATTGTAGTCTACTACCCTTGTGTTCACTGAAACCTTTCTGTTTTGAGTAGTCTGAACTTTTGTTTCCCGGCCCTGTGTTTGTCAATGAATTTTTTTTTTTTTTTGGATGTATGGAGTCTCTCCTATGTATGTATAAAGGGATCTAAATGCAAATTTTTGAAGCTCTTTTTCTGCACCCTTCCTTCCTATCCTGTACTCTACCCTGCAAATTCCATCTCTTCATCCCCTCAATTCAAGAGTATGCTATTGTGTATTTTGGCTTTTTTCTGTTTGTTGTATGTTCTGGAATGTGTCTGTAGACGGAAAACCTGGGTGTTGGTAGAGCTCATCTAGTTGCACTGCCTGTTCTCTGGTGTTGAAAGCAGTTGTTTCATATTGAAGCACAGTTTTCTATTTGTTTATAGCAGGAGGTCAAGTTTAGTCCCATTTACTTTTTCCTTAATGGCATAAGTAGAAGTCTCGTGTTTGATACTAGTTTTGATAACAAAACATCAAAATAAAATATGGAAACTCTTCCAAGGTTACTCATCCAGTATTAAGAAGCTAGTAGTAGTCTCTACCATTCATATGTCAGTTTGTCGTACTGTGGTGGCTTGTGTGTTGCTGTGATTCTGGAAGCTATGCCATGGGTATTTTACTTTTAGGGTTTTATATATACCTTCCAGTTGCCTTCTTGCCTCCATGGTTTCTGCTGAGAGATCAGAACTTAATGTGATTTGCTTGCCTTTCTAAGTAACACTTCTCTTTTCCCTAGCTGCTTTTAGGATTCTCTCCTTTTCTTTGATTTTGGAGAGGTTGATTATGTTAGATGCAATAGTTAGATGCATCTTGGTGATTTTCTTTTGGGGTCTACCCTTCGTGTGATTCATTCAGTTTCTTGAATGCTTACCTTCTCATCCTTCAAAGTGTCAGGGAAATTTTCTTTCAGAAACTCCTTAGCTATCTCATCTATGGACTTCTGTGATCTTTCCTGTTCCAGAATGCCAATAATTCTTAAGTTATTCCTCTTCATGTTGTACAACATGAATTTTAGACTCTCTTTATATATATATATATATTTATTCCTTTTTTCTGCTTGCTCTTATACCTTAGTAGTATTGAGAGATTTGTCTTCCTGCTTGCTGGTTTTGTTTTTCATCTCTTCAATTCCACTCCTTTGCCCTTTTAGTGGTGTATTGTCCATCTCTGATATTTTATTATTAAATCGTTTGACCCTCTTTTTGCAGGTTTTGAATTGTTTCTAATGCTGTATCTATGTGATTTCATTGCTTCTGTAGCACTTTCCTGAGTACTTCCTTGTTTTTCTCCATCCCTCTGTGGAGCATTAGAATGTGCCTCAGTATCATTCTCCTGAATTCCTTCTCAGGCAGTTCCAAAGGCTGCTATTCTTCTAATGGGGAGTCTATGTCTACCTCCAACTCATTTGTCTCAGTTAGTCTTTTCTGTTTCTGGACATGTGCAGAGATCTTTTGTTGTTTCTTGGACATTTTGTTGTTTCTTAGATGCATTTTCAATTATGGATAGAATGTATGTTGCTGTATTGTTAGGCTTACCGAGTGCCTCCTGGTGGATGTGATCTGGAGATAGGCTTCCCTTTTCGTGTCTCTTATTACTCAACTGTGAGTAATCTTAGCAAGTGTTGGCTATCTATGTGATGTGTAGCAGCTGGTATTGGTTCCTGTCTGGATAGTGGGATATTATGGGGTATCCTTGTATTTTGGCTATATGGCTACCATTTCTGTCTCTTACTGGGTAATGAATGCAGGGAGACAAAGCTCCCACCCCCAGGAAAAAAGTAGGACCAAAAAGCAAAAAAACAGAAACAAAATAAAAGCAGAAACAAAACAAAACAAAAATAAACAAACAAACAAATGTATAACCAACTAATCCAGTAGCTTTTGCTGTGCAGGTCACTGTGCCTGCAAAGTAGAAACCTCCAGGAGTGAGTGGGGGTGTTCACTTGCTTAGGCACCCCCTCTAGTCACCACAATGGAGGTGCACAGGATGAGAAATGAATTGAAGAAAGAGTGTTCACACTTTTATCTCCGAAGATCTGTTAGGTTATCTGTGTATCCGCAGCGTATTTCTCAAAATGACTGTGTGATTGTATATAGTAGTTGGTGTTGGCTCTTGACTTTTATGTTGGGGTTTTACAGGGTGCAAATATGGCTTGGCTGTATAGCCAGACCTGCTATCTCTTGTGAGATAT
The DNA here is from genome assembly GCF_000296735.1 of Chrysochloris asiatica. Taxonomy (NCBI): domain Eukaryota; kingdom Metazoa; phylum Chordata; class Mammalia; order Afrosoricida; family Chrysochloridae; genus Chrysochloris; species Chrysochloris asiatica. Next base: position 1,706,606 of record NW_006408663.1, on the reverse strand, counting down.
GGCAGGAATAAAGGCTCCTTCCCAAGTAGGAGAGCCAACTTCAGGGCTTAATCCTAGAGTCAGACATCATAAGAACCCACTGTAGAATTAGCCTCTGGATTCAACTGGGGCTTTCAGCTACTTCCTCTTTGCCCTGTGGGAAAATTGTACCCTGTGGGCACAACACTGGACCCTCTTGGGGGTGTGCTCCTACCCATGTGAAGACTCTTGGGCTGGGCAGAGGGTGTGACAGGGGAGACCATAAGAGAGGAGGAAAAAAAGTGAAAAAGTCACACCTCTTTTGGCATAAGTCGCTGGGTGGTTTTCGTGCTGTAGCAGACTGCCCGTGGCCCCGCCCTCTGACCTCTGCTAATATTCAGTGCAGGAGAAAAGCAGAGTCCGATTGATTTAGAAATATCCACGGTTCTTATCTCCCCAGTCAGATTTCTCTTCCAGTGGATGCTCAAAATTATTTTCCTTTACTTTATATTAAATTTATAGCTCTGGGACTGTCCCGGCAAAGCATTTTTTCTGGCTTTTCTGTGCCTCTTCCGAAGAGACTCTGCTGAGTGCTTCTGTTTAAACCACCCTCAAAATGCCATGGGTATTTTAAATACCAGCAGTGTCATCCATGATGGACAGGTTTAGCAGAACTTCCAGACAAAGACAGACTAGGAAGAAGGAGAGACAACCTACTTCCAAATATTTAGTCACTGATAACGTTATAAACAGCAGTGTTACACTGTCATCACAAGAATACTGGATACTGGAACTTGATGAAGAGCACAAGAATGTTGTCAGATATATTGCTAGATGATGAGCCCCTCAGGTTGGAAGGCACTCAAAATACAGCTGGGGAAAACCTTCCTCCTCAAAGTAGAGTTGATCATGACATAAATGGAGTTAATATGCTTAGGACCGTCATTTGCTAATGGGTCACAATTCAAAATGAAGAGCAACAACTGTAAACATCCATTGATATTCAGAAGATAGAATGTATAAAGTATTAATCTAGTAAAATTGGAAATACTAAAAATGAAATGGAATGCATAAACATTGATATCCTAGGCATTGGTGAGCTGAAATAGACTGGTATTGGCCATTTTGCATCTGACAATCACATGGTCTATTATGCTGGGATTGATAAATTGAAGAGGAATAGTGTTGCATTTATCAGCAAAAAGAAAATATCAACATCTGTCTTGAAGCACAGTGCTATCTGTGGTAGGATAATATCCATACGCCTACAAGGAAAACAAGTTAATACCACTATTATTCAAATGTAGGCACCAACCACTAAAGCTAGTGATGATGAAATTGAAGAATTCTGCCAACATCATCAGTCTGAAATTGGTCAAACATGCAATCAAGATGCATTGATAATTATGGGCGATTAGAATACAATGCTTGGAAACAAAGAGGAAGGATCAATAATTGTAATATATGTCCTTGGTGACAGAAATGATGCTAGAGATCACATGATAGAATTTTGCAAGACCAATGATTTTTTTCATTGCACATACCTTTTTTTAAACAACATAAAAGATGACTTTACACATGAACCTCACCAGATGGAATACAGAGAAATCAAATGGACTACATCTGTGGAAGGAGATGATGGAAATGCTTTTACATCATTAGCCAAAACAAGGCGATGGGTAGACTGTGGAACAAACCATCAATTGCTCATATACAAATTCAAACTGAAGCTGAAGAAAATCAAAACCAGTTCACAAGAACCAATATATGACCTTGAATATATCCCATCTGAGTTTATAGAATATCTGAAGGACAGATTTGATGTATTAGACACTAAATACCGAAGACCAGAAGAGTTGTGGGATGAGGAGTATCATACAGGAAGAAAGCATAAGGTAATTAAGAAGACAAAAAATAATAATAATAATAAGACTAAAAGGGATACAGGATATCAGAAGAGATTCTGAAACTTGTTCTTTAGCGAAAGCAAGTGAAAGAAGTGAAGAGTTGAATAGAAAATTCCAAAGGTCAGCCTCAAAAGACAAATATTATATCAAAATGTGCAAAAACTTGGAGTTAGAAAACCAAAAGGGAAGGACATGCTCCACAGTTCTCAAGCTGAGGGAACTGAAGAAAAATTCAAGCCTCAACTGGCAATATTGGAGGATTCTGTGGGCAAAATATTGAATGTTGCAGACAGCATCAAAAAAAGATTGCAGAAGTACACAGAGTCACTGTACCAAAAAGAAATAGTTGATGTTCATCCATTTTGAGAGGTAGCATATGATCAAGAGATACTGAAGGAAGAAGTCCAAGGTGCATAGAAGGCATTGACAAAGAACAAGGCACCGGGAACTGATAGAATACAAACGGAAATCTTTAACAAACTGATGTGGCACTAGACGCTCTCAATTATCTATGCCAAGAAATTTGGAGGACAACTACCTGGCTAACCGACTGGAAGAGATTCATATTTGTGCCCATTCCAAAGAAAGGTAACCTAATGGAATATGGACATCATCGGACGATATCATTGATATCCCATGCAAATGAAGTTTTTTATTTTTATTTTTATGTTTTATTGTGAATTATGTGATAGTTTACATGGGTACATGGGAGAACATTAGTTTTACATTCATCCTATTGTATATTGTTTCATTGCCATGGTTACAATCCCCTCCACGTATCACCAATCAACAAAAGGGGTACATCCTACAAGCCTGCTTCCCCAGTCAGCACACAGGCCCTCTCCCTCCCTGGGTCTCAAGTCCCCAGCTGCTCCATCTTTCCAGGTCATTATCTCTGCCTCCATCTCGGGGATTGCTGCTTCTCTGGGGAGGGTCCTGCTCTCTGCTCCTCTCCCTTCATGGTTCCAGGGACCATGTTAATCACTCCCTTCCTTGCCACAAAATGTTTATTTTTACATTTACAGTCTTCACAATCAGTCCTGGTAACAGTTATTCACCCTTGTATCACAAGAGACCTAGCCGCGTTTCCTTTCATCATTCCTGCCTAGACAGATAGGATACTACTCAGTGGAGATTCTACCTTCCTCCATGCCCCCTGGGTCTAGGTTTCCTCTTGAAAGCTTGTAAGCCAGTAACTTCTTGCCTTTGTAGTGCCCCCATTTTGGATAGC
>NW_006408663.1:1698551-1702554 GCF_000296735.1 Chrysochloris asiatica | reverse complement strand
CCCTTCCTCCCCCCCAAAAAAAGGAAGACCCCATTGATAAGTGTTATCCCAGTAGATTGTGTGGTTAGCCCAGGACTGGGCACTGTTTCATTTTGTTATGTAAAGGGTTGCTATGAGTCAGTACTGACTTGATGGCACCTCACAACAATAAGAAGTAGGAATCGGGGAAGGAGCTTTGGTAGTTTAGTGGTTTAGGAGCTTGGCTGCTACCCATCAGGTCTGAAATTTTCATCTTTGAGTCACTCCGAGGGAGTAAGATGAGGTATTCTGATCCTGTAAAGATTTCCAGCCCTGAAATGATATATATGATTTGTATTAGTTGGAACTCAGTCAGTGGCATATGACCACTATCACCACCACCACCAGCATCAGCACTATTGGCGTAGTGGTTAAATCCTGAGTTGCACACCTAAAGGTTGATGGTTCAAACTCACCCTGTGAGTAAAGGCCTGGTGATCTTCTTCCACAAATATTTATAGCCCCACACATTTTTTGGCACATTTCTACTCTATTATATAGAGGGTTTTTATGAGTCAAAATCAACTTGACAAGTGACAACAGTATTATGGATGTATATAAAGAGCAGCTTATTCAATGAGGATAAAGGAAAGACTTACATAAATAGTTGATAATCTGTAAATTGGATTGAAGTAGATTAAGTATTGTTATACAATACATCCAGTACAGTAAATTCTTATCTACATACCTTAGATAAAAGATTGAATGATTTAATTTAATTCACTAAATTCTATGAATTACTGTGGTTATACAAACTGTTGATTTTAATAATTTTTGATTCTCATTTTTATATTTTCCCCCAAAGTTGACAGTAATCATTTTAATCTTGAATTTTCCTGTTTGTATAAGACAAATAGTTCTATTTTTAAGCACAAAGAATCATATTTAATTCCAAGTTCATACTCCCAGCATTATGTCTCTGTGTATTTTCAGTGAAACAGAAAGTCAAATTTTTTTTTTTATGGTTAACTGTTTTCTTAATTTTTAAATATTTAATTAATGTCTGTGTTTACATTAACTGATGCAGTTGCTCCTGCCCGAGATCATTGTTAGTGCGTAGTTGTTTAATATGCATGTTATCTGTATGTCTATCAGATATCTATTATTTCTTACCGATACTGAGAATATATTTTTAAAAGATGTTTTATTTATGTGTAAAACAAAGACTGCATATTAGTAGTATTGTGTGGTTTTGTAGACAGTATTTGACACTCTAAATCTGTTTTTTAACTTCACTGCTAACGTTGAGGAACTTTTAAAAGACAATGTTAGAAACAGATTTCTAATTTTTCACACCTCCTTAACACCAAGTGGTAAGCTCTGTTGAATATTTTATCAGGCTGATCTAGTTTCACTGTTAATAACTACTTACGGTCCCATGAGCAGCTTCTCAGTGGCTGCCAAATGCTCCTGCCACTCTTTAGTTAGTTGTGATCCAGCTAATTATTGGCTTTTATCACCCAGGAGTCACATTTGGACACTGATACGTATCCCTGGTCAACACTGGTATTTTACAGTGGCTCAGGGATAAGAGAGGTCTTTTTCAAGATCCAGCATGACTCTAAAAGACCCTTGGTGGGGGTGTTCTGGAGTTGGTTCTGACTCATAGCAGCTCTGTATAGGGTTTCTAAAGTTGTACACTTTACAGGAACAGAAAGCCTCATGTTTCTTCTGAGGGATGGCTGGTAGACTTGAACTGCTGACCTTGAGTTTTGCAGCCCAGCTTGTAACCTACTACACTACCTGGGCTCCTTCATAAAGACCCTTGTTGTTGTTGTTGTTAAGTGTTGTTGAGTTGGCTTCAACTCATAACAACCCTGTATAGGGTTTCCTAGAAGCTTCTGGCAGGTTTGAATTGCCAACCTTGGGTTCGTAGTCCAGTGCTGATCATACAGTGCCACACCAGGAGTCTATAAAGACCTTTGGTGGTGGGTGGTAGTTATGTGCTGTGGAGTTGGTTCTGACTCATAGTGAACCTATATAGGGCTTCCAAGGCTATAAATCTTTACCGGAACAGAAAGCCTCATCTTTCTCCGGCGGAACCGCTGGTGGTTTCAAACTGCTGACCATAAGATTAGCAGATCGACTAGTAACCACTATGCTACCAGAGTTCTTATAGACGCTTCGGGGAACCTAATCTGTTCTAAGTTTTCTGTATCCAAAGCTTCTCTGATCATTAACCTAGAGATGTAAGGACCAACGATGGAGGGTAGATTTTGGATGCACACTATTAATTTGAAACCTCTCTTTAAAAAACTAGCTTCAATTCACTAGAACATATATAAAGGTCACCTCCATAGAAAATAACCAACACATTTTGCAACATAATTTTGCAAATGACGGTGTCAATCAGATTGACTTGATATAATCATATATGTTTTTTACTGTGCTATATTAAAAAATTGTATAATTCAGTAATAAGAAAAGTACCTCCTTTATTAAAGCTATTAATAACCAAAGATGCCAATGTAATAGTGAAATAGTATAAATAGTTAGTTTCAACCTGTCAGCTCAGTCCAGCTGTGTAGATTTTTTTATCTAAAGGATGATAATCTGATTTATCTTTTGAGTAAGATATTTGGGTTCTTAACTATATGCTGTGGGTTACTGTACCAAACCACAAAGTCAGTTTAAACAGCAAGGCCAGAAGTTCAAGTTCACCAGCTGCTCCTCAGAAACCCTATAGAGGGTCACTATGGTTCGGAAACAACTGGACGGCACGTAACAAGATTGACACATTCTATACCCTTACCCATCACTACTTTGCTCAGTGGTTACCTAGTATCTTAAGAAAAGAATAAGATGTAGTTTAAGTAAATTGTATTTGAAAAAGAGAAGTAATCATATAAGCATAGATGGAATATTTCTCAATAGAGTAACCATCTAATTAAAGCACCGAAAGCCCAGGTCAGTTGCTGTGGTGCTGATTCTGACTCATAGTGACCCCATTTGTGTCAGAGTGGAACTTTAATACATGGGTTTTCAAGGCTATCACTTTTAGGAAGCAGATATCTTTGCCTTTTTTCTGAGGCACTTCTGGATTCAGACTGACAGCTTTCTAGTTAATTGTTGTTATGTGTGTCAAGTAGACTCCAAATCACAGTAACACTGTGCACAACAGAACAAAACACTGCCTGATCTTGCACCATTCTCACAATTGCTGTTATGTTTGAGCCCATTGGTGCATCGACTGTGTCAGTCCTTCTCATTGGGGGTCTCCCTCCTTTTCCCTGATGCTAATTTATCCATCATGATGTCCTTCTACAGGGGCTGGTCCCTCTTCACACCATGTCCAAAGTACATGAGATGCATTGCCATCCTCGTTTTAAGGACATTCTGGTTGTACTTCTTCTAAAATAGCATTTGTTTGTTCTGGCCTTTCATGGTATTGTCAGAATTCTTCATCAGTATCATCATTCAAATACATTAGTTCTTTTTGGTCTTCCTTATTCATTGTCTAGCTGCCACATGCCTGTGTTGTTGGTGTTGTTGCTGTTAGATGCCATCCAGTCAGTACCTACTCTTAGTGACCCTGTGCATAACAGAACGAAACACTGCTTGGTCATGTGCCAACCACACAATTGCTACACCTGAGCCCATTGCTGCTGCCACTGTTCCAAACTATCTCTTTGGGGGTCTTCCTCTTTTTCTCCAGTCTTTCATTTTGGCAAACATGATATCCTTCTCCAGGGATCAGTCCCTCCTGATAATATGTTCAAAGTGTGAGAGATGAAGTATGAGAGATACTCTGGCTCTGCTTCTTCCAACACAGATCTGTTTGTTCTTTTGGCAGCCCATGGTATTTTTCAATATTCTCCTGTAACACCATAACTCAAATGCGTCAATTCTTCTATCATCTTCCTTATTCACTGTCCAACTTTCACATGAACATGAGGTTATTGAATATACCATGGCTTGAGACCTTAGTCCTCAAATTGACATTTTTGCTCTGAAATACTTTAAAGAGGTCTTGTGCAGCAGATTT
>NW_006408663.1:1694610-1698441 GCF_000296735.1 Chrysochloris asiatica | reverse complement strand
TTCAATCTTTTCTCCATTTGTATGGATATTGCTTATTGGTCCAGTGGTAAGGATTTTTGTTTTCTTTACATTGGAATGCAACCCATCCTGAAGGCTATGTGATCTTTGTCCAACTTTCACATACATATGAGGCTACTGAAAATGCCATGGTTTGGGTCAGGCGTACGTTAGTTATCAAACTGATATCTTTGCTCTTGAGCACTTTCAAGAGGACTTGTGCAGCAGATTTACTTAATGAAATGTGTTGTTTGATTCATTGACTGCTGCTTCCCTGAGTGTTGATGTTTAATCTGAGCAAAATGAAGTGTTTGAACTTCAGTCTTTTCTCCACTCATATGTTGTTATTGTTAAGTGCTGTGGAGTTGGTTCCGACCCATAGTGACCCCGAACAGGGTTTCTGAGGTTGTAAATCTTTACGGGAACAGAAAGCCTCATCTTTCTCTCGTGGAGCAGTTGGTAGTTTCGAACTGCTGACTTTGTGGTTGATAGCCGGATTCGTAACCACTCCGCTACCACTTATATGGATGCTGTTTATTGGTCCATTGGTGAAGATTTTTGTTTTCTTTACATTGATATGTGGCCTATACCAAAGGCTGTGTGATATTTGATCTTAGTATTTTAAGTCCTCTCCACTTTCAGCAAGCAAGATTGTATCATCTGCATATTGCACGTTGTTAATGAGTCTTCCTCCAATCCTTATGTCACGTTTTTCTTCATATAATCAAACCTCTTGGATGATTTGCTCAGCATACAGATTGAATAAATATGGTGAAAGAATACAACCCTGGTGCACACCTTTCCAAATTTAAAACCATTCGATTTCCCTTGTTCTACTCAAACAACTGCTTCTTGGTTTATATACAGGTTTCTCATGAGCACAATTGAATGCTCCAAACTATTCATTCTTTGTATTGTTGTCCATATCTTGTCATGATCCCCACAGTCAAAAACATTTGCATAGCCCATAAAGCATAGGTAAAATCTTTCTGGTATTCTTTGCTTTCAGTGAAGATCCATCTGATGTCAGCAGTGATTTCTCTCGTTCCACGTCCTCTTTTGAATCCAGCTTGAACCTCTGGAAGTTCTCTGTAAATCCCTAGTCGCAGCCGTTTTTGTATTATCTTTAGTATAATTTTACTTACATGGTATATTAATGACATTGTCTGGTGATTTACGCATTACACTGAGTCACCTTTCTTTGGAATGGGCACAAATTCGGATCTCTTCCAGTCAGTTGGCCAAGTACTTTTCTTCCAAATTTCTTGGCATAGGTGAGTGAGCGCCTCCAGCACCACATCTGTTTTTTTTTTGAAAGATTTAAGTTGTATTCTGTCACTCCCTGGTGCCTTGTTCTTTGCCAATGCCTTCAATGCACCTTGGACTTCTTCCTTCAGGATCATTGGCTTTTGATCCTATGCTACCTCTTGAAATGGTTGAACATCACCCATTTCTTTTTGGTATGGTGACTCAGAGTATTCCTGCCATCTTATTTTGATACTCTATGCAACATTCAATATTTTGCCCAAAGAATCCTTCAATATTTCAAGTTGAAGCTTGAATTCTTTCTTCAGTTCCCTCAGCTTGAGAAATGCTGAGCATGTCCTTCCCTTTTGGTTTTCTATCTCCAGGTCTTTGCACATTTCATTATAATATTTGACTTTGTCTTTTGAAGCTGACCTTTGAAACTTTCTGCTTATCTCTTTTGCCTACGCATTTCTTCTGTTTGCTTTAGAATCTCTACACTGGAGAGCAAGTTCCAGTCTTTTTTGACATCCATTTTGGTCTTTTTCTTCTTTCTTTTCTTCTTACTGATGTTTTGCTTTCCTCCATGTGTGCTGTTCATAATGTCATCCCACAACTCTTCTGGTCTTTGGTCTTTAGTGTCTAATGCATCAAATGTGTTCTTCAGATGATCTCTAAATTCAGGTGGGATATGTCCAAGGTCATTTTTTGGCTCTTGTGCATGTGAAAAGATTGAAAATGCCATGGCTTAAGTACACTTTTGTCCTCAAATGACATTTTGCTCTTTAACACTTTAAAGATACCTTGTGCAGCAGATTTGCCCTGTGCAATAAGTCCTTTGATTTCTTGACTGCTGCTTTCATAAGCATTGATATGGACCTAAGTAAAATGAAATCCTTAATAAGTTCAATCTTTCCTCTGTTTATCATGCTGTTATTTATTGATCTAGTTGAGAGGATATTTGTTTTCTATATATTGAGCTGTAATCCACTCTCAAGGTTGCATTTTTCTAAAAATCTTTATCAGTAAGTGCTTCAAGTCCGCTTTGCGTATCTCAGGTTGTTAATGAGCCTTCCTGCAGTCTTGATGCCATATTGGACCTCCTATAGCTTCTAGGATTAATTACTCAGCTTACTCATTGAATAAATATGGGGAAAGGATACAACCCTGATACACACCTTTCCTGATTTTAAACTAGGGAATGATTACCTCTTGGTCAGCGTACAGATTTCACATGAGCACAGTGAAGTATTCTATAATTCTCATTCTTAGTATAGTTATCCATAGTTCGTTATGAACCACAGTCTAATGTCTTTGCATAGTCAGTAAACACAGGTGAACGTCTTTCTGGTATTGTCTGCTTTCAGCTATCTAATATCAGCAATGATAACCACATTCTCTTCTGAATTACCTTAATTTATAGTAGCTTCCTGTTGATGTGCTATTGCAATAGTTTTTGAGTTATAGTCAGCAAAATTTTACTTGCATGTGATATTAATGATATTGTTTGATAATTTTAGCATTCTGTAGAATCACCTTTCTTTGGAAATGTCACTAATAGGGACACTTCTAGTGAGTTGGTTATTTAGCTGTCCTCCAAATTGCTTGGCATAGACTTGTGATGCATCAGTTTTTTGAAGTATCTCAATTGGTATTCCATGAATGCCTTGATTTTAGGTAATGCCCTCAGTGCACTGTGAATAGGCAGATTGTAGGTAATAGACTCAAAAACAGACTCATTGCTATCAAGTTGATTCCGACTCATAGTGACCCTGTATAATGAGGTGGTACATCTTTATTGGAACAGAAAGTCTCATGTTTCTCCCACAGAGTGATTGTTGGGTTTGAACTGCAGATCCTGCGGTTAGCAGTTCCATTGCTTATCCTACAGTGCTATACTAAGACTCCTTTAATAGGTAACAGACCTAAGTAAAAAGTATATGTATATATATAGGGTATGTTCAAGTTGGCCAACACTACTATTTATTGGTAGTTGAGTTTTTCATTGTACAGACACTCACCTAATGAGAACCCTCTATACCTCATTGGAATAGTAAGTGTCAAATATTATTATAAATATTCCTGAAAAGTTTTACAAATACTAAATCATGTTATTATAATTATTAAGTGTAGTATGAAGGAAACTCTTGATGAATCCTACTCACAAGGTTAATAATTACTTTTACTTTGTTCTAGTCTTCTATATCTTAACTGCTCTGCTGATGCTGCTGTGTGCCGTGGAGTCGGTTCCGACTCATAGCGACCCTGTACAGGGTTTCCAAGGCTGTAAATCTTTACGGGAGCAGAACACTTCATCTTTTTACCGCGGAACAGCTGGTAGTTTCTAACTGCTGACCTTGAGGTTCGCAGCCCGATTCGTAACTACTACACTACCAGAGCTTCTTTAACTGCTCTAGAAGTATGCATTTTTAAAATTAGACCTTTTTATTTAATAGGCTTTTGTAATATATTTGTTTTATGTAGATGTACAAGGGGGATTTAAAAAGTTCATGGAAAATGGAATTAAAAAGTAAAAGAAAATTTCCACAAACATTTGAAGCCCCTCTGGTAGCGTAGTGGTTACGAATC
>NW_006408663.1:1687526-1694510 GCF_000296735.1 Chrysochloris asiatica | reverse complement strand
TACTCCCGTAAAGATTTACACCCTCGGAAACCCTGTACAGGGTCGCTATGGGTCGGAACCAACTCGACGGCATTTAACAACAACAACAACATATTACATATACATAAATACATATATGCATAAGGAGCTCTGGTAGCTCAGGGTGCTCACCTCAGGGTCAGCAGTTTGAAACTACCAGCTGTTCCATGGGAAAAAGATGAGGCTTTTTATTCCCTTAAAGATTTACAGCCTTGGAAACCCTGCACAGGGTCGCTGTGAGTCAGAATTGACTACACGTACATAACAACAACAACATATATGCATACATATCTATGCTACTCAACCACACACAAACATCTGTATACTTAGATAGAAAACGAAAATTAGGAATTAGGTCTGAACTATATTTTTGGAGTCCTGGTGTGGCATTGTGGGTTAATGTGCCAGACTCCAAAGCCATTTGACCTGCAAGATTGGCGTTTCAAGCTCACCAGCCACTCCTCGGAAACCCTGTATAGGGTCACTATGGGTCAGATCCAACTTGACAGGACTTAACAACAACAACAGCATATGCAATATTTACCTTGTTTGTGCATCTTGATAAACTTGTTTGCAAATAACAGTACTATTTTAGAAACTTTCATTTGTATATCTTTACCATAGTTTTATTTTTTTCTACTATTTCTTTCAGGCGAAAAAATTTAATCTCAAATTAGATGGCCAGATTATAGAAATAATTGAATGAAATAAGGTCTTTCCCCCTTTCCCAGGAAAACTCCTCCATTTATGTGGTAGTTGAGAATTTACTGTCATTAGAACTCTGAAGCCACAGTTTCTATGCTGTAGGTGCCTAACTTGTTACACAGTTTATCCCAGTTCTTTTAGGGAGTTTACAATAGATTTCTTTCACATGATTGGGAAAATCTGTTTCTATTTTTGTTAGAATTTGTGATTTTCATAAGGCAAATTTGAAATTTTTTTGTATGGTGATAATACCATTTTCTCATATTTTAGAAATAATTCATTTAAGTGCCTATTGAATGAAGGTGTCTAAATTTTGAATTATATTTTTAATCATGAAATTAACTAATATGAAATATTTTACTGGAAATCTAGCCAGTTCCCTTCATCCCCCTACCTTTTTTTTTTTTTTTTTGTCTTTTTGGTTACTTGTATGATTTTTGATTAAAGATTTTTGTGCTTAAAGCTTTTTTTTTTTTCATTTAAGGTAACTTATTTAGGCCAGATTCCTAATAATGAAAATTATTGAGTCAATGTGTGTGAATTTTGGTTCTGGATGTGTTCTTATTGCCAAACTGATATTGGAAAGGATTATACCATCTTATTTCTATGACTAGTATTTGAGTATCCATTTCATTATCTCTTATGAATTTCAGTGAGATTCAAAATGTCACTGCTGCTTCAATATATATATCTATGTTGTTGTTCGTTCCAACTCATATAACGACATTATATCGGGTCCAAGGCTGTAAATCTTTGTTGGAGGGAGAAAGCCTCATTTGTCTCCTGCGGAGTGGCTGGTTGACTTGAACCGCCGACGTTGATCATCTAATGATTATCTTCTAGAGCCACTACACTCCCAATATACATACAAAAGACATATATTATGTAATATAAGCTCATATCACATACATTAAAGACATATCTTTAATATGTATATTTATTATATATTAATAGGATTAACATTTTCTATGTTTAAAACTTAGTTGTGATGTTTGTTACTGCCTGCCCATTTATTTATTTTCTAAATTAGTTATTTCTATTTTTTAAAATCAGGTGTCTAAATTCACACTTCTCCCACTCTGTATCCCACCACCCCCGACTCCTCCTGACCCAAATCAAGTCTAACAACAAACTGGGGGAAAATGTTTGCAGAAAATATATCAGAGGTTTAACTTTTTTAAAAAGCTATTTCATATTTTAAATTTGTGGCAAGATATATAAAACATAAACGTTGTCATTTTAACAGTTTTAGGGATATAATTCCATGGCATTGATAAAGGTCACAATGTTATTTATATCTAATACTTTTTCGTCATCCTAAACAGAAAGTCTGTACTCATTAAATAATAACTCTTCATTCCTCCCTCCCACCCTAGCCCCTTGTAACCTTGAATCTGTATTTTGCCTGTATCTTTGTCTATTTTAGGTACTTCACATAAGTGGGGTAATACAGTATTTGACTTTGTTTGTCCGCTGGCTTATATCGCTAAGCATAATGTTTTCAAGATTCATCTATGGTATAGCGTACTACTTGATTTCTGTTTGTGACTGAATACTATTTCATTGCAATACCCTATTTTGTTCATTCATTCGTTTGATGTTGGGCAAGACATATGAGGAGGCTTCAGAAGTTCATGGAAAAATGGAATTAAAAGAGAATGGAATTTTTCCAGGAACTTTTTGAAGCTCTTTTGTATAATATTTTTATGTAGCCCAGTGTATATTTTATGTAATGTAAATAGCATAAAATATCACTTTTTGGTGGAGTAAAGAAGCTACCATCATAAGTAATAGGAGTCGTGGTGTGGCACTGTAGGTGAATGTGCTGCAAGGTTGACAGTTCAAGTTCACCAGCCGTTCCTTGGAACCCTGTACAGGGTCACTATGAGTCAGAACCGATTTGATGACACTTACAACAAACACCACCACCAATACAGTGTTTTTGTAAAGGTCTGAATGTGAGCTGGGATGTTCATCTCTACTCCAAATATGCTGTGCTGGCTTTACTGAGATTTTTATGTCCCATCCAGATGAGTTAAGCTTCATCTGCAATTTCTTAAATTGTTACTGTTCTACCAGTAGCAGTAACTCACTTCCCTTCTATTCTTTTTGTATACATATGAATTATGTTTTGGATCTTTTTAATCTCAACAGTGAGTTCTGAGCATTTCTTCATTTCATTAGACATTACCCCCAAATATTTTCCCTATTGCTTGTATATATCATAATCTAATGATCATCTGATATTTAAGTTGTCAGTATTTTACTGATAGAATTTTGTTACAGTTATTAGTATACATTAATGTTTGGATTTCGAATGAATTCTTTAGAGGATTGTAGAGTGAAAATTACTGGCTCAAAGGAGATAAAAGGTTTATTATTTAATTTTCTCTAAGTTGCTTGATTGCTGTGTGATTCTTTCCAAAGGAGATTCTTTCCAAAGAAGAATTCTCCTTCTTACCCCAAGCTACTAGTCCCTAGGACAAGCTCTGCAATGAAGGATAATGTTGTGCACAGATGATATCAAGGGTGTGGGGGAATGACAGTTGTTGCTTCTCCGCTTGTGTGTGCATAAAATATCTTTGGAAGAGTATACTCATACATGTACGTATTGATGACAGCTTACAATGCACGCTGTTCTGCACTGTGCCTTTTTCACTTACTCAGATATCTTTTCCTTGCTGGGTTATTTCCCTGAGAAGCTGTACCGATTTACACTTTATATTTACCCTTCTACAACATTGAGTGCTTTAATGTTTTAAAAGTCTTTGCTGTATCATTGGTGAATTTGAAAATATTTTTATGACAAAAATGTTTATCCTTAGGTTGAATTTTTTCCTTAGGTTTACTTATTAGTCAGTTATATGTAGCCATCATTTTTATTTGACTTTTCAATTTAGACCTGGTTTATTGTTTTGTGAAAAGTCTTCATATTCTGATAAACCATTTTATAGAAAACATTTTAGTCTTTTGCCATCCTACCGATGTCATTCTTTTAAGCAATCTCTGTGCTGAGCAACTAATCCAAGAAGAACATGGCATCATGATTGGAGGGAGGACTCACTGACAGTTTGTAATATGCAGACGATACAATCTTGTTTGCTGAAAGTGAAGAGAACTTGAATATACTTACTGACGAAGATACAAATTACAGCCTTCAGTATGGATTACACCTCAGTGTAAAGAAAGCAAAAATCCTCACCACTGGGCCAGTAAATAACATGATAAATAGTGAAGAGATTGCAGTTGTCAAAGACTTCCATTTGCTTGAATCCCACAATCAGTGACCATAAAGGCAACAGCCATGAAATCAAATAATACCTTGCATTAGGCATATCTGCTGCAAAAAAATCTCTTGAAAATGTTAAGGAGCTAAGATGTCAGTTTGAAGACTAAAGTGGTCCTGACCCAAGCCATGGTATTTTCAGTTAACTCTTATGCATGGGAATGCTAGTCAATGAATCAGGAAGTCCATAGGAGAATTGATGGATTTGCATTATGGTGTTAGAGAAGAATGCTGAAAGTGCCATGGACTTCCAGAAGAACAAACAAACCTGTCTTGGAGGAAGTAACCCCAGAATGCTCCTTAGACGCTATGATGATGAGACTTTTTTCCTTCTATTTGGACCCAGGGGACCAGTTCCTGGGATGGATTGACACCGTGGCAGCAGCAATGGGCTCAACGTAAACATGTGAGGGAGGTGCAGTGTTTCATTCTGTTGTGCATAGGGTTGCTGTGAGTCAGAACTGACTTGTTGGCACCCAACAACAACACTGATGGCATAGCCTAGAGTTTTCTCTCTTTTGTTGAGTTTGATTTTTGGAAGTGACAGAGGTTTAACTTTTTTTGTGTATTTCATTCTCTTCTAATGATATATTTTTCAGTAGCAACACCTCCTCCCCCCCCAAAAAAAGAAAAAACCCCACCCCAAAACAGCCAACTTTTGCTAGAAATCCATGTAAAGTAAGAGGGATCCCCATTCGTTTCCCCCTTTTTTAATAAGTTCAAAGGATAACTGTAAACCTATTCACATTGAAATTGTTGTTAATGTTGTTAAGTTCTGCTGAGTCTGTTCCGACCCATAGTGACCTTATACAGGTTTCCGAGGAGCATTTGGTGAGCTTGAACCACCGACCTTGTGGCTCAAACCAACTTTGCAGTCCAGCGTATTAACCCACAGTGCCACACTGAAATTGTTGTTGTTAAGTCCCGTCGAGTTGATTTCGACCCATAGTGAGATGTTTAATTCATGAAGCCTTGTTAAAGGAGACTGTACCTAATTAGAACTGGAGATTGACAGAAATTGAATTGTGGGATTTTATCTGTTCTGTGTGCTATGGTATTTCTGTGTGTTATTAAGAGGGTAGTAAGCGTAGTTGGACATCACATGATGTAGTTGGTGTTTTGAGAATGCCTTACACATGGTCTCAGGCTTTGCCTCTTGTCTGTTTTCTTCCCACGTGAGCCTCTCTTGCTCTTACTTTTCAAGTTTAAAGAGCCCATCGTGAGTAGGGTGTAAAGAAGGTTGTATTTGTGGCTTTGGCTTCCTCTCTGAGATTATTAGCCAGAATTTAGATTGCTCAGTCATTGATGAGAACACCGTGGCTTCATGAGATAAGCATGGGCTTATATCATGGGCTGTGAACAAAAAGGTCCATGGTTTGAGCCCACCTGTTGCTCCGCAGGAGAAAGATGAGACTTTCTGTGCCCACAAAGCTTTAAAATACACTTGGAAACCCTATACAGGGTCACTATGAGTTAGAACCGACTCAAAGGCATTTAACGACAACAAAACAGTTATTGACAACAAATAGAAAATTAGACTGGAATGAATATAACTTGAAGATATATAACCCGTGAACCACTGATATGCTTTCTCATTAATCATTGTTATGAGGAAAAAAAACAAAACAAAACAAAAATCTCGGTCTAACTTTTTGTAAAACTCACTGTCACCTGAGTAGATTCCAATTGATAGCAATCTTGTGTAGGATTGCCAAGACTGTAAATCTTTGAGAGCATGCAGCCTCATTTTTCTTCCATAGGGTGGCTGGTGGAATTGATCCACTGATCTTGAGGTTAGCAGCCCAATGCCTGACTCACAGTGTTACCAGGGCTTCTTTTAACTTATTACACAGTTGTTAAATTTTTTTCTATGAATTTGGATTAATTGTAAACTATACTAGATTAGATAGTTGGGAGTCCTAAAGTGGTGCTTTAGGATAAGCACTAGGCTGTTATGGCAGTTCAAATCCAACAACTGCTCCTTGGAAATTGATACCACATCATGAGTTGGAACCAACTTGATGGCGTTTTAACAATAACAATAACAGCAAAACAGTTTAAATATTTATATTTTTCATATTTATCTTTAAAATTGCACTGTTTGAAAGAAATTAAATCCTGATAAATCCTTCTTGTGTTTGGTGACCTCATGTCACTGGGTAAGGGGCCATTCTGTGGTTTATTTTTCTGGCAGGGTGCATATCTCTTATATTCTGGAACAGAGCCAACAAATGTCACTTCCCATACTCCCACCCACCTGACACCATTAGTGTTAAAACAAAACTTTATTGCAGGCTTTTCCCCCCGCTTCCTGGAGAGTCTAATTTCTGGTGGCTCTAGTGTCTGTTGTGGAGAGCTAATAGGGAATGCATGATATCTGAATTTGATGTTAGAGTAAATAGCTCCTGGCTTTGCTAAGATTCCTGCTGGTTCCTCAGGAACAGGAAGGGGAAAAGAAAGAATGGCAAATATGGGAGCGCTTGTAGCATTAGAATTCAGTACAGGATTTGGTCATATATTACTGGATGTAAGAGAATCAGGCAAAAGTAGACCAATAATTGTTAACATTTGCTGTACTCTAGTCACTTCAACAATGCTACAAGGAAAACATTATTCTTCCCACTTTACGAATGAGGAAACAGACTTCGAAAAATTTTGTTCCATTTAGGGTAAACACAACTGCTAAAAACAGGTTGTTGTTAATGTTGTTAAGAGCTGTCGAGTCTGTTCTGACTCATAGTGACCCTGTATAGGATTTCCAAGGAATGGCTGATGAATTTGAACTGCCAACCTTGCAGTTCAAACCATCCTGTGGTCTAGTGCTTATTCAGCACCACACCAGGACTCCACTAAAAACAGATTGTTGTTGTTGTTATGTGCTGTGGAGTCAGTTCCAACTAATAGCGCTCCTATACAGGGTTTCCATCAAGAAAAGATGGAAGGAATACACAGAGTCATTGTACCAAAAGGAAATG
>NW_006408663.1:1674495-1685633 GCF_000296735.1 Chrysochloris asiatica | reverse complement strand
GACCTTGAGCATAGCAGCCTGATTTGTAACCTCTACGCTACCAGAGCTCCTTAGGAGATAGTTAAAATATTGGAGGTTTTCTTATAATATATTATGCTGTTATTGTGGCAATATGGTTAATCATATCTTCATCATGCAGTATTCCACTCTTTTTTTGGAGCATAATTCTGACCACTTAGAAGAATTAATTTTGTTCAAAGGAGATGGACACATGAGTTGACAATATAGATAGATATTCTTAGCCCTATTTCCTGGGAATGTATCTGTTGGTCTTAGAAGATGCTTTAGAATCTCCAGTTATGTCATTTAAAGTTACTTCCTTACATTGCATTTGAGTTCCTTTTAGTACATTTTTTTTTTTTTTTTTTTACTGCCATAGATCCATAAAGAGAGAGTGAAGATGATTGTTTTAAATCTACTTGTAAAGAAGTATCTATTTTGTTGCTAAATTTGGAAAACATAGAAAAAAATATGCTACTACGTCTACTCCCGTAAAGATTTACGGCCTCGGAAACCCTGTACAGGGTCGCTTTGGGTCGGAACGGACTCGACGGCACACAACAACAACAACAGGAGTCGATTCTGACTTGTTGCTGAGTAGAACTGTGCTCCATAGGGTTTTTCTTGGCTGTGGCCTTTTGGAAACAGGTCACATGAACCTATCGGTGGGTTCAAATTGTCACCCTTTTGGTTAGTCAAGCATTGAACCACTGGCACCACTCAGGGACTCCTTAAAATATGTTGTTGTTGTTAAGTGTCATTAAGTTGGTTCTGACTCACAGGGACCCTTTATATTGTTTCCAAGGAGTGGCTAGTGAGTTTGAACTGCTGACCTGTGTTTCAAACCTATCCTGCAGCTGAGTGCTTTAGTCAGCAGCACCACACACGCAATAAATGTGTTAGTATTTTCAGTGTTGCAAAGAAGAGATTACAAGGTTACAAAGGAATGACTCATTTAATCTTTTAAGAGTGGGCTTTGTTGTTGTTGTTAAGTGCCATCGAGTCGGTTCCGACCCATAGCGACCCTGTACAGGGTTTCCGAGAGTGTAGATCTTTACGGGAGTAGAAAGCCTCATCTTTCTCCTGCGGAGCGGCTGGTAGTTTCGAACTGCTGACCTTAAGGTTCGCAGCCCGATTCGTAACCACTACGCTACCAGAGCTCCTTAAGAGTGGGCTTTAGTGCAAGGAAAACAGCAAGAGGTATGCTCAGGCCTTGACTGTTCTGGTGTCTGTGATCTTCCCCTAGGCCCATCATCACACTTCTGTTCCATTGTTTGCTTCTCATTTCCAACTATTCCATACTTGGTGAAACATCCTTAATGTTCAGCCTATGATTCTTATCTGGATCCGGTCTAGCCTGGCACCATTCTTTTGGCTCTAGGCCTAAGGTTTTTATAAACCTCTAGGTATTACTCCATGGCACACAGCCACCATCACTACCACCACCAGGTATTACTTGAGGCTACATTTCTCTGCACTTAATAGAGTTTTGAGTAGAAGTGTTACTGGTAGTTTATTTTGAGACTTTTCATACTGTCCCAGAAAAGTTCACAAATAACCCTCCTTTTTCAAGGAGAAAATTACCTTCATGGTCAGCAAATGGGGTGATAGAATTGGTTAGTGGAGGGGCAGGGTGTGTGGGTTCGTGTGGACAAAGAATTTGGGATAAGAACCATTTGTAGAGTTAGTTTGCTTTTGTGCTTGTTTTGTGTTCTTTGTGGGATGAGCCACATTTCTACTGTAAGAAGTATGTCCTATCCCTCAGGTGTAGTAGGGAAGGAACACTGAGATGCAATGATCTAGGAAATGTCCTTCAACATGAAGACATTAGAAGATGTTTCTAACTTGCATAAATACTAGTCTATTCACTGTATAAAACGTTTCATCTGTTAAGTAACTTCAACACATGTATACTCTTCATGAAGGTGCTAGTAACTACAGAATAATTCCCATTTTAAGTGTTTGGCAGTTGTAGAATGAAGAAATAATTAAATGGACAGAACAACTGAATTTACACAGACTTTCTCTTTTTGTGACAGATGCTGGTATGTTTTCATGAAAATGAAAATATTCATTTTTGCAAATGCCATCAATCTTTAACAATCAAAAATTCATTTGGCAATAAAAGTGGTAGTTATACAGAATTGTAATTATTGTTACATTGTATTGTTTACTGTAAACCTGGTTCAATATTGGTAAATATAATGTAGCAGAAACTGAACTATCTGGGCATCCATTCAAAATACCATTAAAAATACTGCCTCAAACCAGTTTGGGTTTATGAGTAATATTTTGTTAACAGCTCAACTAAAATTGAACCACATGGTGTAGCTTAAAATTTTTGAATCTACAGATAATCAGAGTAGTATAAGTTCCTACTGTACACTCAGTATTCTATATGTGAGCGATACATTTATGTATAGTTTTACTAATCTTTAAGTATAAATAAATGCTTAATATGATCTTATATCTTTAACGTTTACTTAATACTATAATTTGCTGTGCATTTAATTGCCTTAGTAACTAAAATATTATTAGTTTAACAATCAAACCTAGATAATAAGGAGAGGTTACTGAGCAAATATTCAAATGTCCCTTCAGCATAGCTTTAGGCATGTGCCGTTGAGTCGGTTCTGACTGCATAGCAACCTTGTATAGGGTTTGTAAAGCTGAAAATTTTTGTGGCACAGAGTCTCATCTTTTTTAACAGAGTGACTTCTAGGCTCTCATTGCTGACCTTGTGGTTCTTGTTGTTGTTGTTAAGTGCCGTCAAGTCAGTTTTGACTCATAGCAATCCTATATAGGGTTTCCAAGGAGCAGCTGGTGAGCTTGAACCACTGACCTTGCAGTTCAAACCAGCTTTGCAGTCCATTGCATTAACCCACAGTGTCACACCAGGTTCTTGGTCCAGTGCTAATCCTACAGAGCCACTGCTCTCTCTCCCCGCTTTAGGCAAATGGTGTGTAAATAGCTATGATTTATATTAACACTATACCAAAAAATATTGAAGGATGTAAGTTGTTAAAAGATTAATTAATTTTGCTTGTGAAAGATAATTATAGCTTAAAATAGGACATGGAGGTTATTAATGTTTGGTTGTAAATCATTAGTTATTTTAGGTATAACAAAGGGCTTGAGGTTATGATAAGTTAAACGATTCAAGATAAAATCCTTATTTAGATGTTTCTTGTCAAGAAAAGATATATTGGACTTTTGTCCTTTTGTTTATGTACTATTTTAATTTGGTAAAAGTGTTTTATGAATATACGCATATGTTCATGACATATATTCCTATATATGAATTTTCATTGAGAGGATATGAGAAAGGCTGGGTTTTGTGTCTCTGCTGTTATGGGATAAAGGAAAAGGTATGTAGTATTTAAAGAATACGTTTCAAAGATCTCTTTTCTCAATCAATGTTTTATTCATTTTCTAGGTTAGCACTCTACGTATATGAATATCTGCTCCATGTAGGAGCTCAGAAATCTGCTCAAACATTTTTATCAGAGGTATGTTTTATATATTTTCTGTATTGCATTTTGAAACAGTTATTTGAAACATCAGATCATTACACATTATATAGTGAATGCTCAGTTATCGGTATGCATAATACAGTCTTTATAGATGATTTGGAATCATTTTTAATATTGCAAAGTATCTTTTCCATGTCACTCAACAACCTCCTCTACTTTTCAACTTTTTTTTTTCTTACTCCTTAGAAATGAAAGCTAATATTAGACTTGGCAATAGTTATTAAAAATTTGTTATAATAAAAGAACAAACCAAAATACCAAACCACTATAACTCTAGTTCTAGCAATATCTTATTTTGGCACTATTCACAATTTTATAAAATGTGTTTTGTTTCTTTTGCTTTGGGTATGGATAATAGTTCATAGATGACTGGATTTCAGTTAGAAAACATTTTGATAATCGAAATAAGTTATTTCAAGTTTTTGTTTTGCTTTCTATTATTCTCCTTCACGCTTTTTAAAGTGTTAAATTGGAGCTTTATTGCAGTGATACTTTTGCATCTAGATGATGTCTAGATAATGGTGATGAGAATGATAATTATTTTTAGTTGAGTCCTATTATGTGCTAGGCAGGATGGTTTATATATATTATCATATGTGTTATCTCTAATTCTTATAAGATATTTATAAAGCAGGTGGTATTATTCTTGTTTTATTGATGAGAAAAAGTAGACTCAGATAATTTTATTAACTGGATCATGGTCATACAGCTCAGTGAATAATGGAATTAGAATTTAAACCAGGTCCATGTTAAATTTAATACCCTTGGTTTTACTTGTATATCTGTGCTGTCCAATATGCTTTGCACTAATAATACATGTATTTTGAGCACTTGAAATGTTAACTAGTTTGAACCCAGAAGTATTCTAAATGTTACCTAACATACTGAATTTTAAAGAAAGTATGAAAAGAATATGAGTTATCATCCATTTAAAAAATTTTTGGTCATATAAGAAATAATATATTAGATATATTGAGCTGAATAAGATATATTCCTAACTTCAGTATTTCCTGTAAAGAAGACTCAGGAGCCTTGGTAGCATAACAGATTATGGGTTGGACTGCTAACTACAAGGTCAGCAGTTCAAATCCAACAGCTGCTCCACAGGAGAAATATGAGACTTTCTGCTCTCATAAAGATTTACAGACTCGAACACCCTGTATAGGGTCACTGTTTGGGGCTGACTTGAGGATACACAGCAGCAGTAGCAGCATAAGGAAAATCAGTCAATACAACGATTATTTAAATGTATATACTTACCACTGACCCAAAGATGAGGAAACTGAAGATTTTTACTGATGTCTGCAGTCTGTAATTGATGAAACATGCATTCAAGCTGCACTGATAATTATTGGTGAACTGGAAACATAAAGAAGGATCAGTAGGTGGAGAATGTGACACTGGTGATAGAATCTGGAGATCCCATTATAGGATTTTACAAGACCAAAGACTTATTCATTGGAAATAACCTTTTAACAGTAACATAAACAGCAACTATACATGTGGACCTTACCACTTGGAATGCATAGGAATCAAATAAAGAAGATCAAAAGAATAAAAGAGAAACTCAATACGATCAGTCAGAATAAGGCCAGTGGCTGACTGCAAAACAGACCATCCATTGTTCATAAGCAAGGTGAAGGTAAAGTTGAAGAGAATTAAAGTAAGTTCACAAGAGTCAGAGTACAACCCACCTGAATTTAGAGACCGTCTCAAGAATAGATTTGATACGTTGAATATGTCAAATGAGTAATCAGTTAAGTTGTGGGACGACATCAAGGATATCATACATGAAAGCAAAATGCTGTTAAAAAGACAGGAAAGAAAGAAAAGACCAAAATGGACGCCAGAAGAGACTCTGAAAAGCAAACAGAACAAATGATGATGTTAAAAATCTGAACAGAAGATTCCAAAAGCTGTCTAGAGAAAACAAAGTAGAACATTATAATAAAATGTGAAAACACCTGGAGTTAGAAAACCAAAAGAGAATGAAGCCAGCATTTCTCAAACAGAAAGAACCAAAGAACAAATTCAAGCCTGGAGTTGCAATGTTGATGGTTCAATGGTAGCATTCTTGCCTTCTATACAGGTGTCCCTGGTTCAATTCCTGATTCAATGCCCTCCTGCACAGCCACGGCCCCTTTCCCACTACATGCCATTGGTCAAATGCATGTGATTATCATGCAGAACATGTTTCAACAGACCTTTCAGACTCAGTTGTATTAGGAATAAAGACTTGACAATGTACTTCTGAAAATCAGCCAATGAAAACCTTGTGGGTCACAGTGGTTCTTATCATAACCCTATGCTGGAAAGATTGTGGGAACGCTGCAGTAACAGGTATTATTCCCTTCTATTTTACCATAGTGTCACCTTGAGTTGTGGACTAACTCAGTGGTAGCTAACAGCAGCAAAATGGACTATGGAGTTATTAAAATTTTACTTAAACACAGTTGAAAACATAATGAAACTTGGTGGAAGGATGAGCTGATCTTTTTCATTGGATCAAGGACCATGGGAATTCTCAAGACTTGTTTTTTTCTTACCATAATTAGAGTATGTCAGTTACAGTGATTGTTAAATTTCATCAAAAAGAATAAAATGTTACTGATTTGTTTAAGGAAGATCAGATATTTGGATTCAAATGGGTTCTGTAGATTGAACAGATAACTAGATATTTTACTCATGCCCTGAGCTCAATGGAATAATGCCTATATAAACTGTTTAGGGTTACTTGGTAGAAAACAAATTACAAATTGAGAAGAGATGCACACACTTTGACAAGTATTCACTATGATTTTATCTTCTATGGCTTCATTTGGAATACAAATCTGAGGATTTTTATGAATTTTCAGCCTGACTCAGTTTTACAAGAGGAATCATCAACTGAACTGTAAAGCAAATTATTGTCAACAATAAGGCACATTGTTTCTGGATGTTGAAGACAAGTATATGTGATTCCAAGAATTATTCTTCACTTTCTAATTTGCCAAAGAATATATTCTCATCACTTAAATTCACCTTATAGGCAAATGTTAAATTAATTGAGGTATATGTTTACCATTGTTGTTGTTATTGTTAAGTGCTGCACAGTCAGTTCTGACTCATAACATAGGTTTTCTGAGGAGCAGATGGAGAATTTGAACCACCGACCTTGTGGTCCAAACCGACCTTGAGGTCCAGTGCTTATCCTACAGCGCCACTGTAAAACAAAAACTTAGATTTAATTGAACTTACATGGATAGTCTTACAAAATATTGTGTAGCAAAAGAAGCAAACTAAACTGTGCCATTTATATGGAACTCCTTTAAACAGAAAGCAATACTATGTGCTTTAAGGGGTACACATTCATGAATATAAAGTATAGTAAAATGTCTGAAAGAATATGCATACTAGACTGGTTACTTGGCTTTTAAAAAATATTATTTTTGATTATGAATTGGATGAAGGTTGACAGGAAAGATGATCAGTTTTACATTTAACCGTTCATAGACATTTTGCTTCATCTCTTTGTTTATAATCCTCACAATGTAATTTCATATTTCCTCCCTGTGCTACCTGTTTCCATTCCTCCTGAACTGTATCTTTGAATAAATGCTGCCCTTCTGATCTCAAATGGTTCATTATTCTAAGGTGTGTGTCACTCACTAGTGTCACTGTTCTCCTTATAGACCATATAGACCTGTCTATTATTTGACTGAAAATTGAGTCATGGGGTAGAGTTCAGTTTCAGACCTCAAGTGTGACTAAAGGCCATAGTCTTGGAGGTGTCACTAGACTTTATCTGACCAGTAAGCCTGGTCTGTTTTGAGTTTTGTTTCATATTTTCTTTGACCATCTAACGAGATCCTTTTAAGAGCAACTGTACTGGCAGCTGGGCCCATCTAGTTCTTCTAGTCTGCGGATTGTGGAGACTGATGTTTCCATCGTTAATTAGTGGTGGTGGTTCCGTCTCAGAGCAACCCTGTACAGGGTTTCCGAGGCTGTAAATCTTTACGGGAGCAGAAAGCCTCATCTTTCTCCCGCGGAACTGATGGTAGTTTAAAACTGCTGACCTTGCAGTTTGTAGCCCGTTTCATAACCGCTACGCTATCAGAGCTCCTTATGGTTCATTAGTACATTGAGCTAATTTTTTTTATGCGTCGTTGATTTTCATCACTCTTCTTTTCTGTGGACAGTTGCTGTTGTTGTTAAGTTCCTGCAAGTCAGTTCTGATTTATAGTGAGCCTGTATAGTTTCCAAGGAGCAGTTGGTGGGTTTGAACCATATAACTTGTGGTTCATAGTTTAGTTCTTATCCTACAACATCACACAAAGAGTCCTCTCTAGACAGGGAGAGACCAATAGTTGTACCTTGGTGGTTGGTCGTTGTGTATCATGGAGTTGGTTCCTATTCATAATGCATCTGTACAGGGTTTCCGAGGCTACAAATCTTTACAGGAGCAGAAAGCCTCATCTTTCTCCCATGGAACAGCTGGTAGTTTTGAACGTCTGTCACTGAGGTTAACAGAATGATTTGTAACCACTACGCTAGAGATGGCTGCTAATGAACTTTTAAGACCATAGTCAGTACTTAACAAAGAAGGATATATAGAACATTGTATTTGTGGTCTGTGTTATACCAGTTGAATTTGGTGTCCCCTGAGACCATGGTCCTGAGTCCCCAGACCCCACAACTCATCCCCTCAGGTGTTTGGTAATGTTTAAGAAATTTTCATAACTTTGCTCCCTGCACATTCATGGATATATTTGCAGGAAAGCAAAATACCCATAGAAAAATATCCTCTGTCAAGCATATATGTATATATGTATTTGTGGGTGTAGTCCCACTTTCCCTCCCACACCTGTTCAGTCAGCATGTCTATTCATGCATCTACTTGGAGATCACCATTATTGCAGGGTTGTATATATAATAATATTTACCTATGTTGCCTTTCACTCTTGCACTCCTCCTGGCATCTTCCCATGATGCCCTCATTTTTTTTGTCAATATCCCTCTTATTTTATATAATCTTCCAATTCACCCAAATATCATATATATTCATTTCTTAATCTTTCAATTCACCCAAATATCATATATATTCATTTCTTATCAAGTTTAAAATAATTTGTTCTATCTTGTAACCTGATTGACTTTCTTTCCATTTGGAACTTCTGAAAGTACACTATTCCTTCTTTTTGCTTTGAAATTTTCTTTGATACTAATTAGTATTTCTGGTTCCCTATTACCAGTCTCATAGGCTTGTTTTACTTTATATACTTTTATATCTGGATTGATTTCTGGATGGTGTTTTCATGTATGCTAGCCTCCAATTACCAGTCTCATAGGCTTGTTTTACTTTGCATACTTTTATATTTGGATTGATTTCTGGATGGTGTTTTCATGTATGCTAGCCAACAATTACCATTGTTGGTTCTCTGTCTGAAGAACTCCCTTTGTTATTTCTTGCAAGGTTGGGCTGGTTTTTACAAATTCCTTTGATTTCTGTTTATCTGGAAGTATCCTAATTTAACCATTGTGTTTGATGGACAGTTTTTTAGGATAAGCACTCAACTGTAAGGTCGGTTTGAACCACAAGGTTGGTGGTTCAAATTCACAAGCTGCTCCTCAGAAACTGTTAATAGGGCCGCTATGGTTCAGAACCAACTAACAGAAATTAACAGCACCAACAAAAGATTCTTGGTTGGCTGTGTTTTTCTTTCACAGTTTTATGTATGTTATCCCATTGTGCTCTTGCCTGCATGGTTTCTGCTGAGAAATCAGAGTTTAGTGTTTTTTTTTGTTTTTTTTTTTAATGTTTTATTTTGAATGATGTGATAGTTTACATGGGAGAACATTAGCTATACATTCATCCTGGTGTATATCCTTTCATTGCCATGGATCATCAACCAACCAGAGGGTAAACCCTACAAGCCTGCGCCTTTGTTGTCAGTACACAGCCCCTCTCCCTCTCTGGATCTAGAGTCCCCAGTTACTCCATCTCTCCATTGTCATCATATCTGCCTCCATCTCTGTTTCTCTGGGCAGGGTCCCGTACACACTCCCTTCTCCCTTGATGGTCCCAGGGATCTCCACTCCTGGACTGCAAAGTCAGTCACTCCCCTCCTTTTGCTATGAAACATTTGCCTTTACATTCCCAACCCTCAGAGGCAGTACTGATAGCAATTATTCACTGTTGTGCCGCATGAGTACTATCCCCATCTTCTTTCAGCAGTCCCGACAAGACAGATTGGATACTACTCAGTGGAGAATCTACCTTCCTCCATGCCCTCTGGGTCTAGGCTCCCTCTTGAAAGCTTGTAAGCCAGTCACTTCTTGCCTTTGTAGCCATCCCATTTTGGGGTAGCCAAGGTCCAAGTTGCCCATCCCTGTTTACCCTGTGATTGAAGGGGTAGGAATGATCCTTGCTGTTAAGATTTGTTCCCGCTTTTGAGCTACTGCATCCATAGGTGTAGGTCAAGTTCATCAAATTGTATCAGATTACTCTTTTTTTCCTATTCTTTCTTCTTCTAGTTGAGCTCTGATCATCCAGTCATTTAAGCCAGGTCAAATGGGTATTATCTGCAAGTGTTGTGGGTGTACTTATGCATGTGCCCTCTCTTCTTATTAGCTCACAGCTTCATTGCTGTTTGTTCCTCACCTCCCCTTATTAGTGACCAACGTGGTCACCAGTCAGAGCACATGTCTACTTGTGTATTTCCGTTGAGTCTCAGTCTTGGAAGGGTGTTTGCCCTGAATGGACCCGACCACTTGCCTTGATGTCTTCTGGGTGACCAACTTGCTTTTTCTTTTAGTAGTCAGTTGCCATTATTGTTTTGTTTTTTTTTCCTGTCGGTCTTTCCTTCAAGAAGTGTCGTCTGTTCTTCTAGCTGCTTCAGGCTGGTCTCCTTGTCCTTTCAAGTGGAAATTTCCCACCTCAGAAGATTCTGGATGGGGTTCAAAATTCCACCTATGGTCTTATGTAATGCAGAGACTTCACAGGAAGCCTTCTTCACTGGGCACGGTGTAGCCCCATTTTAGGTATTCCAATCATTTATAGGCAGAAGATGGACTTACAAACTTTCTATGGTGATATTTCTGGCTATTCCTTTCTCTCCCCCTCAAGTGTCTATTTTATAATGATATGCAAGGGAAACCAAGATTCAAAAGACAGCCAAGCATCTTAACATTGTTTCCCCACATTTGCCCATTCCAAACATGCCTCACTACCTGTATCCCCGATACACTACCTGTATCTGTTGTTCCAAGGTTGTGCATACATCATTATTTACCTCTGTCCCACTTAGCCCATGCAAACCTGCCGAAATGTTCTCGCATCCGCCTTGTTCTTCCATTCTCTTACCCCTTCTTGTGTATTGCCCCCTCCACAGCACACAAACTATCCTGTGTCTATTTCCTACCTACCCTGTGCTCCACCTTCCCTAACCCTAACGCTTCCCTCAACCCACCCCTCACATCCCGGTAACCAGTAACCAGCAAATAATTCCCCCACCCCTTATTATGGGTTCTTTTTCTTAGTCTTTTACAATAGTGGTCCTGTGCAGTATATCTCCTTTTGTGACTGACTAATTTCACTCAATATTATGTCCTAAAGGTTCATCTATG
>NW_006408663.1:1670421-1671575 GCF_000296735.1 Chrysochloris asiatica | reverse complement strand
GAAACCCTATACAGGGTCGCTATTTGTCAGAACTGACTCCACGGCACATAACAATAACAACAACAATGGCTAGTAATCATGAATTTTTCTTCATGTATTTGTTTGCTGCCTGGATCTCCTCCTTGGTGAAGTGTCTGTTAATGTCCTGTGCCCATTTTTTAATTGGCTTATTTGTGTTTTTCTTGTAGAGGCTTTATATATGTTATTTCCTATAGAAATGGTTTTATTTCCTATTTAAATGAGTTTTTCCTAAACTAAGTGAATAGCTACCATTTATAAATGAGTCCTTTGTCTGATGTGTCATTGCAAAAGATTTTTTCTCATTCTGTGGGTTTCCTTTTTACACTTTTGGTGAAGCCTTTTGATGCACATAAGTTTTTAATTTTTAGTGAATCCCAATCATCTATTTTGTCTACTTTTGTTTGTGCAGTTTTCAAAATGTTTGGTAGTCTCTGTATTCCCTGAATTAGAGCCTTCCGATTTGTCCCTATTTTTTCATTGATGGCCTTCATAATTCTGGGATTCACATTTAGGTTTTTAATCCATACTGAGTTGGGTTTTGTATAAGGTGTGAGGTAAAGGTCCTGTTTCAATCTTTGCATATCGCTTTCCAGTTCTGCCAGCACCATCTATTGAAGAGAGTATCCCCTCCCCATGAGATATATTTAGGCACTTTGTCAAAAAACAATTGGCTGTATGTGGATGGGTTAATTTCTGGATTCTTGATTCTGTTCCATTGATGAATGTATCTTTCATTGTACCATTATCAAGCTATTTTGACCACTGTAGCCGGGTAATAAGTTTTGAAGTCGGGGAGTGAGAGGTTTCCAACCTTATTCTTCTTCTTAAGCAGTGCTTTTCTTATGCTGGGTCTCTTTCCTATCCATATAAAGTTTGTAATTATTTTTTCCATCTCTTTGAAGAATGTCATGGGAATCTGGATTGGGATTGCATTATTTGTGTAAATTGCTTTGGGCAATATTTCACAATGTTAAGTCTTTCTGTCCAGGATCATGGTACATTCTTCTTCCATTTTTGTAGGTCTCTTTTGGTTTCTTGTAGTAGTGTTTTGTAGTTTTCTTTGTATAGGTCCTTTGTTTCTCTGGTTACATTGATTCCTAGCTATATCATCCTTTGGGCAGGTACTATAAATG
>NW_006408663.1:1660715-1669421 GCF_000296735.1 Chrysochloris asiatica | reverse complement strand
CTCTACTCGTGCCATCACAGTCAACTCTACTTTGAGAAGGCTGCTCTTAACCCAGTCACATTTTGAGTACCTTGCAACCTCTGAAGGGCTCATCTTTTGGCATTATATCTGACAATATTCTGGTGCTCGTCATGTTTCAATATTCAGTAATCAGGTGCTGACGGTGTTCCATGGTCATTCATTGAATTAATAGCAATGTTCAATACACCTTGACTGCATGTTTGATGTATTCCATGTGATTTCTAGCATCATTTTTATCAACAAGTCCATATTTTCTGATTACTGATCATGTTTCAATATTTAATAATCTGCTTCTCACTGTGTTCCACGGTCATAAATTGAATTAATAGCAATGTTCAAAAAAGTTAAAAACAAAAAAAATGAGAAAATGACAAATGGTGGTGAAGAGAGCCTGGGACCTTCCTACACTGCTGGTTGTTGTTGTTTTTAAGTGCCATTGAGTCAGGACCAACTTAAACAGTACCTGTGCACAACAAAGGAAACTGGTGTGGCCCTTTGAGTTAACGCACCATACTGCAAAGACGTTTGAACTGCAAAATTCGTGGCTCAAGCTCACCAGCTGCTCCTCAGAAACCCTACACAGGTCACTTTGGGTCGGAATCTACTACACAACACTTACCACAACCACTAACAACAACATGCACAACAGAACGAAACACTGCCAGGTCCCACAGCAACTTCACAATCTTTGCTAAGTCTCTGCCCGTTGCTGCTGCCACCGTGCTAATCCACCTCATTGAGGTTCTTCTTCTTTTTGTCCAAGACTCCACTTTTCCAAACATGATATCTTCTCCAGAGACTGCTCCCACCTTATAGTATGTCTGAAGTATGAGAGACGAAGTCTGGCCATCCTTGCATCTAAAGAGCATTCTGGCTGTATTACTTACAACACAGATTTGTTTGTTCTTTTGGAAGCCCATGGTATTTTTAATATTCTCTTCCAACACTGTAATTCAAAGATATCAATTCTTCTATGGTCTTCCTTATTCAGTGTCCAACTTTCCCATGCATATTAGGTTATTGAATATAACATGGCCTGGGTCAGGCGCACCTTAGTCCTCAAACTGACATCTTTTCTCTTCAACACTTTAAAAGAGGTCTTGTGCAACAATTTTGCCGAATGCAATAAATATGTCCTTTGATGTCTTGACTTCTACTTCCACGAGTGTTGATGGTTGATCTGAGCAAAATAAAGTCTTTGATAACTTCTGTTTTTTCTCCTTTTATATGAATCTTGTTTATTGGTCCAGTGGTGAGGATTTTTATTTTCTTTACATTACAATGCAC
The DNA here is from genome assembly GCF_000296735.1 of Chrysochloris asiatica. Taxonomy (NCBI): domain Eukaryota; kingdom Metazoa; phylum Chordata; class Mammalia; order Afrosoricida; family Chrysochloridae; genus Chrysochloris; species Chrysochloris asiatica. The sequence continues at coordinate 1,668,113 of NW_006408663.1, read as the reverse complement.
CCCATACTGAGGGCTTTCATCTTCATCGGCAAGTATTTTGAGTCCTCCTTGCTTTCATCGTAAATGTCTAGCAAGCAAGGTTGTATCATCTGCATATCACAGGTTATTAATAAGTCTTCTTCTAATCTTGATTCCACGTTTTGCTTCACATTATCCTGTTTCTCAGATTATTTGCTCAGCATACAGATTGAATAAATATGGTGAAAGAATACAACCCTAGCACACAACTTTTCTAAGTCTACACCATTCTGTGTTCCCTTAATCTGTTCAGCTGCCTCTTGGTCTGTGTACAGGTTCCTCATGAGCACAGTTAACTGTTCTGGAATTCTTATTTTCTGCAATGATGTCCATATCTTGTCCTAATCCACACAATCGCAAGCCTTTGTGTAATCAGTAAAGTACAAGTAAACATCTTTCTGGTATTCTCTGCTTTCAGCCAAAATCAATCTGACGTCAGCACTGACAACCTTCATTCCATCTCCTCTTCTAAATCTGGTTTGAACCTCCAGAAGTTTTCTGTCAGTATATGATTGCAACCATTTTTATAATATCGTTAGACTGATTTTACTTGCATGCGACATTACTGATACTCTTTTATGATTGCTGCATTTCATTTGGTCACCTCTCTTTGGAATCAGTTCAAATATGGATCTCTTCCATTCAGTCGGCCAGATAGTTGTCTTACAAATTTCTTGCCATAGATGAGTAAGTACCTCTAGTGCTGCCTCACTTGGTTGAAAGATTTCAGTTTGTATTCTATCAATTCCTGGTGCCTTGTTCTTTGCCAATGCATCCTGGACTTTTTCCTTCAGTGTCATTGGTTCTTGGTCATATGCTACCTCTTGAAACAGTTGAACATCGACCATTTCCTTTTGTTACAATGACTCTGTGTATTCCTTCCATATCGTTTTGATGCTTTCTACATCACTCAATAATTTGCCCAGAGAATCCTTCAATAACGAAAGTCGAGGCTTCAATTTTTTCTTCAGTTACCCTAGCTTGAGAAATGCTGAGCGTGTTCTTCTGTTTTAGTTTTCCAAGTCCAGGTCTTTGCACATTTAATTATGATATTTGACTTTATTAAGAACATGTTTCATTGTCTGTTCTTACTTCCATTTTGGTCTTTTCCTTCTTTCTTGTCTTCATAAGCCTTTTGCTTTTCTTCCAGTGTGATGTTCTTGAGTTCATCCCACAACTCTTCTGTACTTTGTTACTTAATGCTGATGCATCAAATCTGTTCTTCACATGATCTCTAAATTCAGGTGGGACTGTACAGTGGTACAGACACTTTTTTAAATGGTATATAGCACTTTATCAAAAAGTTGGAACCAGTAATTCCCAATGACCTAGCTATCCTTCTACTTGATATATATGCTCAATAAATAAGAACCAAGCTCCCAATAGATATGTATATACCCATGTTCAGCACAGCACTATTTAGACTAGCAAAAAGATGGAGACTTCCTATATGTCCAACAGTGGAAGACTTGTGAAACAAACTTTGGTGTTTCCACACAATTGAATACTATGCAATATTGAAGAATAATGATAAATCTGCAAAATGCATCATAATATGGATGAACCTGGAGGATGTTATGCTGATTGACATTAATTAGCAACAAAAGGATAAATAGTATATGAAACCAGTATTGTAAAACATCAAGAAAAGGTTTCCATGCTAAAAGAAACATTCTTTGATGGTTACCATGGCTAGGAGGGAGGAACAGACTGTAGTTCACTGACTAGAGGATAGACACGTGCTAACTAACTTACTAACAGGGAAGGCAATTAAAAAAAAAAAAAAAAAAAGAATTGAGCAAGTAGCTCTCAAATTCCCAAAGCCTCCGAGTCTTTAGTGCATGGGTATGGAACATCCGGCCCATGGACCACATAAGGCTCAAGAAAGTATTTGTTCTGGCCCTGCCAAATCAACTGCATTTCTAGCCATCACATTGTTGTTGTTGTTAAGTGCCGTGGATTTGGTTCAGAGTCATAGCAACCCTGTATAGGGCTTCCCAGGGCTGGTGAGCTTGAACTTCTGACCTTGCTGTTTAAACCGACTTTGCAGTCCAGTGCACAAACTTGCAGCACCACACCTGGAATCCAGCCATTACGTTGTTGTTGTTAAGGCTGTCGAGTCGATTCCGACCCATGGCGACTCTATATAGGGTTTCCGAGGAGCCATCACATTAGTGGTGAGTTAATTAAATGTTCCACCAAATATAGCAGGCTAATTTTTAAGTTGATAATTTTTTATGGCCTGCGAATGATGTTATAAATTTTGACAAAAAAAGAGTTTCCCCACCCCTGCTGTAGTGAAAAAGCCACCAAAAATGGAATTAAAAGGTAACTGAATTTTTCCACGGACATCTTGAAATCCCCTCATAGAACTTAATAGAAGGCCAGTTTACAAGAGAGCCTAGGAAATGTAATTTTCAGAATTTCAACCCCAAGTGTATACTGGAATACAGAAGTGTGAGTCTGAGCATTAGACTTAATAATAGTTAAATAAACAGCTATCTGTTCCAGAAGCAAGCAATGAGAAAATTTTAAGTGAGTTATGTTCATATATATTTGTGTGTGTTTACAATCTTTGTTTACACAAGTTATTTCCATATGTACACTCTTTTATATTTTAATTTTACATTCATTTAATACATTTTGGAAACTTGTTATATTGGTGCTTGAAACATCAAAATTGTCTTTTTTGTGATTGTAGAGTTTTTCTTTCTATGTAACGAGCTGTTATCTTCCACTCCACTACTGATAGTTATTTAAGTTGTTCTCGTCTTTTGCCAAAACAAACAGCATTTTATATCATTTTCCACATGTGATTGTATTTGAATGTAAATTCCTAGAAGAGTAATCACTATATCAGATAATATGCATTTTTAATTTATTTATAATTATCATGTACATACCATATGTCAGGTGTTTTACCTGCCAGTGTATCATTTGTTCACGATTTAACGTTAGGCTGTGCATTTATGTGCAGATACTATTATGCTTTAATAGCACCTGAGACTCTTGAACTTGAGAAGGAGAGTGATTCCTATGATGTAGAGGTCAAGTATACCTCCACTCTTCAACCATTTTACCACGTGTGACACCAGCTGTCCCTCCCGCAGCATGCCTCTTATGTGTCCCATAATTCATTGAAATGACTTCACAAGATTCACAGACTATACTACAATTGAGGGTTTTATAAAGTAAGTTGTTGTTGTTGTTAGGTGCCATCAAGTTGGTACCGACTCATGCACAACAGAACGAAATACTGCCTGATCCTGGGCTAACCTCACTATTGTTGCCACACTTGCGCCCATTGATGCTGCCACTTTGCCAATCCATCTTGCTGGGGGTCTTCCTCTTTTTCTCTGACCCTCCACCTTACCAAGCATGATATCCTTCTCCAGTGACTGGTCCTTCCTGACAATATGTCCGAAGTATGAGAGACGAAGTTTGGCCATTCTGGCCTCCAAGGAGCAAGCACTCTGGCTGCCGTAGAAGAATTAATGCTTTTGAGTTATGATGTTGGAGTTGTTCAAAGTGCCATGGGCTGCCATAAGAACCAACAGATCTGTGTTGGAAGAAATGCAGCCAGAGTGCTCCTTATAAAGTAAGTAAGAGGTTACCATTCTGGACCAGTGCCAGCATGCTTCAGCGCAGAATCAGAAAGCATGTGGGAAAAGTCTGGAGGGCTCCTTTGAGGTAGAGAGAACACATCCTTGCCTTCTTCATTGCAGCATTGCAGAACAGTTCTCACCTTTTCTTAGCCATGCAGGCCAGCCAGCCTTTCCTTCTGCTGTGTACACCCCTCTGCACTTCCTCAAGATAGGTCTCCTCTTGACCCTGCGTGTTCCTTCTCAGTCTTCCAGGCCACACTGCCTTTGACCTCCCAGCTGTTGGCCTCTCCACTGCCATCTGATCCAGCTCACAGCCAGTGTAGCAGCTTTGTTCAGCTCTCTCAGTTGCATTCCTAGGAGCAGGTTTTTGCCCTCACTGCTGACTCTGGCAGTTCTGCTGCAGGGTCTTTCCTGGGTCACTACCAGCTTTGTGGCAGGGCCACTTATGAGCCTCTCACTGTGTCAGTGTGGCAGCCTTTGACCACTTCACAGCTCTTTCATGAACTTCTTCACTTCTTCTCTTTCTGATACTCTTTCATCTTATTTTTTGCCTCATTTGCAATTTCTCCTTTATAACTCCTGTGTGAAGTTGGCTGTATTTATAAGCAGACTCTGTCAATTTTGCATCAGGACCCCACAAGCAGGTCCACAGACTGATAGACTCAATTGGTGGACCACAGTCACTTCCTTTGCATAGACTATAGTTGCTGTGATTTGAAATTGACTGGAGGGAATGTTCTTTTGTTTTTGAAATAGCCACTTAATTTACATATTCTCTAGCATATGTACTAATTCTTGTGAGTTTCATAAACTAGACCAAGTATGAGGCAAGCTGCAGCCTAGGGCTAGACAAAAAGCACCAAATTATTAAATTGTTTACTTTTTACATAGGAAATGTCAGTCAACCTGGACAAAATACCAAACCCTCTGGGGTAAAGTAGTATGGTAACAGTAACTCCTCAGTGCCACATAAAGAAAGTTAGTTTACACTGTTGCTGAAAACTGTGACTCATATGACAGAGCACAATTGCACATATAAAGCCCTCTGATGTGTAATATGGAAATAGGAATAGGCCTTGAGAAGATGTACATGAACGTACTAGGGAACACAATCTCTACGTGGGCAGTTGATGTAATGGAGGGGATGTGAAGGATAGATGCTGCCTATGTACCAAACAAAACTGAAGCTTATGAAATTCAGTGTAACAGAAAATGCCTCTTTATAAATAGCAGAAAATTTGTTTCTAAATTAGAGGTTTACATTTTGGTTTAGTTTCTTGCCATTTGCAACTTCATTCATCATTAATACTTGCTAAGGAAAAAGAAACTATATGGTACGGTCAAATATTTTTAAAAATGAAAAGTCCTTGTTTATGCTTTTTCAGATAAATCATTTTTAGAGTTTGTTGTTGTTTTTCAACATACACTACCTAAACACACACACATATATGCATACTTTGTTTTTTAAACAGAAAAGGTTTTATACAATACTCACTGTTCTCCAATCTCCCTTTTCTCCAGTACTGAACACCAATATAGCATGTTCCTCAACATGCACAGGTATATAATTCTTTTAAATTATTACATATTATGCTGTGGTATATAATTATTATAACTTATTTTATATTTGCTATCGATAGATAAAAGGAACCGTAGTAGACATTGTGTAGTGGTTATGAATCGGGCTACCAACCTTAAGGTCAGCAGTTTGAAACTACCAGCTGTTCCGCAGGAGAAAGATGAGGCTTTTTTTCTGTTCCCGTAAAGATCTACAGCCTCGGTAACCCTGTATAGGGTTGCTATGAGTCAGAACCGACTCCATGGCACATAAGCACCAACCAGTAGACATAAGTGGTTAAAGTGCTTGACAGCTAATTGAAAAAATGGCAGTTCAAATCCACCAGCTGCTCTGTAGGAGAATGTTGAGAGTCTGCTTCTATCAAGATTACAGTTTTGGTAACCCTATGGGGCAATTCTACTCTGTCTTATAGAGGCACTGTGAGTAGAATCCACCTGATGGCATCGAGTACTGGTAGACAAACTGGTTATTTCTAATTGTCATTGTTTCTAAGAATGCTGTATAATAAGTGTGACTTGGTGTTCTATAGGTTAGGACCCTGGTTGCCTTTTCTTGTATACTTTCTCATGCTTTCTGTAAACAAGTAATATCTAGTGTGGTGATTGGACTGGAGGCAAACAGTACCATTTACTGTATAAACATTTCTTATGTGCAGCTGTGTCTTCTATAACCATAAAAACGAACTTTCTACCATCAAGTCGGTTCAGCCTCATAGTGACCCTAAAGGATATGGTAGAATTGTTCCTTAGGGGTTCTGACACTGCAAATCTGTATAGGATCACACAGCTTCATCTTTCTCCCATGAAGAGGCTGTTGGATTTGATCTGCCAACCTTGTGGTTAGCCACCTAATGCTTAACCTGCTGTGCCATCAGAGCTCCGTATCACTTCAATAGGAAGTATTTAAAGAAGAACTGTCAGAACGGTTGATTCAGTAACTACAAACGGATGGCTTTGTGGTAACTTCAGTTTGGTGAACCACACTTCTAGCTACTTTTGCCACAGTTGAAATCGAAAGTTAGAAAGATGAATCCTACTCTCTCTATAGTGTTACATTAACCATTTTTGGTTTCTCTAAAGAATAATAATGTATGCTCTTGTTAACACTGTATAGGGTTTCCTAGGCTGCAAATCTTTATGGGAGCAGAAAGCCTCATCTTTCTCCTGCAGAGTCACTGGTGGATTCAAACTTGCTGAGCATGTCATAGCTCAGTGCATAACCTACTATGCTCCCAGGGCTCCTTGTAATAAGGTATGTTGTTGTTGTTATGTGCCGTGGAGTCAGTTCCGACTCATAGCGACCCTGTACAGGATTTCCGAGGCTGTAAATCTTTACGGGAGCAGAAAGCCTCATCTTTCTCCCGTGGAACGGCTGGTAGTTTAGAACTGCTGATCTTGTGATTCACAGCCCGATTCGTAACCACTACGCTACTAGAGCTCCTTGTAATAAGTTATAGTACCGTTTAAAAGATAGACAAGTTACCTTCATTTTCTCTCATATAAATGGCCATTTCAAAGATGACTCACATAGTTAGTTTCCTGAAATACTTTATCTTCTGAAATGGTTGATAATTTCTTATGGAAGTTATGTGAGTGCAGGAGAGAGATTACTTAGCAACTGATATGGTGGAATAAGGCTCATATTAAGCTGTGAGCTTAATCCCAATTCCAGCGCACAGTGAGTTTAGTCATGCTGCTTTAATCTCTCACTGCCATTTTTTATTCTCCCTTTGAGAATAATAATAGTGACTTTATTCCAGTTATAATATATTAATTTGTTTATTATAACATTATGTTCACAGTAATAGCATATTTCACAGTCACAAGGGTGAAGATAAACTGACTTGAAATATTAGGTCGCAACGTTTCAAAACTTGCTTTTCTTATGATTAGTAGGTTTCTAGTGATTAGAAACATTGGAGTGTCTGGTCTGCTATCATGAATTCCTTGTATACTTTGTAGAAAACATATTTGTGAGGTCCTTTTGCCTTTTCCATAAAATATCAACTAGTGAAAAGGTAATAAAGACTGAGAGAGTAAGACACACATTTAGACTAAACTGTAATTTTAGTAGGACATGAGATTTTTATTTTTCATAAAACTCATTAAGTACTTTTTTTGGTTTGTTTTTATGAACTAAGAAGATATTATACTTACCAACTGAAATGATCAGATGAAGGTTGTTGTTGTTAAGTAC
>NW_006408663.1:1655664-1656560 GCF_000296735.1 Chrysochloris asiatica | reverse complement strand
ACCTGGATCTCTTGTTCTTCTGTGTTTACCTTCTTTCACATTTGTAATTGTTTTGATTATAGACTGACCGCCCAGATCCTCTGTTCTTATAATTTTATTCTGTTCTTGGCTCTACCATTTGTCGATTGAGTTCAAGGTGATGCTGCCATGTATGTCATTCTCTAGTGTTGTCTGTTATTGTTGGGTCTCAGTCCACAGTACTCCTTTAGGGTGTTTTTCATAGCAGGGTTGGCTTTGGAAAAATCCCTTAGCTTCTGGTTATCCTGGCATGTTTTGATTACACAGTCATATTTGATTGACAGCTTTGCTGGATAGCGTGTTCTTGGTTGGAAGTTTTTTTCGTTCAGGGTTTTATATATGTCTCTCCATTGCCTTGGCTGCATGGTTTCTGTTGAGAGATCTGAGCTTAATCTGATTTGCTTGCCTTTGTATGTTACACTTTTCTTTTTCCCTAACTGCTTTCAGGATTCTGCCCTTATCTTTGATTTTGGAGAGCTTAATTATTATATGTCTTGGTGATTTTCTTTTAGGGTATATCCTTCCTGGGGTTCGTTGAGCTTCTTGAATGCTTACCTTTTCTCTTTTCAGGATGTTAGGAAATTTTTCTTCCAGAAGCTCTTTGACTACCTCCTCTGTGGACTTGTGTGATTCTTCCTGTTCTGGAATGCTGATAATTCTTAAGTTATTCCTCTTCATGTTGTCCAATGTGAATCTTAGGCCTTCTTCAGATATTTTTTTATTCTTTTTTGTGCTTGCTCTTCTATTATAGTAGTGTTGAGAGATTTATCTTCTAGCTCACTACCAATTCCCCTAGCTGTAAGCCTTCCAACCTTTAAAATATTCCCGTATATGTGGTTCAGAGTTTGGCACCATACCCTGAACCTGTTTGGTGTGGT
>NW_006408663.1:1645640-1652029 GCF_000296735.1 Chrysochloris asiatica | reverse complement strand
GTGCCGTCGAGTCGGTTCCGACCCATAGCGACCCTGTACAGGGTTTCCGAGGGTATAAATCCTTACGGGAGTAGAAAGCCTCATCTTTCTCCCACAGAGCGCCTGGTAGTTTCGAACTGTTGACCTTAAGGTTTGCAGCCCGATTCGTAACCACTACGCTACCAGACCTCCTACTCAGAGCGGTAGTTACTCTAAATACCAACAGAGAGGGACAGAGTCTTCAAATTAAGTTTCAATCCACTCTGTACACAGGGTGGATAGGAATGGGCAACTTAGACATTGGCTACCTAAAATGAGGGGGCAATAAAGGCACGAAGTGACTGGCTTACAAGGTTTCAAGAGGGAGCTTAGTTTAAGAGGGTGGGGAGAAAGAAAGAGTCCCCTCTGAATAGCTATCATCTTGTCTAGATGGGTCTGGTGGAAAGGAGATGGGGATAAGATTCAATAGTGAATAACTGCTATCATGACTAATCGCGACTGTCACACTTGTAAAGGTAGAAGTTTTGTAACAAAAAAAGGGGATTGGGAAATCTTACAGTCTAGAAACAGAGGACCCTAGGACCATCAAGAGAGAAGTGCACAAGCAGAGTGTGGAACCTTATCCAGAGAAGCAGCAGCGCCAGAGATGGAGGCAGAGATTGAGGCATGGAGATGGGGCGTGGCTGAGGACTCTAGATTCATCAACTAAGAAGAGAAGGACTAAGAACTGGTGGCCAGGAGCAGACTTGCAGAATGTGCCCTTTAGAGATGTAAATTATTATATATGCCTGAGTAGTTAAAAACAAAAAAACAAAAAAAAACTAATTGGGAACTTAATTTTTCTGTTTAAATGATTAATTTTTGTATGGGTCGCCCATTTATACCAGGATACTAGAGCATTTTTCGTTAGTTCCAACTTTGTTTGCTCTTTTCCCTAGTCACATGTATTGTTTCTATTATCCTGTTTTGGGTGTACTTTTCAATTATCTTAACATAATGCACCAGGCTAATGCACCAGACTGCAAAGTCTGTTTGAACCACAAGGTTTTCGGTTCAAGCTCATCAGCTGCTCCTCAGAAATTCTATACAGGTTCGCTATGGGGAGGAACCGACTTGATGGCACTTAATAACAACAACAGTAAAAAATAATTTCAGACTACATTAATAAATGTAGGGCTTGTTGTTGTTATTGTTGTTAAGTACCATGGAGTCGGTTCTGACTCATAGTGACCCTGCACAGGGTTTCCGAGGCTGCAAATCTTTACGGGAGCAGAAAGCCTCATCTTTCTCCCGTGGAAAAGCTGATAGTTTCGAACTGCCGACCTTGAGGTTAGCAGCCTGATTCGTAACCACTGCGCCACCACTGAAACCTGATGTTTACTAAACAATTATGTGAAGTCATTTTTCTAGTATGTACACTGATTTTATATTTCCTTTAGCATTTTACATTTTGTGAATGGTCAATATCTTATAAAATACAAAACTTTGAACCATTGAAACTTATTTTATCATACAATATTGTGTTCATTGTGCATCACCTAACCATATCTACCAGACTGTTTACACTTTTACTCTGATTTGTAAGTTACAATTACTTGACACATCCTCCAGTACTTGCCTGTTTTTACGTGGGGGATCACTATAATTGTGTGAGTGCTAATGACGGTGCTATAGTTCTGGTGTGGTGATGGAGGTTAAGCTCTGGACTGGCTAACTGCAAGGTCGGTGGTTCAAATCCACCAGCCACTCCTTGGAAACCCCATACAAGGTCTCTGTGAGTTGGAACCATTTCAGTGGCACGTCACAGCAAAAATAATGACAGTCAGTGCTAATAGAATGTATTTTTTGAGAGATGCTTTGTTAGGTAAAGGAAAACTAATCACAGCTCGTACTTGTTGAGCATTTAGCTACATGCCAGGTAGTTTTTAAAAGTATTTTCTTACATTAATCCGTTTATCTTTCACAATAACCCTATGAGGTTGTTGCTGTAGCTAAGTGCTGTCTAGTTGGTTCCGATGACCCTGTATAGGGTTTCTGAGGAGCAGCTGGTGAGCTTGAACTGCTGATCTTGTGGTTTAAACCAACTTTGCAGTCCAGTGCCTTAACTTGCAGAGCCACACAGGGACCCCAACCCTATGAGGTAGTTAGTTGTTATTATCCCAGTATTATAGATGAGGACACTGAGGCACAGGCGAGCTTTACTTTCTCAAATTCCCACAGTTAGTGAGTAGTGAAGCCAAAGTTTAAGCCCATACTCATTCTGCTTACAAGGAACACATTTTTGTTGGGGTAAAGGTGATGCATCAGCCAGGATCCAGATATGATCATTAAAACCACACTCAATATTTCCATAGAGAGAATGTAATGTAGTGAAATAGGTAGACAGGTAAAAAAGCAAAGTGAGACAGTGAGGTAACATGAGATTATTAGTTGCAGGAACCAGTCAGTAAGGCTGAGAGACCAAAAGGAAGAGGTTGTGATTATCACATTATTGGAGGAGAAACCTACTTGGTCTTAGACCTCTAAGGAGAGCTGCTGAGCTGGTGCTGGTACATCCAGAGCTCAATAAAAGAGGCTTGTTCCCAATTGTGCTGGTACATCTCACAGGGCATGAAGAGGCAGGTTCAGGTGGTATGGAAAAAAGGTAGTGTGTCTTGTCACCAGCAGTTACTGTTGGGCTGAATCATTGTTGCTAGGCAACCCTGGCAGGAACTCAATCTAACAGGAAGGAACAAGTTTCTTCTTCCCTTTTCCTACTTCTGGTCTCCCTCTTGAGTCCTGGTGTGGACTGCTAAGAACAAGGTTAGTGGTTCAAACCCACCAGCCACTCCCTCGAAACCCTTCTGTGAGTCTTAACAACAACGAAGTCTCCTTTTAGAGCCTCTCTTAGTTTATGGAGCCAACAGGAAGTCAGCTGACAAAGCACAAATGTAGTGTACAGAGCCTCAACATTCCAAATGTAGTGTACAGAGCCTCAACATTCCAAATGTAGGATTGATTTGCAGCCAAGATACAATAGCTTAATTACTGGCACAGTGGGAAGCAAATTCAGGATAATTATGGTAGGCTGCTTCTCTCCTAGACTAATCTTGTCCTTAAATTACTATGTAAAATGAGTACTTGTAAAACATGAGTAAAGGATAATGTGATAGTGATGACAAACTTTGGTACTGCCTTAATATTTCACATTGGAACACATTGCTTTGTATATGTGTGGAAGAAAGTATTATTAGAAAACTATTTAATATCTCTTTTATTCATTTTAGATAAGATGGGAAAAAAACATCACATTGGGGGAACCACCAGGATTCTTACATTCTTGGTGGTGGTAAGTATCTTCTTTTATTTCATTTTTACTACAGAACTGATACATTCCAGTAGGCCTGCATGGTACCTGTTTATGATTTTATGCTTCCATTTTATTCTTTCTTATTTTCCAAAAGTATTTTCTGCAAAGTCATACTTAAAAACAACAAAACCACCTCAAAGCCAGCATTGCTGTTATTTGACTTCAAGATACTACAACTGACTGAAATTGGAATAGTGATCAGTGTATAGAATCTTCAGCTTTTCCTGTGATTCTTTTCTCATCTTACGGCCACCAAGTAATGGTGACACTTTCTTGTGTCCAAACAGGCTGTTTGACTGTTTAGCTCTAAGGTCAGCTGTCTGCAAAGTGGGCTAACAAGTTGCCATAATCCCAGACCAGTGTATAGATAATTACACATTTTAGCATACTGTCTTCCAGTTCTTCCTTTGAACCCTTGCCTTTCTTCTTGGAGGGGTGGGGAGTGGGAGAAGTAGCTCAGGTGAATAAGATGAGTACATGTTCGGTAATAGGTCAATCCTGTTCAGAAGTATCAGCACCTCATCAAGTGAAACACCCCCAAGAACCAGGCGGGAAAAGGTTGCAAATGAACAGATACTGAAATGTGTTTATTTTCATTCTCTTGAGATAGAAAAGCGTATTTATGAAAGACGATTGCTTGTTACAGTGCTCAGTAGATACTTAACTAATTGGATGGTTTTATTTGCTTTGACTTGAAATGTACCTTTTATACCTTTAATTTTCTGCTATGTTGTGGTTGTGGTATTTTTAATTTTTATTTACTCCTGTGGTTCTGAGCATATTTTCCCATGCAAATCGAATGACATTTATGTATTGTTCTGTCAACAAACACTGAGTTTCTTGTATGCTAACCACTATGCTAGATACTAGGGAAACACCAGTGAATGAAACCTACACACGTCTTTCCTCCTGGTGATAATAATTTACTGAGGAAAACAACTTAATAAGCAGTGAAAAAAAATACAGGCAATCCCTTGGTTATGAACATTCAATACAGACACCTCCTACTTGCCTTTTGTTGCTGCTGTTAAGTGCCATCAGGGTGGTTCTGACTCATAGTGAACCTGTATAGGGTCCCTAAGGAGTAGCTGGTGGGTTTGAACTGTTGACCTTTTGGTTAGCAGTCCAGTGTTTATCCTCCAGTGCCACACCAGGGGTCTGAACCAACCCCTACTGACAACAGTTTCTTTATCACAATTACCTTTAGTTGCTACATGTGTAGCTTTTAAGTATTTGAAAAAGATTTGAGACTTTTCTTACACTAAACCAAAATCAACTGCTATTAAGTTGGTCTGACTCATAGTGATGCCTAATAGACTGGGAATCTTTACGGGAACAGAAAACCTCAACTACCTCCCATCCAGTGCCTGGTGGGTTTGAACTGCTAGCCTATGGTTTAGCACTCCAATGCTTTTTAACCTAAAGCGCCACTGGGGCTCCATTTCGTGTACTAATGTAAGACTCAAGTTTCCACTTAAAACCGAACTGCCACCACTTGTCTGTCACTTTGTCGTACTGGGCTGGCTTGTGAGTTGCTGTGATTCTGAAAACTATGCCACCAATATTTTAAATACCAGCAGGATCACCCATGGTGGACAGGTGGACAGATGAGTTTCTAGACGAAGACAGACTAGGAAGAAAGAATGACGAACTACTTCCGAATATTTAGTCACTGAAAACCGTATGAATAGTAGAGAAACCCTGCCAGATATAGTGCTTGAAAATGAGCCCCTCAGGTTGGAAGACACTCAAAATGCAACTGGGGAAGAGCTGCCCTTGATGATGGGAATGGTGTAAAGCCCGTGGGAGAAAAGCCCATGGGACCTTCATTTGCTGATGGGGTACACCTAAAAATGAAGAGAGACAGCTGTAAACATCATTGAAAATCAGAACATGGAATGTACGAAGTATGAATCTGGGAAAATTGGAAGTTGTCAAAATGAAATGGAACGTCTAAACATTGATATCTTAGGCATTAGTGAGCTGAAATGGACTGGTATTAGCTATTTTGAATCTGACAACCACATGGTTTACTATGCTGAGAATGACAAATTGAAGAGGAATGCTGTTGCATTCATTGTCATAAAGAACATATCCAGATCAGTCATGAGGTACAACACTGTCTGTGATAGGATAATATCCATGCACCTACAGGGAAGCCCAGTTAATACCACTATTATTCAAACTTACACACCAACCACTAAAGCCAGTGAGGATGAAATAGAAGAGTCCTACCAACTTCCTCAGTATGAAATCGATCAAATATGCAGTCAAAATGTATTGATCGTTACTGGTGATTGGAATGCAAAGGTTTGGAGCAAAGAGGAAGGATCAGTAGTTGGAAAATATGGCCTTGATGATAGACATGATGTTGGAGAATGCACGATAGAATTCTGCAAAATCAATGATTTGTTCGTTTCAAATACCTTCTTTAGACAGCATGAGAGATGACTATACACATGGACCTCGCCAGATGAAATACATCGAAATCAAATTGAATACATCTGTAGAAATAGACGATGGAAAAGCTCCACATCATCAGCAAAAACAAGGCCATGGGCAGACTGTGGAACAGACCATCAATTACTCATATGCAATTCAAACTGAAGCTTAAGAAAATGAAAACAAGTCCATGAGAGCCAAAATATGACCTTGAATATATCCCACCTGAATTTAGAGATCACCTGAAGAACAGATTTGATACATTAAACACTAAAGACCGAAGACCAAAAGAGTTGTGAGATGACATCAAGAACATCATACATGAAGAAAGCAAAAAGTCATTGAGAAGACAAGAAAGAAGGAAAACGTGTAAATGGATGTCAGAAGAGACACTAAAACTTACTCTCCAGCATAGTGTTGCTAAAGCAAATAGAAGAAATGAGGAGGTCCTAGAGCTGAACAAAAAATTTCAAAGATCAGCTCAAGAAGATAAAGCCAAATATTACAACAAAATGTGCAAAGATCTGGAGTCAGAAAACTGAAAAGGAAGAACACGGTCAGCATTTCTCAAGCTGGGGGAACTGAAGAAAAAATTCAAGCCTTGACTTTCGTTATTGAA
>NW_006408663.1:1637356-1644668 GCF_000296735.1 Chrysochloris asiatica | reverse complement strand
GTTGTCAAGGACTTCATTCTTCTTGGATCAACTATCAACACACGCGAAAGCAGCAGTCAAGAAATCAAACGACATATTGCATTAGGCAAATCTGCTGCTCAAGACCTTTTTAAAGTGTTGAAAAGCGAAGATGTCAGCTTGAGGACTAAGGTGCGCCTGACCCAAGCCATGGTGTTTTCAATACCCTCATATGCATGCGGAAGCTGTTCAGTGAATAAGGAAGACGGTAGAAGAATTGATGTTTTTGAGTTATGGTGTTGGAGGAGAATATTGAAAGTGCCATGGGCTGCCAAAAGAAGAAATGTAGCCAGAATGCTCCTTTGAGTCCAATATGGCCAAACTTCTTCTCTCACACTTTGACATATTTTCAGGAGGGACCAGTCGCTGGAGAAGGATATGATGTTTGGTAAGGTAGAGGGTCAGAGGAAAAAAGGAAGTACCCCAAGAGATGGATTGGCCAAGTGGCAACATCGATGGACTCAAGCGTGGCAACAGTAGTGAGGTTGGCCCAGGATTGGGCAGTTTTTTGTTCTACTGTGCATAAGGTCGCTATAGGTCGGAACCGACTCGATGGCACCTAACAACAACATATGCTCCTATTTTGATTTACCTAAAAATTCTTAAAGACACATTTAGAAATAAAATGTTTTTCAAAACCCTGTGTGCGTGGGGCAGACCAATGTCTGTACATCTTTTATGGGTGAAATGAGGTGACCTCCAAAAAAATTCATGGAAAAATTGCATTATTTTTAATTCAATTTTTCTGCCAACTTTGTAAAGCTCCTTCATATTTAGATTGTTATGTAGGTACATGGATTCCTGGTGTGGCACTGTAGTATAAGAACAGGACTGCTAACAACAAGGTCGGCAGTTCAAATCCACCGCCTGGTCCTTTAAAACGCTCTAAGTTGAAACTGATTTGATGACACTAGAGTCCTGGTATGGTGCTGTAGGATAAGCACTGGACTGCTAACCACAAGGTCAGTGGTTCAAAACCACCAGTTACCCCTCAGAAACCCTGTACAGAGTCACTATGAGTTGGAACCGATTAGATGCCATTGCACAACAAATATCACTCTGGTGTTCTATAGAGAATGGGTGGAATAGTAATATATCTAGAAGCAGAGAAATGCATAGAAGGCTAAGTCAGTAAGGGTTAGAGAATGGCCACTTGGGCTAGGAAATAAACAGTAGAGAGCAAGAGAAGCAGATGGACTTTAGGGACAATAGGGGTCCTGGTGTGGCACTGTTGACATAAAGCATTGGCCGAGAAGGTCAATTTCAGCCACAAGGTCAGTGGTTCAAAATCATCAGCTGCTCCTTGGCAACCCTATACAGGGTAGCTATGAGTTGGAGCTTACTTAATGGCACTTAACAACAACAACAGGTTTATCATAGGCTTGGCAGGATGTTATGTTTGACTAAATTTGAGAATCAGAGGAAGAGTTTAGTATATTTGGTCTGCTGAAATTGAAATATGTGAAATGTATTTCAACTTATTACAAATGTAGAGCAGGCAGCGAGTTAAGTAGGACTGATAAAAAAGAGAAGGAAATGAGTCAATGGAATTGCACATCAATGAAGACAGTAGTGGTCTTAGTGTAGATCTTTTGCAACATTGACATTTAAGGTGTGAGGAGGCTACAGTGGAGACAGAAGGAATAACTTCAGAGGGAGGAGGAAAATCAGGAAAGTGTAACATCACAGAAAATATGAGTAGGATTGGATTGTTTTGAGAAGGAAGAAGGAAGATCAGTAGTGTTAAATGTCAGTTGCAAAGTGAAATAATAGGAGTGAATATGCCCTTTAGGGATTTTGTAAACATGTTTGATGAGAGCCAGTGATGGGTTAGGAATCCAAAGGTTACTGGGTTCAGAAGAAACTAGGGGGTTAAACCTGTTGCCATGGAATTGATTCTGATTCATGGCAACCCCAAGTGTTTACTATGTGTGTTGTGGAGTAGAGCTGTGTTCCATAGAACTTTCAGTGGTTCCAATTTTTCAGAAAAATTGGCCAGACCTTTTCCCCAAGGTCTCCCTGGGTGGATTGAAACTTCCAACCTTTTGATTAGTAGCTATCATGTATTTAATTGTGTCCCCTCAAAATGCATGTCAGCTTGGCTGGAGCATGATTCTCAGTGGCTTGGCAGGTGTGTAATGATGTAATACAGTTGTTCTGCAATGATGTCATCACCCCCATGATGTGATCTGTCCTCATTGGATATAATTATTCTGTGTGCTGTAAATCTTCACTTCTATGTTGTTAATGAGGTTGGATGCAATTTATGAGATTAGATTGTATTTTGAGTCAACTTTATTTGAGAGATGAAAGAGATTATACTATCAGGCAGAGCTCGGAAGGACCTCATAATGCTAAGAGGAAACAGCTAGGATCCCTGCACTATGCAGCTCCTAGATCCAGAGGAAAATTAATGCCAAGATGCAAAGGGGTCTTCAAGGAATGCCTACAGATGCTGAAAGGAGATAAGGACCTTCCCCCAGAGTTGACAGAGAAAGCTTTCCCTTAGACTCTACACTCTAAATTTGGACCTCTAGCCTCCTACCTAAACTGAGAGGATAATTTTGTTTGTTAAGCCCATGGATCTGTAGTATTTGTGTTATAACAACACAAGACAAGTAAGACAGAAATTAGTGTTTAAATGCTTGTACCTCCCAGGGACTCCACTTGGAAGTTGCTATTGTTGTTATTAGGTGCCATCGAGTTAGTTCTGATTCATAGAGACCCTACGTGCAACTGACTGGTGTTCTTTGCCATTCTCACAGTTACAGCTACACTTGAGCCCATTGTTGCTGACACTGTGTCAGTCCACCTCCTTGAGGGTCTTCCGCTTCACTGACCCTCTGCTTTGCCAAGCATGATGTCCTTCTCCTGGGACTGATCCTTCCTGATACCAGATTCAAAGTATGAAAGACAAAGTCTTGTCACCCTGGCTTCTAAGGAGTAATCTGACTGTATTTCTTTTAACACAGGTTTGTTTGTTCTTCTGGCAGTCCATGGTACTTTTAATATTCTTTTCCAACACCATAACTCAAATACATCAGTTTTTTTTTTTTCCTGTCTTCCTTATTCATTGTCCAACTTTCACATGTTTATGAAGGTATTGAAAATACCATGGCTTGGGCCAGGTGCACCTTAGTCCTCAAACTGACATCTGTGCACTTCAGCACTTTAAAAAAGTCTTATGCAGCAGATTTGCCTAATGCAATACATCATTTGGTTTCTTGACTGCTGTTTCCCCGAGTGTTGATGGTGGATCCCAGCAAAATGAAGTCTTTGACAACTTCAATCTGTTCTCCATTTATCTTGATGTTATCTACTGGTCCTGCTGTGAGGATTTTTGTTTCCTCTCAATTGTGGTGTAACCCATACTGAAGATTGATTTTTTTATCTTTATCAGTAAGTATTTTAAGTCCTTTTCACTTTCAGCAAGCAAAGTTGTGTCATTTGCATATTGCAGGTTGTTAATGAGTCTTCTTCCAATCCTGATGCCAGATTCTTTTCAAATAATACAGCTTCTCAGATTCTTTTCTCAGCATACAAATTTAGTAAGTATAATGAAAGATTACAACCCTGGCATATAGCTTTTCTGATTTTATACCATTCAGTATCCCTTTGTTCTGTTCGAACGACTGCCTCTTGGTCTACGTACAGGTTACTCATGAGCACAATTAAGTATTCTGGAATACTCATTCTCTGCAATGTTATCCATAGCTTGTCATGATCCACACAATCGAACGCCTTTGCATAATCAGTACAGCACATGTAAACATCTTTTTGGCATTCTCTGCTATCAGCCAAGATACATCTGACCTCAGGAAATGAGAAATAGTAGGTATAATCAGTTCTGTCAGGAATATCAGCTGTGAAGAAGAATTCAAGGAGTGATACCTAAAGGAGTATTACAGATTTGAGGGAATTTTTTTTTTTTTCCATTTTAGATAGAAGAAATGTTAGTATGTTTAGTGTTATTAGAAGGAACCAGTAAAGGAGGAGAGATTGTAGATACAGGAAGAGGAAATAATCAGTGATACTGAAAACCACTTCAGATGCAGGAAGAAAGGGATCCAGAGCAGAGGTAGAAAATAAGAGGAGTGTACTATCTCTTCCATTGTACTCACAGGAGATGTTTGTAGGTTTGATGGATAGAGATTGTGCTCATATTTTGATAACTTTACTTTGTTTGCAAAGTAAACAAAGAAAGTGAAGGCTTCTGCTAAGGTGGTCATGTGAACTTTTAGTAAAGTGAAGAACAGTCTAAAAAGAGTTTGAAATAATTTTATGTCAAGTCAGGCAGAGAACTGACTAGGAACATTCAGAAAGATTGCCAGGCAGTGTTGAAGGTCCACTTGATGTTAGAGCATGTGGCACCAATATACCCAAGTATGAGGTTTTCCCTAGCTCCTGGTATAAGCATCGGGTTTTTGTTTTTTCATTTCTTCACTTAGAAGTATTTCCTTCTCTGAATCTTATGCATTCATGTCTCAGTGTCTTAGTTGAAAGGAAAACAAAGAGTTTCTTCTGTACCCTGCACATGTTCTACTTAGCATGTTTAATTTAACACCATCAGCTTTTGAACCTAGAGCCTGAAAGCATGCCTTACTAGAAGTCCCGTGACGAATGGAACCACATTTGGTCAGTTGTGGTTTAACTTGTGGGTTTCTCTCATTTGTCTCACATAATGTGGCAGGAACAGGTGCAATCTTTTGGTCCAGAGTTCCTGTATTTGGAACAACGGTTTATTACAGTGCTGAGTTCTTGGGGTTTAAGAGTTTTTTGTTTTTTTTTAAATGTATGATGCTGTGAAAAACAAAGTCTTATTTTAAGGTGTGTATCGATGGCACTTAACATCAGCATATTTATGAAATGCAGATCTAGACTGTAAATCCTTAACTATTTGTAGAATGTAATTGAGTCTTCTCACCTATTGACATTCATTTGCTGTCTTTTCAATTAGATCTAAACAGTGGTATGATAGTCTGTTCCAGTCCACCCCTACTGGATGAGTGTGATAACAAAGTGAGGATTTTAAGGGTTTTCAATGATAATATTCTTTTAGCTGCTCCTTGGAAACCCTATACAGGGTTGTTATGGGTCGGAATAAACTCGTTGGCACTTAACAACAACAACAACCTAAACCCATACATTGGTGGTGGCTGGGTGCCACCGAGTCAGTTCTAACTCATGAAAACCCTGCATTGGGTTTCTGAGGCTGTAAATCTTTACAGGAGCAGAAATTCTCATTATTGTCTAGAGGAGCAACTGGTAGATTTGAACTCTTAGCCCAGCTCATTATTTGCTACGCTACCAGAGCTCCTTAGATGGCTGACAATAAACCTACTGAATACTTGGCTTTTTCATTCTTTGGTCTCGGCCATCAGAAGTGCAGCTGTTAAATTTCTTATGGCTCTTCCTTTTTTTATTTTGGAGATACTCAGAGAAACTTTTTTTCCATGGCTTCTGGATAATAGCATTTTCATATGTATTTAGTTGGAGATATGAAATAAATAAAACATAAGCACATGCATTTTTTCAGGCTATACTTGTTCAATTTAAATTTAATATATGCAAAATATTTAAGTCAGACATTTTTGATGTTTAAAAACTTTCCTTCCTAAAACTACCATCAGACCCTTTCAGATGCCTACTTTATCCATACAAATTAGTGAATATTAACAAGTTTGAAGTCATGGGGGTCCTCTAATAACTTAAGAAGTTATGGATCCTTTTTCCCAGAAAAACAAAAAACAAAAAACCTCACCTACTCAGATTCTAAGCTCTCTTGATCATTGTTTGTGGGCTTTACATCCAGCCAATGTTTGATAATTGTAGCCCATGCTCTTCAGATCTGGGATTCTTAGTCTGTGCTCTAGGTTATGGGTTCAGGATTATAATAGTGAATGCCTTCGTATGTTGACCAGAGAAGTTGTTGCTGTTGCTCAGGTCCAGCTGATTAGAATACCATGTATCCTTCAAGACTGTACTGTTTGCTTATTGGGTCAAACTTATCGTCCCTGTTGGATGGACCCGTTGCTGTCTTGAAGTCTTACGACTTTTTTTCACTTCTGTGTTTTTATTTTTTAAATAATATTTGTAAATTGAATGGCCTTATCATTTAAACCTATCCATCAAATATTTTTAAGAGCAATACAAATTTCCCATTAAGGAATTCACTAGTAAGAAAAATAATTAAAAGTATTAAGACAGAAGTATGTAGTGGTTATAGTAGCAACACAGGAGGAGGAATATACTCTCAGATTGTGAGAGTTAGGAAAGGATTCATAGACAAAGTAGAGTTGAGCTGAAAATTGACCGAGGGAAGGATATTTTAGTTGAGGAATAGTATGATATCTCAGAAGGGATGATTGTGCATTCAAGAAATGACAACCAGTTTGGATCAGTTGGTCTGTAAGTGTAGTACTAGGAAATGACAGACGCAGCAGGGATCAGATAATGAAGTAATGAGTGCATGAAGGATTTTAGATTAGAGCTCTAAGATTCTAAACAGTGGATATATTGGATAAGCACTGGACCGCAAACCATAAGGTCAGTGGTTCAAGCCCACCAGCCACTCCATAGGAGAAAGATGAGGCTTTCTGCTCCTGTAAAGATTTAAAGTCTTCTTGAAGAATAACAAGGAAGCTGCAAACCACCGCATAACATGGATGAACCTTGAGGACATTATGCTGAGTGAAATTAGTCAGTCACAAAAGGACAAATATTGCATAAAGCCATTATTGAAAATGCTTAAGAAAATATACCCATACTAAAAGAAAGGGGGAAAAAAAAAAGTTAGTTACCAGGGGTGGGAGGGAGGGGACAGTACAGCACAGATAGGGGATAGACACATCATTGTTGGGCCACGGGGGTGAGTTCCTGTCCAGACCTGAAGGGTGATCGAGCACTGTAGGCTCAGATTTCTCTAGTCTCTGACCAGTAAGCTTGTTTTTGTTTTTAAAATAATTTTGAGTGTCGTTATACACATTCTGCTCTATACCAGACCTTTTAATTTGATCCCTTTCAGAGTAGTTGGTAGTGGTAGTTAGGCACCATCTAGTTTTTCTTGTCTCAGAGTCATGGAGACTGATATTCCATTAGTATGTAGGACTCATTGATTCCAAGCATCTTCAGTTGTCATCAATTCTTCTTTCATCGGTACATGAAGAGAACAATAGGTGTACCTTAGACGACTGACTGCTCATGAGCTTTTCATATCCCAAATTCTACTCACCAAAGTAGGATGTAGAACATTGTCTTTGTGGACTGTGCTAATGTAAAGTGACCATGGGGTCCC
>NW_006408663.1:1632924-1636243 GCF_000296735.1 Chrysochloris asiatica | reverse complement strand
TGTTGTTGTTGTTAAGTGCCGTCGAGTTGGTTCCGACCCATAGCGACCCTGTACAGGTATATATATATATATTTATAAACACTCAACCATAAGATAGGTTTGAACCGCAAGGTGGGCAGTTCAAACTCACCAGCGTCTCCTAAAAAATTATATACAGGGTAGCTAAGAGTCAAAACTGACTTAACAACTCTTCCTCCCTAACCCATTCAGCCTGTGGCTCAATCTGTGTATCTGCACACAGAGCACTGTTGTTTTGAGACTGTATATATATCACTATCTATCCTCTATGGCCCATGAATACCTCCTTTTGTCTTCACCTATATTCATTCTTCTGCTACCCTCACTGTTCTTACATATTTCACTCCCCATTCTTGTACATTGCCCTTCCCATCACCGGAGCTAACATGCAACCAGTGAATTACACTCCCCTCCCTCCTACCTCTGGCTGTTGTTGTTGTTAGGTGCCATTGATTTGGTACTGATTCATAGTAACCCTATGCACAACAAACAAAACCCTGCCCTATCCTGGGCCAACCTCACAATTGTTGCAACACTTGAGCCCATTGATGCTGCCACTTTGCCAGTCCATCTTGCTGGCGGTCTTCCTCTTTTTCTCTGACACTCCACCTTACCAAATATGGTATCTTTCTCCAGTGACTGGTCCTTCCTGCATATCTATCAGAGTATGAGAGATGAAGTCTGGCCATCCTGGCCTACAAGGAGCACTCTAGCATCACTTTTTCCAACACAGATCTGTTTGTCCTTTTGGCAGCCCATGGTACTTTAAATATTCTCCTCCAACACCAAAACACAAATGCACCAATTCTTCTATGATCTTCCTCGTTCAATGTCCAACTCTCGCTTAAGAGGTTATTGAAAATATCATGGCTTAGGTCAGGCACACCTTAATCCTCAAACTGACATCTTTGCTCTTTAACGCTTTAAAAAGGTCTTGTGCAGCAGATATGCCTAATGCAACACATCCTTTGATTTCTTGACTGCTGCTTCAATGAGAGTTAATAGTTGATCCAAGCAAAATGAAGTCTTTGACAATTTCAGTCTTTTCTCCATTGATACGAATGTTGTTTATTGGTCCAGTGGTGAGGATTTTTGTTTTCTTAACATTGGGAAGCAATCCATACCGAAAGCTGTGGTCTTTGATTTTCAGTGAAGTAAGTATTTTAAGCCATCTTCACTTTCAGCAAGCAAGATTGTATCATCTGCGTATTGCAGGTTGTTACTGAGTCTTCCACCAATCCTGATGCCACGTTTTTCTGCATATAACCTAGCTTTTTGGATTATTTTTGTTCAGTATACAGGTTGAGTAACTATGGTGAAAGAATATAGCCCGTCACACACCTTTCCTAATTTTAAACCACTCAGTGTTCCCATGTTCTGTTCGGAGAACTGCCCCTTGATGCATGTACAGATTCCTCATGAGCACAATTAAGTGTTCTGGAATATTTCTCAATATTGTCCATATCTTGTCATGATCTACACAATCGAAAGCCTTTGCATAGTCAATAAAGCACAAGTGAACATCTTTCTGATACTCTGTGCTTTCAGCCAAGTCCGTCTGATGTCAGCAATGATATCCCTCATTCCACGTCCTCTTCTGAATCTGGCTTCGTCCTCTGGAAGTTCTCTGTCAATGTATACTTGCAGCTGTTTCTGTATTACCTTTAGTTAAACTTAACTTGCATGGGATATCAAATATATTGCTTGATGATTTCCACATTCCATTGGGTCACCTGTCTTTGGAATGGACACAAATACAGATCTCTTGCAATCAGTTGGATGATAGTTGTCTTCCAAATTTCTTGGCAGAGATGAATGAGTACCTCTTGTGCCGCCTCACTTTCTTGAAAGATTTCAATTTTTATTCCATCAATTCCTGGTACCTTGTTCTTTGCCAATTCCTTCAATATACCTTGGACTTCCTCCTTCAGTATCATTGACTGTTGATCATATGCTACCTCTTGAAACGGTTGAACATTAATCATTTCCTTTGGTACAGTGACTCTGTGTATTCCTTCTGTCTTCTCTTGATGCTTTCTGCATCATTCAATAATTTGTGCAGAGAATCTTTTAGTAATGAAAGTTGAGGCTTGAATTTTTTCTTCAGTTCCCCAGTTTGAGAAATGCTGAGCATATTCTTTCCTTTTGGTTTTCTGACTCCAGACCTTTGCACATTTTATTATAATATTTGACTTCGTTTTCTCTAGCAGACTTTTGAAATTTTCTGTTCAACTCTTGTACCTCCTCATTTCTTCCATTTGCTTTAGCATCTGTATATAGAAGTGCAAATTTCAGTGTCTCTTCTAACAGCCATTTTGATCTTTTCCTACTTTCTTTTCTTCTTTATGATTTTTGCTTTCTTTATGTATGATGCTCTTGATATCATCCTACAACTCTTTGGTCTTTGGTCTTTAGTGTCTAATGTATCAGATCTGTTCTTCAGATGATCTCTACATTCAGGTGGCATATATTCAAGGTCATATTTTGGCTCTTGTGGACTTGATTTCATTTTCCTCAGCTTCATAATGTTCATATGATCAATTGATGGTCTGTTCCACAATCTGCCCCTGGCCTTTTTTTGGCTGATGATTTGGAGCTTTCCCGCTGTCTCTTTCCACAGATGTAGTCAATTTGGTTTCTGTGTATTACATCTGGTGAGGTACATGTGTATAGTCGTCTTTTATGCTGTTTAAAAATGTATTTGAAATGAACAAATCTTGGTTTTGCAGAATTCTATCATGTGATTTCTAGCATCATTTCTATCACCAAGGCCGTATTTTCAAGCTACTGATCTTTTCTCTTTGTTTCCAACCTTTGCATTCTAATCACAAGTGATTAGCAATATATCTTGATTGCATGTTTGATCAATTTCAGATTGTAGAAGTTGGTAGAATTCTATTTCTTCCTCACTGGCTTTAGTGGTTGGTGCATAAATTTGAATAATAGTGGCATTAACTGGTCTTCCCTGTTGGCACATAGATGTTATCCTATAACAGACAGTGTTGTACCTCATGATTGATCTTGATATGTTCTTTTTGACAATGAATGCGATGCCATTTCTATTCAATTTTATCATTTCTGGCATAGTAAACCATGTGATTTTTACATAGTAAACCATGCTGTGGTGGTTTGAGTTGCTGTGATTCTGAGGGCTATGCCACCGGTGTTTTAAATAACCAGCAGGGTCACCCATGGTGGAAAAGTTTCAGATGAGCTACAAAACAAAGACAGACTAGGAAGAAAGAGTGACAAACTACTTCCGAATTGCTAGTCACTGAAAACTCTATGCATAGCAGAGAAA
>NW_006408663.1:1629022-1629656 GCF_000296735.1 Chrysochloris asiatica | reverse complement strand
TTTTCTATTTATTTTGAGTTGTGCTCCATCAGCAAATGAAGGTCCTGAGGACTTACTCCCACAGGCTTTACACATTCACGTCATCATAGTCAACTCTATTTTGAGGAGGCGGCTCTTCCCCAGTCACATTTTGAGTGCCCTACAACCTGAGGGACTCATTTTCTTGCACTGTATCACACAGTGTTTCTTTACTATTCATAAGATTTTCAGTGACTACATTCTTGGAAGTAGTTTGTCTCTCCTTCTTCCTAGTCTGTCTTCGTCTGGAAGCTGATCTGAATCCTATCCACCATGGATGACCTTGGTGGTCTTTAACATACCTGTGGCATAGCTTTCAGAATCACAGCAACTCACAAGCTAGCACAGACAAACTGACAGACATGTGATGGGCAACCTTTTGTTGTTGTTGTCAGGTGCCATCGAGTTGGACCCGACTCATAGTGACCCCATGCACAGCAGAATGAAACAATGTCCTAACCTGGGCCAACCTCACTACCGCTGCCACACTTGAGCCAATCAGTGCTGCTACCTGGCCAGTCCATTGGGGGTCTTCCTCTTTTTCTCTGACCCTCCATCTTACCAAGCATGACATCCTTCTCCAGCAACTGTTCCCTCCTGACAATATGTCCAAAGT
>NW_006408663.1:1609448-1627552 GCF_000296735.1 Chrysochloris asiatica | reverse complement strand
TCTTCCCCAGTTGCATTTTGAGTGCCTTCCAACCTGAGGTGCTCATTTTCCGGCCCTGTATCTGACAGTGTTTCTCTGCTCTTCATAAGGTTTTCATTGACTAAGGATTCGGAAGTAGTTCATCACTCTTTCTTCCTAGTCTGTCTTTGTCTGGAAGTTCATCTGATACCTGTCCACCATGGGTGACATTGCTGGTTATTTAAAATACCAGTGGCATAGTCCTCAGAATCACAGCAACTCAAGTCACCACAGCACGACAGACAGACGAGTGGTAGCCACCAAAAAAGTTTTTTTGTTTTTTTTTTCAGTCTGTAAATCTTTTTTTAAGATTGTACAATAATGTTCTCATACAATGTTTGTTACTTTGTTATTGACTAATGTCACTTTGCATAAAGTTCTCTAGGTTCATCCAAGTTATGAGGCGTTTTACGGATTGGATTCATGGTTATTTTTAGCATTGCACAATATTACATTGTATGTAGGTTCCAGAGCTTATTTATCCATTCTTCTGTTGTTGGGCACTTAGGGAGTCTCCATCTTTTTTTTTATTTTTTATTTTGCTTCCATTCTGTTTTATTTTTTTGAGGAGGCAGGATGTACATAGAAACACTCCAGAATATATAATAATTTAAACAACCAATGGGGACATTTTGCAAGCCTGCCTCCTTGCCACCAGCATCCAGTTCCTGTTTTTCCATGAGTTCAGAATCCTCAGCTATTCTCTCTCTATATATCCTCAGCTCTATCTCCATCTCTGTTATCACTGCCTCACTGGATAGGGGCTGCAGTTTTCTTGTGCTCTTGTCTCTTGATGGTCATAGGCTCCTCTGTTTCTGTACTGTAAGATGAACTACTCCTCCGTTTTTGTTTGTCTCCATCTTTTAGCTGTTGTAAACAGTGCTGCATTGAACATTGGTGTGTATATATCTGTTTGTGGCCTGGTGAATATTTTTTATGGAATATAAATATTGCTGGTTCTTAAGCTATTTCTTTTTCCAACTTTCTGAGGAATCACGATCATATCAACAGAATGTTTGGACCATTTTACAGTCGCACCAGAAATCAGGAAGGTTCCAGACTCTCCATACCCTCACCAGCATTTGTTTTCTATTTTTTTAAACTATTCTGTTAATATTGGTTTGAGATGATATCTTATTTTTGCCTTTATTTGAATTTTTCAAGTGACTAATGATCACGAACATTTCTTCATATATTTGTTGATTACCTGTATATTTTTGTGTTTTTGAATTGTCTCAGTCCTGTGCCCACTTTTAAAGTGGGTTATTTTTTATTTTTTATTTTTTTTAAAAATTTTTTTGTAGAGCTGTTGTATTTCTTTATAAATTTTAAATATTAGTCACTTGTCTGATAAGTTTTTCCTGCATCTGTGGGCTCTCAGTTTACTCTTTTGGAAAATCTTTTGACATCTTTAAGTTTGTAACTTCTAGGAGGTACCAGTCATCCATTTTATCTTCTATTGCTGATGCATTTTTTGCAATGTTTGACAGTGCATGTATACCATATGTTATTGTTGTTGTTGTTGTTAAGTGCCATGAAGTCAATTCTGACCCACACAGACCCTGTATAGGGTTTCCAAGGAGCGACTGGTGATCTTGAACTGCTGATCTCAAAGTGCAAATGGATTTGCAGTATGGCACATTAACCTGCAGCACTATACCAGGACTCCATGCAATATATTGTTGTTGTGAAGTGCCATGTATTGTTGTTGTTGTTAGGTGCCATCGAGTTAGTACTGACCCATAGCGAACTTATGATCAGTAGAACAAAACACTGCCCCATCCTGGGCCAATCTCACTACTGTTGCCACGCTTGAGTCCATCGATGCCGCCACTTGGCCAATCCATCTCATTGGGGGTCTTCCTCGTTTTCTCTGACCCTCCACCTTACCAACCATGATATCTTTCTCCAGATACTGGTCCCTCATGACAATATGTCCTAAGTATGAGAGACAAAGTTTGCCCATCTTGGCCTCAAAGGAGCACTCTGGCTGCACTTCTTCTAAAACAAATAAATTGGTTCTTTTGGCAGCCCATGGCACTTTCAGTATTCTCTTCCAACACCATAACTTGAAAGCATCAACTCATCTACGCTCTTCCTTTTTCACTGTCCAGCTTTCACATGCATATGAGGTTATTGAAAGTACCATGGCTTGAGTCCGATGCACCTTAGTCCTTAATCTGACATCTTTGCTCTTCAACACTTTAAAAAGTTCTTGTGTGGCAGACTTGCCTTATGAAATTTGTCATCTGATGTCTTGACTGCTGCTCCCTTGAGTGTTGATAGTTGATCCAAGAAGATTGAAGTCCTTGACAACTTCAATCTCTTCAGTCTTCTTGATAAGAATGTTATTTATTGGTCCAGTGGTGAGGATTTTTGTGTTGTTGTTTTTTTACATTAAGATGCAATCCATACTGAAGGCTGTGCTCTTTGATCTTAATAAGTAAATATTTTAAGTCCTTTTCACTTTCAGCAAGCAAGGTTATATCATCTGCATATCACAGGCTGTTAATGAGTCTTCCTCCAATCCTGAGGCCACGTTTTTCTTCATACCACCCAGCTTCTTGGATGATTTGCTATTCATACAAGCTGAACAAGTAAGGTGAAAGAACACAACCCTGTCACACACTTTTTACTCCCCCCTTTTTGTTGCAAAACTTCTACTTTTACGGTTGTGACAGTCACAATTAGTCATGATTGGTATATTCTTAGACACTTACCAACTGCCTTCTGGTGCATTATTCTCTGTTTGGTGTTCGTGTAGATTAGTTCAGGGTGAATTTCATTGATGTTAGTTGTTATTGGTACAGTATATAGTAGCTGGCATTGACTCTGGCCCAGTTGATGGTATTGAAGAAAGTATGGCTGTGGTGGACTGTATGACTGCATTGGCTGTCTCCTTTTATATGAGTCAAGAAGTGAAAACATTCCCACAAGAGAGAATGAAAACAAAACCAAACCAAAACTAGCATACAGCCATGGTAAAATATGCAGAATATTTCTGAGCTACCTATTTACCTCCTGCCTTCACAGCTTCCTGAGAAATTTCAAGATTGTGCTGCTGTGCCCCTCTGACCTATAGACCAGTCTTTTTCTTTTTCTCTTTTTCCTTTTCTATATCCAACATGCCCATTTAGCCACTTGTTTTTGTGAGAGTTATCCCAGGGCTGGCCAGGGCGGACTTTGCAGATTTGGAACAGGGCCTGCTGGAGCAGGGCATCTGCTGCTCTGTCCCCTTCAGTTTTGTACACAGTCACTGCATCCACATGGTTCTGTTGTCCTGGAAAGTGGAACCTTCCCTTGGAATGTATACTACTGGAGGTCTTGTCTCTTTTAACCAGGGAAGTGCAAAGAACCAGAAAGGAAAGGAGAAGAAAGAAAAAAAAAAAAAAAACACCTTTGTATCTGCAAGTCATACACAAGCTTATGAAACACAAATCTTTTTTGTGTCTTAATCTGCTCACACAAGGCAAAAGGCTGTGATAAGTCCTGTCTGTGGCCCCAAATCAAAAGTACCACCTTTCTTATCATGTCTGTTCAACTCTCTGTCCTGACAAGCCCTTGATACACTTATTTATCCTTTTATCTGCTGCGAGTTCCAGGGCCGTCCTCTGAATCTGTCTCGTCTGGTTTTCCATATCATTGCCTTGGAGGGTACACAGCCTTTTTGCCTGGTCTGCCATCTTCTAGATGTCTTTTTAAAAGCTTTCTGGCACCAATGTACGGATGGATTGAAGAGCGTCAAAAACAGTGGCAAAGATTAGTTACAAGGCGATTGTAGTTGTTCAATGAATGGTGATGAAGTGGTAAGTTCTAGATAGTGAAGAACGTTTTGATAATTTGGTGCTGTATGTGAAAGAGAAGCCTCCCAGGGTTTAGATTTGTATAATGGAACGAAGAATGATACTCTTGACCAAGTGCGATACATAGAAAAAGCAGCAGGTTTTTGATAAAGATCATGAATTTAGCTTGAACAGGTTACATTTTGAAATGCCTTTGTGGAGTTCAGAAAAAGATGCCCAATGCAATTAATAGAGACTTGGGTCGATGATGGTTTGTGGCTTTTCTGCATGGATTATATAGTAACTGAAGTGTGTTCCTAGATGAAACTGTGTAGGAGAAAGAGAGAACATGGTCTGAGTTAGAGGTGCAATGGCTTAAGTTCTTGGCTTAGTAACTAAGATGTCAGTGGTCTGAGCCCACCAGCTACTGTTGTACAAGAGAAAGTTGTGGCAGCCTACTTCTGTATGATTACAGCCTTGGAAACCCTATGGGGCAGCTCTCCTCTCTATTACAGGCTTGCTATGATGTTGGAATTGACGCTACAGCAGTGGGTTTCATTTAATTTTAGTTGAGGAAAAACCCTGAAGGAAGTTACTGAAGAGAAGGGAGGACAATCAGGAGAGAATAATGATTGGGAACCAGGACAGGCGTATTTATACGAGAGAAAATTCGGCAAATTTAAATACCTCAGAATGTGTATGTTTACACAGACAAACAAAAAACAAAAACCTAAGATGATCTGAAGATTGCCTTTAATTGGGAAGTAAGATGCGCTTTAGAGGCCTTGGGTATAACATTTTTAGTGGACTGATAAAAGTTAAATTTAGAAAGTCTACAATAGTAGTTCCATGATTAACAAACAGAATAGGACCAAGCACTTGTTTTTAAGCTAGAATAGACTTGAGTACATCTATGTTGTTATCGTTGTGAAGTGCCGTTGAATTGGTTCCAACCCATAGCAACCCTGTGTAGGATTTCCAAGGATTGACTGGTGAGCTTAACCACTGATCTTATGGTTCAAAGTGACTTTGCAGTCTGGCGCATTAACCCTCAGCTCCACACCAGATTTAAATATACATAGATAGATTCTAGTCAAATGTCTGTATAGTGGGATAGGTTAGAGATAAGAGTATGTACAAGAAAGAAAAAGATAGAGGCATTTCAAGGGAGGAGAGAGACAGATAATGTTTCTTAAACATAGAGTTGAATTCAGTGACCAATTATTAATATTTTTATTATTTTAATATTTATTAATTTCCCTTTTTGAGTAAGGAGTGTTCATGGACCACTGGCATTTGTGTGTAGGGTGAAGGAGTTGTTAGCATAGGATACTCAGGAAGTGAATTGGAGTACAACGGTAAGAGGTACAATAATATAGCCCAGCCTTATCTGGAACAGGTGTCTGTCAAACTCAGAGATGCTGCTGCTCAAACTTCCAGAGTACTATTATCCTGCCCATAATCAGAATGCGTCTGAAATATGAACTCTTGTTTTACATTGGATGGTGGTGATTGTATGCCATAGAGGTAGTTAAAGAATCATGTAGTTGTTGTTGTTATGTGCCATGGAGTCCGTTCCAACTCACAGTGACCCTGTACAGGGTTTCCAAGGCTGTAAATCTTTACGGGAGCAGAAAGACTCATCTTTCTCCCACGGAACAGCTGGTAGTTTCGAACTGCTGACCTTGCGGTTCACAGCCCGATTCGTAACCACTACGCTACCAGACTCCTTAAAGAATCGTAGAGACCCTATATAGGGATTCCAAGGCTGTAAATCTTTATGGGAGCAGAAAGCCTCATCTTTCTCCCTTGGAGCAGCTGGTAGATTGAAACTGCTGACCTTGTGGTTAGCAGCCCAGCTCTTTATCCACTATGTTCCCAGGCCTCCTTATATTCACATTGTTGTTGTTATTGTTAAGTACAGTCGAGTCAGTTCCGACTCATAGCAACTCTGTATAAGGTTTCTGAGGAGCGAGTGGTGAGTTTAAACCACTAACCTCACAGTTCAAATTGACCTTGTGGTCCATTGCTTTATCCTACAGTGCCACACCAAGATTCCCTATAGAAATCAAGAAACCAGTTAAATGGGTTATCAGAGGAACTTGCTAAAGTTTTTAAACAAAATAACAACAACAACTAAAAAGAAATCAAATATTGCTATGAATATTACACAAAAGACTAATCCTTTCTCTAGGAGATAATTTCACATTTTCATATGGCAATTATTACATTGTCATATCAGCCAAAAGCATTTGCTAGTATCGTTAGTTAAACTTTAATGTTGTTGTTGTTATGTGCTGTGGAGTTGGTTCCGACTCATAGCGAGCCTGTATAGGGATTCTGAGGCTGTAAATCGTTATAGGAACAGAAAGCCTCATCTTTCTCCCACAGAACAGCTTGTAGTTTAGAATTGCTGACCCTGAGGTTAGCAGCCTGATTTGTAACCACTACGCTACCAGAGCTCCTTGGATAGTGTATGAGATTTCTATATTGAGTTAACTTTAGGTGCTTTTAGGAAATGGAACTGCAATTTCCAATTGTACTCATCTTTAGTCTGGAATCCAGTTACATATGAGTCACATGTGCCTTAGATTAGAGATCTTTTCTTACTTGTGCGGTTTATAACACAATTATGTTGCACAACTTAGGAGTTGAATAACTATTTGAAATATTAGTTGAAAAAAATATCACCATTTAAAATTTTTTTTTAATTTATGAAGCATTCATAGAGGTCTTCCAGTTTAGGCATGCTATTTTCTAAATTATAAAATAGTTAAGTAAGTGATTTGTTTGCTATCATAGCAAACTAAGCATGGATGAACTGTAAAATGTGGATTAAAATCATGTATTTGGATTTTTAGTGCAACTTTTGTTTGGTTATATATACCCAATTTGTTGTTCATATTAGGACAGTATTATAGCAACGACAGTATCATATAGCTCATATATTAGGAATTTCCTTAGGACGGCACACTTTCAAGATAAATTTGCCATCTGTAATCACTTTTTAAGAGCTAAGAACATGCAGATGAATCACATGCTGATGCACAATTATCGTCACTCTAAAAATAATTTTGTTATATTTAATTTTTATTTTTGTGCTTTAAATTTCATAGCACATAACTTAGATTATTGTGTATACTAATTAAAATTGGTGAGTACAGTTTTTTAAATAGAAGAATTTACCCAATTTTTTTTTATCATGACTGTTGTTGTTGCTAAGTGTCATTGAGTCGGTTCCGACTTAATCACAACCCTATATAGGGTTTCCAAGGAGCGGCTGGTGAGTTTGAACCGTGAATATCCTTGGACTTAATTGTCCCATACCTTTGTGGTGGCTTCCTCAGCTAATTGATCTGTGAAATGATGGAGTAGGGATTTATGAATAAATAAAAAATAGTGCATACTGGTGTTAGGCACAATTAAATGTGACCTGGAACAAGACTGGCCATGGGTATTTTTATAAAGGGTGTGCTTTTTGACATTTTAAAAGGACATAATGAATAATAAAGAATTCTCAGGAGTATCACATAAACATTTAACCTATTTTAGTACCTAGTTTCATTATGCCGCTACTTATCTGTCAGTTTGTACTGCTGTGGTGGTGTGTGTGTTTTTGTGGTGCTGGGGGCTATGGCACTAATATTTTAAATACTAGCAGTGTCACCCATGTGGACAAGTCAGTGCAGCTTCCAAACTAAAACAGACTAAGAAGGAAAGCAGACCACTTCTAAATGGTTAGCCATTGGAAATGTTAAGAATAGCCGCAGAAAACTGTCAGATACAGTTCCAGTAGATGCTCTCCCAGGTTGGAAAGCACTCCAAATATGACTAACGAAAAGCCAAAACAAGACTCAACATTAATGACATGAATGGAGCCATCCTTTTAGGACCTTCAGTTTTTGATGGGACCCAACTGAAACTGAGAAGAAATAGAGGCAAACATCATCATAATCATGTAAGAGGAACGGCATCACATTCATCCTTAGAAAGAGCACTTCAAGATCTACAATGCTGTCTGTGATAGGAATAATATCCATATGCCTCCAGCGAAGAGGAGTTCATACCACTATTCAAATTTATACACCAACCACTAAAGCCAGTGATGATGAAACTGAGGAACTCAACCAACTTCTTCAGTCTGAAACTGGTGAATTGATAATTCCTAATGATTGTAATGTGAACATAGGAGACACACAGAAGGGTCAGTAGTTGGCAATTTTGTCCTTAGTGATAGAAATGATACTAAAAATTGCATGATAAAATTTTGCAAGCCCAATGACTTACCATTGCAAATACCTTTTTAAAACAATATAAAATGTGATTACACACATGGACCTCACCAGATGGAATACAGAGGAAAGAACGTGACTACATCTGTGGGAAGAGAAGTTGGAGAAACTATCATTAGCCAAAATAAAGCGAGGGGCCAACTGTAATAGACCATTAATGTTCATATGCAAATTCAAGCTGAAGCTGAGGAAAATGAAACCAAGTCCATGAGAGCCAAAAATATGATCTTGAATATATGCCACCTGTATTTAAAAAAAGAGCATCTAAAGAACAGATTTGATGTATTAGACACTAATGACTGAAGACCAGAAGAGTTGTGGGATCACATCAAAAACACTATAGAGGAAGAAAGCAAAAAGTCATTTAAAAGACAAGAAAGAAAGAAAAGACCTAAATGGATGTTAGGAGAGACTCTGAAACTTGCTCTTGAGCATAGGAAACCTAAAGAAACTAGAAAAATGGGGAAAGAACTGAACAGAAAACTTCAAAGGGCAGCTAGAGAAGAGACAGTCAAGTGTTACCATGAATGTGCAAAGACCTGGACTGAAAGATCAGTTTGAACTGCAATATTGGTGATTCAAACTTACCAGTCACTCCTTGAAAATGGTATACAGGGTTGCTATGAGTTGGAACCATCTCACGGGCACTTAACAACAACAGTGAGAACCAAATTATGACCTTGAGTATATCCCACCTGAATTTAGAGACCATCTCATGAACAGATAGATTTAATACATTAGACATTACTGCAAAATACCCAGAAGATTTGTGGAATGACATCAAGAACGTCATACAGGAAGACAGCAAAAGGTCATTTAAAAGACAGGCAAGAAAAAAAAAGACTAAACTGAATGTCAGAAGAGAATCTGACATTGGCTGGTGAACAGACAACCTAAAGCAATAGGAAGAATTGATGAAGTAAAACATCTAAACAGAAAGTTTCTAGGGGCAGCTCAAAGAGACAAAGTCAAATATTATAATGAAATGTACAAAGACCTAGAATTAGAAAAGCAAAAGAGAAAAAACAAGCTCAGCATTTTCCAAGGTGTAAGAACTGAAGAAAAAATCAAAGCCTTGAGTGGCAATATTGAAGGAGTCTCTGAGCAAACTATTGAATGAAACAGAATCATGGAAAGAAACTGGAATGAAATGGAACTTTACCCCAAAGAATTTGTTGATGGTCAACCTTTTCAGGAGGTAGCATATAATCAAGAACCAACTGAAGGAAGAAGTCCAAGCTGCATTGAAGACAATGGAAAAAACAAGACCCCAGAAATTGATAGAAAACAGATCTAATGGTTTTTAATAAATTGATGGAAGCACTGGAGGCAGTCACTCATCTTTGTCGAAAAATTTAGAAGACAGCTACCTGTCCAACTGATTGAAAAAGATCAATATTTGTGCCCATCCCAAAGAAAGGAGACCCAATAGAATGTGAACATCATTGAACAATATCAGTAATATGACCTGCAAGTAAAACTTTGCTAAAGAGAATTAAAAAATGTTTGCAGTAGTGCATTGATGGAGTCCTAGTGTGGCACTTTAGGATAAGCACTGGACCGCAAGGTCGCTTTGAACTGCTAGGTCGGTGGTTCAAACTCACCAGCTGTTTGTCAAAAGTCCTATATAAGCTTGCTATCTATGAGTCTATTTGTGAGTCAGAACCAACTTTATGGCACTTAACAACAATATGTACATTGACTGGGAGGTGCTAGAAATTGAGACCGTATTCAGAAGAGATCATGGAACTGAGAATTTCATTGCTGATGGATCTTGGCTGGAAGCAGTAAGTAGCAGAAAGATGCTTTACTTGTGCTTTATTGATGATGCACACATAGACCACAATTTTAACTGCTTTCATCTTAGTAAAAATTTGAAATTTACATGTTATGTTTGTCTTTCTAACTGATTGCAAATACATGAACAGAAAGGATGCTGATACTCAATCTTTCATGTTTTTCACCTCTGAAAGTAATTTTATCTTACTGAATGAATAGTGACGTTGTTTGTATTGTAATATCTATAGAACGATTTCTCCTAGCTGAGGGTAGAGAGATCCAGGCTAAATGAGGCTTTTGGTGTTAAAAAAGGTAATTAGATTCAATTTATCATGGTTTTTTTGCTCCATTTTTACATGTATCCTGAGCACAATATCCTGCCTTAAAAATACATCTATATTTTAAGCTTTTATTCAAGCTATTTTTAGTACTGATATTATTAATATGTTAGATAATCTTTAATAGGACAAGAGATGTATTGGTGGTGGTGGTTATGTGCCATGGAGTCGGTTCTGACTCAATAGCAACCCTGTACAGGGTTTCCGAGGCTGTAAATCTTTAGGGGAACAGAAAGCCTCATCTTTCTCCTGTGGAACAGCTAGTAGTTTCGAACTGCTGACCTTGTGGTTCACAGCCCAATTTGTAACCACTACACTACCAGAGTTCTTTAGAATGTATTTAATTCTATTCTTAATTTAAAAATTTACTAGCTTATTTTAATTACAGGAAAATACAAGAGGATATTTTAAGAAAAGATATTTGTTTAACCAACATTATTTATTGCTCAGGAGGGGATTGGCTTGGGAGTTTGAGAGCAAAATTACCTTGAACCTTTATCTTGATAATTTATGAAGCTCTTTATTCCTTGATGATTAAATTTAGAATATTATTTACTGTTTTCACTCTTAATAAGAAAATCGTGACAAGTATTTAATAAAGTCCATCAAATGTTTTAAGTTATGTAACCAGTCAGTTAGGAGTAACAGTCACAGTCTTTTTAAAATTAATCTTTTAAAATTATTTTATCATTTAGAAAAAATAAATTAGCATTTCTGAAAGTTACCTAAGTGGTACTGTATTGCACAAATAGCTTTACCTGAATTTATATGTTTCATCCTGAAGAAGAAAACAGTGTTAGAAACTAATGTATCTCTTTTGCTATTTTAAGAATGCTGATTTGTCAGAGTGGCAATATATGACTTTCTTACCTTTACCATAATTTCACTTTTTTAGTGTATTTTGGGATCTCTACTGTGCAGCTCCAGAAAGACGGGAAACATGCGAACACTCAAGTGAAGCAAAAGCCTTTCATGACTACGTAAGTTTTGTATACTTTTTTATGTTATATTACTGGTTTACTTTTTAAACTACTCCTGAACATTTGTCGGCCCATTTCTTCTTTTGCTTTGGTACTTTGGATACTGGTTTTCCTTTGTTTTCTGAAATATAAAACCATAATTTAAAAAGTGAAGTACAAATAGGTATTTGAATCTTGCTGAAGAAGCTTAGGATAAGAGAGTTGTCATAATTTCAATATATTTACTATTTCTTTAAGCACATTTGATGTGTGAAATTTCAGGTCTATAAAAATTTACTGGTTCTTGGCTTTGTAAAAACATTCATTATAAGATTTCTGTAAATGTTAAACTCTTTATTTGCTCATGATTTTTTTTAATATACAAAAATACTCTATTCTCTTTTGCAAGTTTTGGCTACATATTGTATTGCAGAATGTCCTCTCCCTGAACTTAATTCCATAAATAAGATATATTTTGGACTGAAATCACAAGCAATAATGGAGTAAATTGTTTACCAGATGTTTAATTATTTATTAAACAATTTCATTCTGATTTTATTCGTGTGCAAAATATTTAGGAAATTTTAGAATATATACCACTAAACTTTTAATGCTAGAACAGTGATTATGATTTTATTTCTCTGGTGTAATTGAAGATACTTTAATTATTCTCAAGCAAAGATGGAACCAAAATATATTTTTACAGTAATGTGGTAGTAGCTGAATCACATTATTATGATATACTCTTTGAGAGCAGATTTATATTGATTCTTTCTCAGATTGTGTCAAACAATAGATGTTATTAAATATAACAGAATGCAGTTGTCTGTTAGTTGACATTTATAAAATCTAACTAGGATTGTTCATATGTTCAGATAAAGTGACAGGTTTGAAACATGATTGTTCATAACATGTGGCTGATTTTTCTTGACTTCCTTAAGACAATCTTTATAATATTAAGACAGGGTTGTGTTAACAGTTTTCAGTAATAGGATACTTTTAAAAATGGTACATAAATATTAGTCATATTATGTAAATAATCTATTTTTGCCACCTTATAATTTTATATGTAATAATTTATTATTTTAAGAAAATACTTCCATAGAAACTACCCCAGAGAATTAGGTACTTTCTCTGTTACTAGTCTTAATGTCCTATTATAATGGGATGTTTTCCTTAATAATTTCTGAGCTTCCTCAGCGAAGAGTCTTTGTCCTATTTACGTTTTTCATCCTCTGTGTCTGGGGTGGTGATTGACATGAGATACTCATATCTATATTGGAGTTTGGAGTCTTGGTGTGGCGCTGTGAGTTAATGCACCAGGCTGCAAAGCCATTTGAACTGCAAGATCTGTGCTTCAAGCTCACCAGCTGCTCCTTGGAAACCCTATACAGGGTCGCTATGGGTTGGAATCGACTCTATGGCACTTGACAACAACAACAATATTTGTGTTTATATAAAGTAATGGATTCATCAAATAGCATCTAAAAAGTGTTTGTAATTTCTTATTTCAATATAACAGGATATGCAGTTGCAGAAAGGTCATTTAATGCTATTTTTATTTACTTTATATGTTAATAACAATTTAGATAAGACAGCACCTTGTAAATACTTAACCGGTGAGTCAAAGCTGGTAGCAGAAGGTTCACATCTTCAGATACATGGGCAAGTCAGCAAACAAGACAGATATAGTTCCCAGTCTCATGGGTTTAACATTTACCAAAAGATACTTTTTCTTAGGTGTTTGAAATATCGAAAAGTGAAATACATGTAGAAATAAAGATTCATATTGCTGAATCAATTAAAATTTATAGGTATGTCAGAATATGGAGGAAAGTAAAAATGAATTGTAATGAAGTACATATAACTATCAATGCATGTTTTGAGTCCAATTCATAATGACGCCGTGCATAACAGAATGAAACAATGCCTAGTCCTTCACCATCTCTGAATTCTTGTGTTGGAGCCCATTATTGCTGCCTCTGTGTCAATCAGTTTCCTAGGGGCTCTTTCTCTTTTTTTGCTGACCCTCTACTTTACCAAGCATGTTGTAATTTTCTAGGTATGGATCGCCCTCCTGACAACATGTCCAAGGAGAGACAAAGTCTTGCCATCCTTACTTCTAAGGAGCATTCTGGGTATACTTCTTCCAAGACAGATCTGTTTCTTATTTTGGTAGTCCATTGTACTTTCAGTATTCTTCTCCAGCACCATAATTCAAATGCATAGATTCTTCTATACTCTTTTTCATTCATTTTCCAACTTTCATAAGCATATGAAACATGAAACAATTGAAATTAACATGGTTTGTGTCAAGTACAAGATAGTCCTCAAACTGTCATCTTTGTTCTTCAACAGCTTAAAAGAGTTTGCTTAATGCAATGCTTCATTTGATTTCTTGACTGTTGATTGTAGATTAAAGCAAAATGAAGTCTTTGACAACTTCAATCTTTTCTCCATTTATTATGATGCTATTTATTGGTCTAGTGGTGGAAATTTTTGTTTTCTTTACATTAAGGTGCAACCCACACTAAAGACTGTGTAGCCTTTGATCTTCATCAGTAAGTATTTTAAGTCCTTGTCACTTTGAGCAAGCAAGGTTGTATCACCTTCATATTGCAGATATGGTCAAAGGTAGTAAGGACTATCTCATGAGAATTTTGTTAGGAAATCTTACCCATCCTTCCTATAGCTCTGAACTTGTCCATTTAGACATCTCTTTGTTACCCAAACTCAAAGAACATTTATAAGGAATGCGATTTGATTATCTCAAGGATGCCCAAACTGTAATTTTGATGTGGTTAAATCAAACAGTGCATAATGCTCTAGGGAAAGGTCCGTGAGATAGACATACTGCTTTCAGAAGTGTAGAGACCTAGATGGGGGATTATATTAAGAAATAATAGTTTCATATTTTGACTTTTGTTTTAATAAAGGTTTTTATGGTTTTGCTGCAGTTCTTTTTCTCTTACCTTTGTGTATGTGTATGTATATTGCAGTTTATATAAACTTTTGTAATCTACAAGTAGCACTGTTAGGAGATTTGTTTTTAGTCTTGTTCTAGTCTATGATATGGTTTCTGTGATTGTTTTCATGTTTTTAGGATCCAATTTTAATTTTTTTGGCCTTACACAAATCTTAGGAGCTCTGGTAGCGTAGTGGTTACAAATCGGGCTGCGAACCTTAAGGTCAGCGGTTCGAAACTACCAGCCGCTCCTCGGGAGAAAGATGAGGCTTTCTACTCCTGTAAAGATTTACACCCTCGGAAACCCTGTACAGGGTCGCTATGGGTCGGAACCAACTCGATGGCACTTAACAACAACAACAACAACACAAATCTTATAAATGACCTTAAATTCACTCTAGCATGTAATTTGCTTGATTTTTGCTTATTTGTTGTGTGTGTGTGTGTGTGTGTGTGTGTGTAAACTGTTTATTTTAAGTTTGTTCACCTACCTTGCCTATCTGTAGGGCCTGTGTGGCTGTATTCCCAATTTGTCTTTTGGGCCCAGGATTTCTTTATGGGGAGTTTCTAAGTATGACTTAATGACTGTATCATCTACTTTGTCCTATTTTTTTTAATTCTGAGATTTTCTGTAAGGAATTTTGTCATTCGAAGGGAAACATGAATAAAGGGTGATAATCAAGGAAATTGTGAAGCACTTAATATTTAAGAAAATAGTTTTTTAAAAAGCAAGTGTATAGATGTTTTGTAGCAAGGAGGGGAGTGATTAACTTTGTAATCTAGGAGTGGAGATCTCTGGGACCATGAAGGGAGAAGAGCAGAGAGCAGGACCCTACCCAGAGAAACAGTGATGCCTGAGATGGAGGCAGAGATGACATGGAGCGATGGAGCAGCTGGGGACTTTAGATCCAGAGAGGGAGAGGGGCTGTGTGCTGATGACCAGGGTCGGGGGAGGGGGCAGGCTTGTAGGATATACCCTTTGGTTGGTTGATGATGCTTGGAGGGGATTGTAACCATGGCAATGATAGGACGATAGGATGAATGTAAAAGTAACTAACGTTCTCCCATGTAAACTATCACATAATTCACAAGAAAACACTTTAAAAAAAAAAAAAAAGCAAGTGTAATCTACTGCCAATGAGTCAATTCTGACGCATAGAGATCGTAGGTAGGACACATCTTTTCCAGAGCAGACAGCCTCGTCTCTCTCCCATGGAGCAGCCAGTGGGTTTGAACTTTGTGATTAGCAGCCCAGTGCCTAACACTCAGTGTCACCAGGGCTCATTGCACTTAATATTTGTTGTTGTTGTTCTCAGGTGCCATTGAGTTGGTACCGACTCATAGTGACTCTGCACATCAAACAAAACACTGCCCAGTACTGGGCCTGCCTCACAATTGTTGTCACGCTTGAGCCCCTTGATGCTGCCACTTTCCCAATCCATCTTGCTGGGGGTCTGCCTCTTTTTCTTTGAGCCTCAACCTTCCCAAACATGATATCCTTCTCCAGAGACTGGTCCTTCCTGACCATATGTCCAAATTAACATTGTTGTTGTTAAGTGCCGTTGAGTCGGTTCCAACCCATAGTGACCCTGTAGAGGGTTTCTGAGGAGCAGCTGGTGAGCTTGAACTACTGACCTAGCAGTTCAAATGGCTTTGCAGTCTGGCGCTCTAACACACAGCGCCACACCAGGACTCCATTAGAGATGTAAAATTAAAAAGCTTTGAAGTCATTAAAAATAAGTTGTTTTTGAGAATTTTAAAAGGTGAAGTTGATGTGTATCTAAATATTTGTAATAAAGATTTTTTTTTGGTGTTATTTATATAGCTACTTGGCTTATTTTTATATTTTATTCAACTTCATTTTAAGTTGTTGTTGTTAAGTGCTGCTGAGTCGGTTCTGACCCATAGTGACCCTGTATAGGGTTTCTGAGGATCAGCTGGTGAGCTTGAACCACCTACCTTGCAGTTCAACTGACTTTACAGTCTGGCGCATTAATCCACAGCGCCACACCAGGACTCCATTTTAAGTTATGACATTTGGGTAATTAAAAAAATGAAGATCCATGTCTTGCTTTTAGTCTTTTCCTTTGATTTGGAGAACAGACAGTGAAATCACTTGCAAAATTCACCTTTCACTTATTTTAAGGCAGATTTTTCATTTCTTGTGCTTGTTGTTGTTATTGTTTTTGGTGTGATTTGTATTTAGAAGATTAGAAGTTCATATCTCTTTAAATTAAATAAATACCTCACAGTTTTACATATTACATCTCTGACAAGACTTAAACCAAGAGACTAAGCAATAGTTGTTTAGCCAAGAAATAATGGTTGGAGGTAAAATAATACCACATTCTACTTTGTAATAAAATGAATGGGTGATCTAATTTCAAACTTCATGAAATTTCTATAAATTTGTTATTAGTTTCGAATAATAAGGTAGCTTTTTTTAAAAACCATGTATTTGACCTCATACTTTCCCCTACCTCTCCTATATATGTGTTATTGGTAAGTGCCATTGAGTTAGTTATGGCTTATAGTGTCCTTGTTTAGGGTGTCCAAGGAGCGAATGGTGAGCTTGAACAGCTGGCCTGTGCTTCAAACTTACCATATGTGCTTTATCCCACAGTGCCACCCCAGGCTCCCATCTTGCCATATATAAATCTGATAAATTTCCTTAAATTCTATCTAGCATTAGGTAATTTAGGTTTAGAACTACAAACATCAACTAACATACCTCACAGCCAGGCACAGTAGGTAGATGCTACTAGCATCCAAAGCTTGGGTGCTAACTTTTGAAACCTCTGAACTATCTAGAAGGAAAGTATCACAATCTCTTGCAAAAGATGACACAAATGTTTTAAAGGTGCATTTAAGTTTCCCTTATCAGAGTGAAATATAACTTTAAAATGTGTGTGACTTACTGTATTAAAAATATCTAGACTTCTAAAGAAAAAGATAAGACTACAACTACTTACCAACTTACTATGTTTTGGAGAGGATTCTCAAACTGAGGAAAGTGATTTTAGAACAGATCTCAGGATCATTCTTGTATCATTTCTTTATTAACTTTCTTTTGAGAACCCATGTATTTACAAGTTACCCTAATCAAGGCTGCTATGGGTGTTGCATGTGTTCATATATATTTCTTCTCCCCAGGAGCTCAGAATCTGTTTGGGGACGCGTATTTCCTGAATTCACAAGAGTGAATTGTGATAAGTGTAGTAATAGGTAATAAAATGTTATACCGTAGAGTTCAGGCACTGTGGACGCAAGGTGGCATTTGAATGATGACTAGGACACAAATAAAAAGAGATGAGTGGGGATAGAACAAAAAGAGACTCAGACCAGCGTGATTGGTGTGATGCTGGGCAAGTGTAAGACATAGTTCAGGGAGC
Source organism: Chrysochloris asiatica (assembly GCF_000296735.1). Taxonomy (NCBI): domain Eukaryota; kingdom Metazoa; phylum Chordata; class Mammalia; order Afrosoricida; family Chrysochloridae; genus Chrysochloris; species Chrysochloris asiatica. Next base: position 1,610,027 of record NW_006408663.1, on the reverse strand, counting down.
AGAGTAGGTTGACTAGAGTGGAAATATGAACTAGATAATTTGCGTGAGATCATTGGCTCCATTCTGGACAGACGTGAACGCTTAGGTAATAGTAATAGATGGCAGGATTGGAGAACTGTTAAAGAGATGGTGGGTTGTTCTTTTTAATGGTTCAGGTTGAGAGTTCCCTAGATCCTTGAGATCTAGTGGGAAGGTCATAGATGATGCTTTGGAAGGAGTGTGAGTGGAGTAGACGCTCAGTTAGAGAGATGCTTGACTTCCTGTTTTAGCCAAAACAGTTCAGTTCTTTCAATCCCTTGATTAATTTTATTTTCTTTTTTGAATGAATTGGCATCTCCAGACAAGCAGCTACCCGTGCCATAGATAAATCTTCTTTTTAATACCCTTTGTTATTATTATTGTCCACAACCAGCTGGTCACCAGTACTGTCAGTCCAATTGCCTGAACAGTTGAAACATGCCCTCTCCTCCTTAACCCCACTACTCTTGCCTTACTTAGTTCAGGTCCTTATCATGTTCTGCTCTTGCAATAGCATTGTATCAGCCAATGTGTCCTCTCCCTCCTCCTGATGGAGTCCAC
>NW_006408663.1:1606294-1608122 GCF_000296735.1 Chrysochloris asiatica | reverse complement strand
TTTGGTAAGGTGGAGGGTCAGAGAAAAAGAGGAAGACCCCCAACGAGATGGATTGGCAAAGTGCCAGCATCATTGGACTCAAGCGTGGCAATACTAGTGAGGTTGGCCCAAGATTGGGCAGTATTTTGTTTTGCTGTGCATAAGGTCACTGTTAGTCGGTACCAACTTGATGGCACCTAACAACAACAAAGATTCAACAGGTTTGCATGTTGAGCTGCTAACCTTCAGATCAGCATTTGAATCCAACAACCACTCTGTGGGAGAAAAGATGAGGCTTTCTGCTCCTATAAAGACATAGTCTCAGAAACCCCATACACGGTTGCTATGGATCAGAATCAACTCAATGGCACACACCCACCACAACCCAAGGAGTTGGAAGAGAGAAAAATGAAAATGTGTTTGTTAATATGGCTGATGAACTGAGACTTGTGAACCATTAGCAGGATTCCAAAATTTGGAAGGAAGCATATAGAGAAAGCAGATTAATCTGTAGGCCTAAGTTAAATTAATGAGGGGGAGTAAGGGTGAAATAGAATTGAAGCGTGGAGAAAGAAACTTGTAAAAAAGTGCTCACATTTGAAAAGTGATAAAAGGGGCATAACACGAGGCAGGAACATACAACACAAGAGAAAAATACTTACCTAGTTGGAGTGATGTAGTGTAGCTGGTGTGTTCTATAACCTAGTAAAGACATTGCTCAATGTCTTCACTATTTTAGAATGCTCCCAACTTTAACTGTTTCCTAGAGTGACTAATAAAATGTGTTTGATGTCAACTTGCCTTCTTGAGTTTGTAAGATATTCAAAAGCTGTTTATGGTCGTTGAAGTAAGACATGAGACTCAAACTGTGTCAATGCCTGAATGATTTTTATAGGTTACAATTTCATTTTAGAAAGCAATCATGTATTATATAGGGAGAAAAGAGATTCAAATTTTAGAAGAAAACTAAGTGGACTTAAATGATCCATGGCTTCTTCCAGGTGTTTTTGAAACTCGGACTAATATGTAGGAAAATCTCAACATATTAGTACTCCTTTTTTAAACTTTTTTTTTTATAGCAAACTTGTGTCGAATTGAGCAGTTTAACATTTTTAATATGTTGGAACGTTAAAGATAAGCATATTTAAAGATTATAAAAATATTCTATGTTCAATTTGATAGTGTATTGGCTTGTACATAATAGGTTGTCAATAGATATTTGATGAAACAATGCATAGATAAAGTAAATAATTTACATTCTTCAGATTATTCTATCTCTAAACTGAACACCCCTACTTGCATGAGATCATAGTAACACTCTTAGGAGATCCATTCAATATTCCTTCTTGTTTTCTGTTATTATTACCTTATCTTATTCCCTTCGTTACCGTTTCCCTTACTTTACCAATCCTAAGATTGAAAAAACTTAACCAAAAAAGGGAAAATATTTCAGAGCTGAGATGATAATTTTTATTATGGATAAAAGCCCAAGTATGTAAAAGAAATGAAAAATATTTGATATCACAGAATGACTTCTGTCCTCTTTAAAATTTTTGTTGTTATTGACAGGTGCCAGCGAGTCACTTCTGATTCAGAGCAACACTATGCACAACAGAACAAAACACTGCCCAGTCCTGCACCATCCACACAGTTGTTTCACTTGAGCCCATTGCTGCTACCATTGCTGTGCCAATCTGTCTTTTGGGGGTCTTCTTTTTCACTGACGCTCCATTTGATGAAATATAATGTAATTCTTCAGGTACTAGTCTCTTCTGAAAATATGTCCAAAGTATGATCCTGGCTTCTAAGGAGCATTCTGGCTATACTTTTTTCCAACACAGATTTGTTT
>NW_006408663.1:1554944-1605774 GCF_000296735.1 Chrysochloris asiatica | reverse complement strand
TAGTGGTTACGAATCGGGCTGCGAACCGCAAAGTCAGCAGTTCGAAACTACCAGCTGTTCCACAGGGGAAAGATGAGGCTTTCTGCTCCCGTAAAGATTTACAGCCTCGGAAACCCTGTACAAGGTCGCTATGAGTTGAAACCGACTCCACAGCACATAACAACAACAACAAGTGCCACTGAGTCTGTTGCAACTCATAGCGACCCTGTTTAGGGTTTCTGAGGAGCAGCTGGTGGGTTTGAACTGCCGATCCTTTGGCTCCAAGCCCAGTGCTAATCCTACAGCACCACACCAGTAGTCCACATGTTTTATAAATTATGGCACCGTATTACATATGTATTCTCATTATCACTGCTCTCTACTCAAAACAGAATACCTTTTTTTTTTTTTTTTTTTTCTTTTTTGCTCTAACATTGTGAAATGAGTACTTGGGGATTCCTTTAAGTTAAATTGTGGACCTATTTCATCACAGACTGCCTATCTGTATTCCTTTACCCTTTCCTAACCATGAATATTACATTTGATCTTTACATTTGTCTTTGTCGTTTTCTCCTCCCAGAGAACCTACCAGTTTTTTGTGGTGGGTTTTACTTTCAGTCACTTGCAGAGACATACAGGAGGTGACAAAACAACACTAGAAAAGTTGCACATAAGCAGGAATATCAATATCAACATTTACGTTTGAATTAGTGGAACATACCTAATTTTGCCTTTGAGTCTGTGTTTCTGATTGATAGAAGAAAGTATGTGGGGACAATGGAATGGATGAGGCATTGTAGGTGTCATGATTTTTTTTACTTCAATCAGTTCATGGCACTATGGGATCAGCACTGCATTGGGCTGCTATCTGAAAAGTCAGGGATTCAAACCCACAAGCTGCTCCTTGGAAATCCTATTCAGTCACTCTGAGTCACAACTGACTCAGAAACACTTAACAATAGCAACAACAACAAAGCATACTTATCTTTGTCTCTAAGTCCACATCTCTGATTGTGTACATGTTTTTTGAAGGGGCTTTGTGGAGATAGTAGAGTGGATAGGGAATTGTGACTGTCATGCTTTTTATTTGGGAATCAAACTCACCTACTACTTAACTTGATTGGAAAAAAGATCAAGCTTCTTAGAATTCAGAGAAAAATAGAGTTGAGCTGGCACCACGATTGGGTTCTATAGAACTTGTGGTGTCCTTGGGAACCTCTTATTCTCTAAATGGTCTCTCTAAATCCACAATGAATAAGGAAAGTATTTCCCTAGGTGAACCTCAAAGATTCTTCTCTTGACTTTTCAGCTTCCTTTTACTGTTCAGTTTTCCATCTTGGTAGCTTGCTGGGCTCTTCAGGCTCATTCTGCCTTCAAGAGGTTTAGTTTCTTCAGTTTCTGAGTTTTAATGGCCTATGTTACTATTATGCTACTAGTTTTCTTCATCTTTTCTTAGCTGGCTTCCATATTTTTCTCTTTCAAAATTGTGTATTGAATTGACTCATTGTTGTAGGGTTCTATAGGTAAACAAACTGATATGAAATAATCTCTTGATAGATAGATACAGATATCTAGATACAGATTGATAGGTTGGCTTGTTTTTGGTGGATTTGCTCACATGCTTGTGGGGTCTGGCAAGTCATTCAACAGGCAAGAGATTCTAGCAGTCTTATATCCTAAAATCTGTAGTTTGCCATGGGAGATCTAGAGGAATTCTGTCAAGGTGTCTACTTCCAGTCTTTAGACAGAATACTCCCTTGGGAAATCTCTCCTTTTGCTCTTTAGGTCTTCAAGTGCCTGGATGAGATCCACCTGCATTATCGAGAGTAATCTGTTTGACTTAAGGCTAACTGATTTAGTTAAGGTAGGCAACTTCTAAACTAGTGTTTAACTAAACAACTGAACGCCATAGTTAGCACATGAAGTTTGCCATCACAATTATGTACTAAATTTCTGTTTCTGATCTGAGAGATCCTCATTAACAGAACAAAATTGATTGGTGGCCTTGCTCAGAGACCTATCTTTTCTGGTCAGTTGTACACATCCTCTCTGACTCTGCTCTTAGCCGCCTTCTCCAAATTTAATTTAAAGCAGTTTTAACAATTTTCACCATGGACAGAAGATTGGCTTTCTTCTTAGACTTTCCTACCTTCTGCCTTTATAAGGGCTTCCTGTCATTTAAGGTACAAATCAAGTTCTGTCTTCGTAAGTGAGGACTTTTCTAACTACTCCAATCTTTGTGAATTATTCACCTTATGGATTAAAAATATGAGATTGGCTGCCATACCTGATTTGGATCCCCACCCCACTTGGATCCCCCTTTTATAAAATTAGCTTTCATATAAAGTAATAGTAAGGCTGAATGAAAAGCAAATGAGATAGACTGTGAGTATGGCCTTATTATTTATTTTATTTACATGCATAAGCGGAAGTGGAATCCTAGTGTGGCCCAGGAGGATAAGCACTGGACTGCTAACTGCAAGGTTGAGGGTTAAAACTTGCTAGCTGCTCTTCAGAAACCCCATACAGGGTCACTATGAGTCAGAACCAACTTGATGGCACGTAACAAAAATAACAAGCTGAAATGAGAGAATTTAATTTACTCAATAAAGAATTTGTTATAAAGGTATCGCACTCACCTTACATACCTTGAATAATTTGTTTATGATGTCTATAATTGCATTGATTTAAGGCTGTAAAAAATGTATATAAGTCAGATATTTTCAAGTAACCTTAAACATCATATGGGATTTTTAGGGTGGTTATTGTATCCCAGAATAACTAGGCATTTTGGATGTGCAAGAGGTAGAAAACCTGTCTCTCTAGTTCACAGGTCTTCAGATTGCAAGGAACTGTACTTGTGGTGGAGTGCCCGAGAGCCTCATTTTCATCTTGACCTGATTTAGATGATGAGATCCTGGGTCTTAGACTAATGCTGTCATTAGGAAGAGGCTTTAGGGGGATTGAGCCTGGGGCAGGGGGAATTGTGGAGGAGAGGGTGAGTTTATTTCAAATTGTAATGGATGTGAATTATGTGTCTAGCATTTGGATTGTATCACATTGACTTATTTTCAAGCAAATGTTTAGTTTGAGATAATTGTAGATACACGTTCAGTTGTAAGAAATTATACAAAGAGATCCTTTCACCAGATTTCTCCTGCTGCAAATACCTTACACAACTTTAGTGCAGTAATTACATCAGGGTGTTGGCCTTGATATAATCCACTGGTCTTATTTAGATTTTCCCAATTTTACTTTTACTCATTTATGTGTGTGTATTTATTCTGTGTGATTTCATCGTATGTCTAGGTTTATAAATCTACTACCACAGTTAAGATGCAGAACAACAAGGATCCCTCCTCATTAGCCTTTTTGTTTTCTCTCCAATTGTATTAATCTTTTGTTGTTGTTGTTTCTTTTACTCATCTCTTCCATCTGTAGGTGATGAAATGCATAAGGCTCCACTTCAAAGGTTGGCACTGCTAGAACCATGGACTCTCCCTTTATTTCAATCAAGAGTCAAGATTTTTGACTCTTGTTTTTATTCTCTAATCCTGCACAAGTTGTTTTAACTGTCAAAGTGATCTGAAGACTCTCACTTTATAGCACTGCAGTAAGCTGCAGCTCTGCTACACCTTCTCCAGGAGCACTAGACAGATAAATTTAAATATTCAACTAAGAGGCATTCTCAAATGACTTTAAATGCATTTTTATTTTTAGATAACCTACAGGGGTTTTTATTCCCCCTTAAAAAAAAAAAGAAAAATGCCTATGCTTCAAATAAATCAAGGTCTTAAGATAACATCAGTCCCATTTTGTCCAAGTCCTGGTGTTGTGTGGATGACGAGCAGCAGCCTGCTAGGATGACAGGTGACAGGTCCAAATAATTGTCAAATTGGTTAACTTTTTCCATTTCTAAAGCATCTTTAAAGAAAATCATATATGGGGTTATACCATCTTCACAATAACCCAGCAGAGCAACCATCCCATCTGGATTCCTGTTTTCATCAATAAAGAACTGGTTGCTTTTGAAATTAGCTAGGATGTACTTGATTTGCTCTGCATCTCCTGTCATAAAGTGCTTTACTCTTTCTGGTTTCTGTTTTTCAAGTTTGCCTTTGATTGATTTCATGTAATCTTTGATGCACTTCTTGGAGCCTTCTTATGTGAAACTGGTTTCCTGCAGGTGATGGTTCATGACAATCTCAACACCAGTGCTTTCAGTGCCTTCAATGGAGGCATTTCCACCAATTAGCAAGTCATCGATGTTACCCTCTGTCCTGCTCACCATCATCCCCTCCACTTCCAGGCACAGCCCATCCATGATCTCCCAGATCTTGTAAATGTCAGAGAACATCTCATCATGGCTGATGAGGTCTGGATAGATGATCCTTATGGCTGGGGGCCAACCTCTGCACTAGCTTAACAGGAGCCTGGAGCTCCAAGATCTCCTGGTGTAGCCAGAGCTGAACTCCGGGAGGGGGGTGGCATGGGAGGCGGGTCCTGTTAGCCTTTTATAGACACACTTACCTCCTCCCTACAGGTGTCCTGGTGTGGCACGGAACTCTGCAAGGTCAGTTTGAACCACCAGTTTAGTGGTTTCAACAGCTGCATCTTGGAAACCTTTTACAGGGTCACTGTGAGTCAGCATTTACTCAACAGCACTTAACAACAACAAAATATCCCTACAGACTTTCCCTTCTTGTTCAAGCCCTTGGCCATTTGATTTTCACTAAGCATTAACTTACATTATAAATGTAGGTGCTCTTTAAAACAAAATTGAATATACATTACAATTAGGATATTGTTGTTGTGGTTAAGTGCCCTGGAGTCGGTTTCAACAAATAGGGACTCTGTATAAGGTTTCCAGATTCAAAATGGCCAACACCAGTCCATTTCAGCTCACTAATGCTTAAGATATCGATGTTTATGCGTTCTGTTTCATTTTTGACAATTTCTAATTTTCCTAGATTCATACTTTGTTCATTCCATGTTCTGATTATTAGTAGCTGTTTATAGCTATTTCTCTTCATTTTGAGTTGTGCCCCATCAGCAGATGAAGGTCTCCAGGGCTTTTCTCCCACAGGCTTTACTCCATTCCCATCATCATGGTCAACTGTACTTTGAGGAGGTAGCTCTTCCCCCGTCACATTTTGAGTGCCTTCCAACCTGAAGGGCTCATTTTCAGGCACTATATCTGATAGTGTTTCTCTGCTAGGCATAAGATTTCAGTGACTAAAGATTTGGAAGTAGTTCGTCACTCTTTCTTCCTAGTCTGGAAGCTCATCTGAAACCTGTTGATCATGAGTGACCCTGCTGGTATTTAAAATACCTGTGACATAGCTTCCAGAATCACAGCAACTCACAAGTCACCACAGTATGAAAAACTGACATACATGTGGTTTATTATGCTGGGAATGACAAATTGAAGAGGAAAGGTGTTGCATTCATTGTCAAAAAGAACATATCCAGATCAGTCATGAGGTACAATGTTGTCTGTGATAGGGTAATATCCATGAGCCTCTAGGGAAGCGTAGTGGTTATGAATCAGGCTGCTAACCTCAAAGTCGGCTGTTCGAAACTACCAGTGGTTCCACGGGAGAAAGATGAGACCGTCTGCTCCCATAAAGATTTACAGCCTTGGAAACCCTGTGTAGGGTCACTATGAGTTGGACCTGACCCCACAGAACTTAACAACAACTAAACAACAACAGGGAAGTCCAGTTTATACCACTATTATTCACCAACTAAAGCCAGTGAGGATGAAATAGAAGAATTCTACCAACTTCTTCAATCTGAAATTGATAAAACATGCAATCAAAATGTATTGATCATTACCAGTGATTGGAATGCAAAGGTTGGGAGCAAAGAGGAAGGATCAGTGGTTTGAAAATATGGCCTTGGTGATAGAAATGATGCTGGTGAACTCATGATAGAATTCTGTAAAACCAATGATTTGTTCATTTCAAATACCTTCTTTAGACAGCATAAGAGATGACTATACACATGTACCTCGCCAGATGGAATACATAGAAATCAAATTCACTACATCTGCCAAAAGAGATGATGGAAAACAAGGCCAGGGGCAGACTGTGGAACAGACCACCAATTGCTCAAATGCAAATTCAAACTGAAGCTGAAGAACGTGAAAACAAGTGCATGAGAGCCAAAATATGACCTTGAATATATCCCACCTGAATTTAGAGATCATTTGAAGAACAGATTTGATACATCAAATACTAAAGACTGAAGACCAGACAAGTTGTGGGATGACATCAAGAACATGATACTGGTAGAAAGCACAAAGTCATTAAGAAGACAAGAAAGAAGGAAAATATCAAAATGGATGTCAGAAGAGACACTGAAACTTGCTCTCCAGCGTAGAGATGCTAAAGTAAATGGAAGAAATGAGGAGGTCCAAGAGCTGAACAGAAAATTTCAAAGATCAGCTCGAGAAGATAAAACCTATAACAAAATGTGCAAAGATCTGGAGTCAAAAAACCAAAAAGGAAGAACACGCTCAGCATTTCTCAAGCTAGGGGAACTGGAGAAAAAATTTAAGTCTCATTACTGAAGGATTCTCTTGGTACATTATTGAATGATGCAAAAAACATCAAAAGAAGATGGAAGGAATACAGAGTCACTCTACTAAAAGGAAATGGTTGATGTTCAACCGTTGTGAGAGGTAGCATATGATCAACAGCCTATGATACTGAAGAAGGAAGTCCAAGGTGCATTGAAGGAATTGGAATTGGCAAAGAACAAGGCACCAGGAATTGATGGAATAAAAATTGAAATCTTTCAAGAAAGTGAGGCGGCACAGGAGGCCGAGTGAGTACTCGTCTCTGCCAAGAAATTTGGAAGACAACGATCTGGCTGACTGATTGGAAGAAATCCATATTTGTGCCCATTCCAAAGACAGGTGACCCAATGGAATGCAGAAATCATTGGACAATCTCTTTGATATCCCATGCGAGTAAAGTTTTACTAAAAGTAATACAGAAATGGTTACAAGCATACATTGACAGAGAACTTCAAGAGGTTCAAACCAGATTCAGAAGAGGCCGTGGAATGAGGAATATCATTACTGGTGTCCGATGGCTCTTGGACATCAGTAATGAAAGCAGAGAATATCAGAAAGATGTTTACCTGTTCTTTATTGACTATGCAGAGGCTTTTGATTGCGTGGATTGTGACAAGCTATGGACAACATTCTGAAGTATGAGTATTCCGGAACACTTAATTGTGCTCACAAGGAATCAATCTGTACATGGACCAAGAAGCAGTTGTTTGAACAGAACATGGGAACACTGAATTAAGAAAAGTGTGTGATAGGGTTGTATTCTTTCACCATACTTATTCAGCCTGTATGCTGAGCAAATAATAAGAGAAGCTGGGTTCTGTGAAGAAAAGCATGGCATCAGGATTGGAGGAAGACTCATTAACAACCTGTGATACGCAGCCCATACAACCTTGTTGCTGAAAGTGAAGAAGACTCAAAATATTTACTGATGAAGATCAAAGAGCACAGCCTTCAGTATGGACTGCATTCCAGTGGAAAGAAAACCTGAATCCTCACCAGTGGACCAATAAACAACATTCTTATCAATGGATAAAAGATTGAAATCTTCAAGGACTTCATTCTTCTTGGATTAACTGTCAACACTCACAGAAGCAGCAGTCACGAAATTAAATGATGTATTGCATTAGGCAAATATGCTGCACAAGACCTTTTTTAAGTGTTGAAGAGCAAAGATGTCTGCTTGAAGACTAAGGTGTGCCTGACCCAAGCTATGGTATTTTCAATAGCCTCATACTCAAGCGATAGCTGGGCAGTGAATAAGGAAGATTGTAGACGAATTGATGCTTTTGAGTTATGGTGTTGGAGGAGACTATTGAAAGTGCCATGGCCTGCCAAAAGAACCAACAGATCTGTGTTGGAAGAAGTGCAGCCAGAGTGCTCCTTGGAGGCCCGCATGGCCAAACTTTGTCTCTCATACTATGAATGTGTTGTCAGGCGGAACCAGTTGCTGGAGAAGGAATCTCATGTTTAGTAGGTAGAGGGTCAGAGAAAACTAGGAAGACCCCCCAGTGCGATGTATTGGCCAAGTGGCCGCATCAATGGGTTCAAGCGTGGCAACAATAATGAGGTTGGCCCAGAATCAGACAGTGTTTTGTTCCGCTGTGCATACGATCACTATTAGTCGGTACCGACTCAATGGCACCTAACAACAATAACATAGGGTTTCCAAGGATTGGCTGGTGTGTTTGAATCGCTGATCTTGGGGTCATCAGTCCAGTGACAGCGCCACACCAGGACTCCACAGTTAGGATGGTGCTGACGAGTCGGTTACAACTTGTCATAGGTATACATAGTGATTCTGTATAGGGTTTCTGAAGCTATAAATCTTTATGGGAGCTGAAAGCCTCTTCCTTATCCCATGGAGAAGGTGGTAGATTGGAACTGCTAACCTTGTGACTAGCAACCCAGCTCTTAATCTACTTTGCTAACAGAATTACTTACAAATTAGTATGTTGTTGTTCTTGTCAAGTCAGTTCTGACTCACAGTGACCTTGTGTAGCGTCTCCAATAAAGCCCTCAATGTGGAGATAAAAATTAGTTGACTCTTCTAAATTGATAATTTACCTTTTAATAAAACAAACAGCTGCTGTATTGATAAAGACTAATTTAATTTACTGTTTTTCTGTGTCCCTGGATAGTTTAAAACACTGATAGATTCGGTAACAGTATATTGTCATTTGTATGTATGTGTATATATATATATACTCTAAAAGATAAAATTTTTATTCTCTGTTGTTTTGCATATTCTGTCAAAGGTGGCCAAGTATGAAATTTGAAAGGAAAGCATTCCTAAATGAAAGAACTGCTTTCTGTGCCACTTTAATATTTATTCTAGTTTGTTCTTTTGTTACTATGGTAAAAAAATAAATAAATAAAATAAGCAAAAACATTTGCAAGGAATTTAGTGCTTTCCTTTAGATGGTCTTTATTTTAAAAGTGTTGATGACCAAACTGTTTCTGGTTTCTCCCTCCCTTTTTCCTGTTTCCCTCATATATAGTATTCATTTGTACTTCACAGTCCTTTCCTGTGATTCTGAATTGTTCATCACATTGCCAGGATTATTATGCAACATTAGTGTGAGTTTTGTTTTCTAGTATGTATGAAGGTTTTTTCCTTTGTAATATTTTCGTGTGTAATATGCATTATTTACGATCCACATGTATAAATATCTAGTAACTTCTGGAATCTAGTTTATATCTTGTGTTACTTTAAGAAGAGTTAGTTGGCTCAACTCATGCTCCTTTTGTTCCTTTTGATTATGCTATTTATTTAATTAAATGTATATTTATCAATCTTGCTAGGTGCTAAAGTTAGTGCCAGTCCTCTTTGTTGTAGGGGAGAGAAGTCAACATGTAGTTACAATACAGAAAAATAAACTTTAAAATTGACTTGCAGGGTGAGGGACAGTTTGACAGGAGGACTTTAGGATTTGTTAAGCTTCCTAAGTGTAGAAAAATTGAGGTTATGTTACTTTCTACATCTACACTACACTTAACTATGGTGCTTAGAACCAGTTCTGTTTCTCTCACATCGAGAGACTGTAACTACTGCCTACTGTTTTTAAGCCAATTATGTTGATCTCTGTGACCCCTTCTCACAAGATAGAAAATAAAACTTGAACATTTGAAAAATCCCGCTGAAAAGACCTCGTTAGTCTAAAAATTATGCTTAATTTGTTTTTTATTAAAGATAGTTTTATTCAAGAAAGTGGGAAAACGCTAGGAACTTATTTTTACAATCCTGAAGAAGGTAAGAAAGATGTGAGAAAGATGTGATCGGATTCACCATTAAACCATCTGGTAAAGGTTTTAAAGGGATTGGTATTGCTTAGTACCATTAGCCTGTGATATCTGGTCTTAGACTAACAGGCTGAGCATTCATCATTCTTTTCTCCTCAGAATGGCTCCACGGGCAGAGCTAAATTCAGGAATTAGGCACTGCTGTTATAAGGCATTCCCAAATACCAGTGCAGCTATGTGATACTGGACCTTTAAATGACTTAAGCACCTTTCTTTTCGAAGAATAAAAGCAGTGGTGGTAAAAACAGCCTATTGTTTGGCATCACAGGTTTGGAGAAATAAAGGCAAGTCAGATTTATTTACACTTTTGGCAAGGAGCGTAAACAAATTTGGCATATAATTTTTATGATACAGAATCAAAGTAGGGCCTGGTCTAAAGGGAAGCATCTCTAATTTTGGTAAGCCATGAGACAATAAAGAAATAAGGCTGAATTTGACATATTTAGAGATTTCAAGTGGCTTGATATGACTAGAATATACAAGTATAAGGGAAAGGGGAAAGCTGAGAGATGAAACTGGTATCAGTAGTCAGGGATCATATCAAAGAAGATTTTGAAAACCTTGTTTTTGAAGTTTTCAGTTTCCCTAAGAGCAAATTGGAGCTGTTGATTTTCTACTTTATAACCAGACTAATATAATCAGATTTGCATTCTTTAAAAAGTGTATTCAAGCATCAAGGTATGGATTGTTGTTGTGAAGTCAAGTCAGTTCCGACCCACAGCACCCTGTATGATAGGGTTTCCAAAGAGCAGCTGGTGAGCTTGAACCACCGACCTTGCAGTTCAATTTGCTTTGCAATCTGGCGCATTGACCCACAGCGCCACACCAGGACTCTAAGGTGTGGGTTGGAGGAAGCTAAAGTAGGCGTCAGTATGAAGGGGTGGGTTGGAAGGGATGTAGACCATTGTTCTATTTATTCTGACTGCATGACATAATATCCCAAAATGGCATGAAACAATTATTTATTATTGAGATTTGAGGTTTTTTTTTTTTTTTTTTAACCCTTTCAGCATTTTAAGGATGTTATTCTCCATCGTCATCTATCAGCCAATTTTATCATGAGAAATCTGTTGTGATTCCTAACATTGTTCTTCTATAATAATGTGTCTTCATTTTCTGGATGCCATCATGAGTTCTTTTAACTTGGAAATAGGATATATTAGTTGTAATTTATACTCTCCCCCTTTTTAATCCTGCTTGATACTTTCTGAACTTCCTTGATGTATCGTTTGTTGATGCTCATTAATTTTAGAGAAGTCTCAGCTATTATTTCATCAGATATTTTTCCTTTCATTTTCTTGACCTCTTCCAGTTTTTTTTTCTTATATACAAGTAAATTATACTAAAATTTCCCATATATTCATGCTCTAGTCTATCTTTTCTTGACCTTAAACATCCAATCATAGATATTTTAAATTCCTAGATAGTTCTAATACCTTTGTCGTATCAGTGTTCCTCTTTATTTCTTTGCATTTTAATGATTTATTTTTCTTAATGCTTTTTTTTGGGGGGGTTATGCCTTGTACTATTTGATGAAAAGCTAGACATACAATAGAAATGGATGTAAATTTTATTTATTCCTGAAATTTGAGGTATGTTTATTTTTCTAGTAGTTTAATTCTTGGAGGTGGTAGTTAATCTAGTTGGTTGAGATAGGTTTGGATTTTGCTGTTGCTTTGGTATCAGTGCTGCATAGTCTTTGCAGTTTTCTAGCATTGTCTTGTTTTTATGAAGGAGACTGGTTTGTTTGAATTCAATTTCTATTCAGCCCTCATCTTTTCAATTTTCTCCTGAGCCTTAGGGATCACTTTTCTACTGTGTTTCCTCTCCCCAAGCAGTTGGCTACTTTAACTTGGTACTTGATACTTACTAGTCTGGTGATGTGGAAAAAGGGTGATAGCATTCTCTCTTATTCTGGTTCAGCACCAGTATTAGGCAGGGGTTGTTTCTAGCTCAACAGCGTCACATTCTCAGAAATCCTTCCCTATCCTAGGGCTGGTGGTGGTTGTCAGGTGCCATCCAGTCGGTTCTAACTCCTAACATCCCGTGTACAACACAACAAAACAGACTGCCTGCTCTGCACCATCCTCACAATTGTTGCTTTGTTTGAGCCCTTTGTTGCTGTCATTGTGTCAACCTAGGGGTAAAGGATGTTTAATAATATTGATCCTAGGGCATTCCTTTCCTTCCGAGAAGTGGAAGTTTTTTTGTTTTTTTTTTTCCTACCTACATTCAATTTTCCCAGTTGCAATAGATGTTCACTTGTCCCTATGGGCCAAGTCTTTTGCTCTCTTTTAGTGACTGGCTATTGTTATTACTAAGTGTCGTCGAGTTGGGTCCAACTCATAGTGACCCTGTAAAGGGTTTCTAATGAGTGGCTAGTGAATTTGAACTGCCAGTCTTGCAGTTGAGACTGTCTTTGTGGTCTAGTACATTATCCTGCAGCTCCACACTTAGGGGAGAGCGGACTGGAGAGAGCTTTGGGCTTTTCTCACCAGAGCCACAGTTCCTTTCTACCATGCATGTTCCATGAGGGAAGCATCAGTCTTGCCTACACTTCCCGCCTCTCATACCCATTTTTTCTTGTGAACACTTTATGAGTTATATGGAGAAGTGTGGATGAGGATTCCCCGGGTGATTCTGACTGTCAGGATTCTATATTGTCAAGCTAGTTCACACTCAGCCTTTAGCAATTTGGTAAAAAATTTATCTACAGTCACCTTACCAGCTTGTATTACATTTGGAATCTGTTTCAGGTAATCAGGTGTTCACATCCTGTTTCTTTTTGGAGGTGCCTATCTGGTGTGGCACTGTGGGTTAATGCGCTGAACTGAACCACATGGTCAGCGGTTCAAGCTCACCAGTCACTCCTCAGAAAATAGGGTCGCTATGGGTTGGAACTGACTCAACGGCACTTAACAACAGCAACAACAGTCTTTCCTTATGGATACACAAAGCTTTCCAATGGATACACAAAACTGTGATTTTAACTGTATTTTCTGTTGTAAATTCTGGCGTGATGCTGATTTCAGATTTCTACATCCTATGTGGAAATCACTTTATTAAGCTGTGTCTTTTATGGTACATACTAAGTTCCACATTTGACCTGGCAGAGCCACAATTTTCACTTTGGTTTACTTTCAGTACATCCTTTACAAATATCTGATTTTAGAGCTGTGGCAATATTTGTCTGCATCACCCTCCTCTGCACCCCGAACATACCTCTAAGACACTTATGAGATCACTGTAGAATACATTGGTGTTTGGGAAAGGCAGTTCCATATTTAGGGATTAGAAAATCAGGTTCCTGATGTCAGCTCTTCCTAGTGTATCAGGAATCAACTAGTTTATCTTACTGAACTTCACTCTTGTTGTACTCTAAAAGTTTGTTTTTATGTTTACTTTTTCTTCTTAACGTTGTTGAAAATATATACAGCAAAACATACACCAATTCTACAGTTTTCCTTATGTTTAATTCAGTGATATTTTTTCTTCAAATTGTGTAGGCTTTCTCACCTTCGTTTTTCTGATTTGTTGTCTTTCCCTATTGACATAAACTAATTTCCTCATAAATTCTTGAATTACTATTAGTAATTTGATCCCATAAAAGAGCATAGTAGTCACAGCAGACATTCTTCACTAATTATCCTAAATGACTGATTCCTTTAAAGTAGACTCTAGAAGATATTTTTGGTTTAAATTTTAAATAGTTTTGAGGATTCATCTAGCCTCAGTGGCTTCAAAAAGTCTGTATTCTATATGAATTTAAATTCTGTTCCACATTTCCTCCCTTTTGATCAGCATGCTTCTGTAGACTCTTTGATGAAAATGTTCAGTATTGGTAGCCTGGGCATACTCAGGTCTTCTCGTCTTTATCATAAAAGAGGCAATTGTTCATGGAGTCAGTCAGCTACAAATTTGATTTCTTCCTCCTATTCTTGACTCTTTGAAGAGAGACCAGTTATATTTTGAATGACTGCTTGCAAGCTTTTAAGACCTTACAAGGGGTTTTAAGACTTAATTTCTTCTTGTTACAAGACTCCAATGAGACATATATAAATTATGTCTGAAAAATATATGACTGTGTGCAAATTGTGATTTTTCCTTATATATATTTCACCCATGAATTCATTTACTTGTACCCAGATTAAGAGGGCCAGGTATAATATAAGTTCCTGTTGTTGGTATATTTAAAGAACATTTATTATTGTTAAAAAGTCTCTTGTTAATGGCTTAAATTGACTTTAGTTTACCTAATTTTTTATTTGAACCTCTTGTGCTCTATTTCATAGACTTTTCGGTTTTTCTTTGGTGGTCAGAATTTTCTTGTCTCATAATATGTTTCAACTGTAAGGTTTCTTTTACTTTATTAGTTGTCCATGTAAATTTATTTGCTACTGTTTGGTTGATGTATTTTTGAACTCCTGATTTTTTATCTGTGACCTATATGTTGTGTGTGTGTGTGTGTGTGTGTGTGTGTGTGTGTTGAGGGATAGGGGTGGTGGAGTGTGGTGGTACCATATGATAAGCACAAAGACAGTGGTTCGAGCCCACCAGCTGCGCCACTGGAAAAAGATGAGACTTTCTACTCCCATAAAGATTTAAAGCCTTGGAAACCCTAAACAGGGTCTCTATGAGTCAGAACAGACTTGATAGCATTTTATACCAATAACAGTATGTGTCTTTTTATTTCTAGTAAGTATGTTGGTAAAGGAAAAACACATAAATGAAAAAACCCCAAACAGAAAAAAACCCCACTGTGATAAATACACACAAGAAAAATGCACACAGATGACAATTGTTAACCTTAACCTTAAGTCTAACCCTAATTAGTGTATGGGATTTTTTCTATGTTGGGCTTTAAAAAAAAAATTTTTTTTTTCTTGTGCACATTTTTTTCTACATTTCTAGTTTTAACATTTCTAGACACCTAGTTGTTTAGTATTTTTTTTTTTAAAAAAATTATCTAAAAATAATCCCATTTATTCACACCTTTTTGAAAATTTGGTGATCCATATAGCTCTTTTATGAGAAAGTTGAGCTTTACTGAATTCTTACTCTTAAAGTTCTTTTATCAGATACAAAATTACCCTTAGTAAACTTACAAGCTTCTGTAAAGGCTAATTGTATATTCTAGACAGAAAAGAAGATAGTGTGAGCTTCTTTCAAGTTATGAATACCGACACCTCACGGAATCATTTCATACACATGAATGAATGTCCTATAGGCAGTATGGAAAATGGAAAGAACCTATGAGGGCGAGTCAAAAAGTATTGCTACTAGGGTTCCAGTTCATATATGCACAGATTTATTCCAAACAAAATGTGTTCAAACATGTCTCTGCAAAGTGGATGGCTGCAGACAAGTTTCCTTAGTGACACAATTGCTTAGTCTCATTGTTAAGTGTCATCAAGACTGTCCTGACTCATAATGACTCTGTATAGGGTTTCAGAGGAACTCTTGTGGTTTTCTTAACTGTCAGCCTTATTATTAGCAGTCAGTGCTTATCCTACAACACCACATCAAGCCTTAGCAGCCATGATGTTCTGTACCAAATTAAGGGCAAGTATGTAGAATGTATGGATTCAGCATGCTTATATAAAGATTCTATACCAGATTTCTTTCCTTTCTTCTCTTAACTCTGCACCGTTTCCCAACTCACATCTCAGTTTATTCCATTATTTTGAAAGTTTCTTCTGTTTTTAAGCAGCATTATTATTTTTTCTTCTCACATATATACATTAACATCCTGTTTAACTTTTATGTCTTTCTAAATGTGGCTTAGTTATCATGGTAACATCTTTTTCTTTTTCTTGTCGTGTTATGTACAAAGAACGTCAAATAACCCCACTCAGAGTTGAGAGGAATAAAAATACTAATTTATTTTTATTAAGGACATAATAGTACTACATTTAATGGAAACTGGTAGGACTCACAGAACTTAGCATACAGTCATTTCCCTTGCTGTGATTTACTGCAACAAAAGGATTGAAAGCATAATCAGGAAAGACAGAACCTTGGAAGTTTGAAGAAAATTAGGCACAAGCTTCCAAGAGTCCTTTCCCAGCAGTCACACAGGATGTTCCTAATCCCCGCAGCAACTAGTTGTCACAACTTATATGAAATACTGCCTAAGAGGGAAGCGTTTTGGAGTCTCAGGGCCCAAGAGTTTTATTGGAGGCTGATATCATAGGCACCGTCTGCTTATTACATACCAAAATTTCACACTTGTTGTTAGGTGTTGAGTTGGTTCCAAGTCATAGTGACCCTGTGCACAACAGAAACTCTGCCCATTCCAACACGATAACTCAAATGCCTCAGTTCTTCTACAGTCTTCTTTATTCAGACTGCTGCTGTTCTTCTTATTCTTAAGTGCTGTCAAGTTTGTTCTGACTGATAGCCACCTGATTATGGTTTTTGAGGAGTAGCTGGTGGGTTTGAAAAACTGACCTTGAGGTTCAAACTGACCTTGCAGTCCTGTGCTTTCTTACAGTGCCACACCAGGGCTCCTTATTCAGACAACCAGATACAAAATAGGTATTACGCATAAACCATAGTGTTTACATAATTGTAGGCACAGTGGACCATACTTATCATTTAGGGAATGGTAGGAATCCACTTAAAATCCAAGTTCACAGATGCCAGCCAAAGGCTACCTTGTCAGCAGGCCTTCCTAAAGATGACAGTATTTGGCTTGCTGTGTTAGCTGTTTTCTGCATGCTTCCTGTTACACTGAATATTCTTTTATAAAGCATCCCAAAGTTCTCTTCAGAATTAAAACAGAACTCCATTGTATTTCTTCATGTTCTAGGACTTGAATAAACAGTGGCATTTGTCTTACTTGAGTTTATATCCTTTTACTGATTGACTTACTAAGGAATATTTTCAAACAAATTTTCCATTGTTTTTCATTTCTAATAGTATTCCTACTATTATTAGTTTAAAAGATTTTTGTGAAATTAGACTGGAATTGTGACAAAATTTTATAGCATATTTTCTTATGTAAAACTATTCTAAGTTTCAAACAACCGATTTGCAAGTGGAATTTTGACTCAAAGGTAGATTTTAGATTTTCTTTATATAGTATACAGAAGGAGTCCTGCTGTGATGCTGTATGATAAGCACTTGACTACAAGGTCTATTTAAACTGCAAGGTTGTGGTTCAAACCCACCAGCCGCTCCTTGGAAACCATATACAGGGTCACTATGAGTCAGAACCCACTTGTTGGCACTTAACAAAAACAACCAGAGTATACAGAAAGGAGTCCTAGTGGGGCACTGTAAGGTAAGTACTGGACTACTAGTCATAAGGTTCAAACCTACCAGCTGTTTAGCAAAGGCTCTATATGTGTTGGAATTGGTTCAACAGCACTTAGGGACAACAACATAGAGAGACACAGAAAAGAGCAAAATCATCACGGTTCTTTGGGGGAGGTTTTTAGGAAGAGATAGAGATTGTTCTGAGTATGGATAGTTTAAAGAGCAGTAGAAATGAAGGATGAAAACAATAGGAAAACAGGAAGTAGCATGACTCAGAGAGTTTTGAGTATGCAATAGGAAGAGAAAAAAATTACATGTTTTATGTAAGTGCAAACGCGTAATCACTTTTTGTACCAGTGCTTCTGAGCCTCAGATGCCTGACCCATATATTTTCTGCTTTTGTAGATTTAAAAATTATTTTAAGGAAGACTGCTTTTCTTGTTGGCAACTAACTGTATCAACATGAGATATATGTGTTGTTTATATGTTTCTTTTGTATCTTATCTGAAATTATGTAATCATAGGATTGTTGTGAAGATTGAGATAATATATGTGAAAAAAGCTATGTAAAAGTATTTATGACCGTCATTTTTAAAAGTCTGTCACATTCTTTTCCATTAAATTAGACATATACTTAACATACAATTATTTTATGTGGAATGTCTGTGCACAGTGATATGTTTTCCTCAGTTTTTTCTTACCTGGTTTTCTACTACCTCACCAGATACTTTTATGAAAAGGTCTTCCTGCTGCTAAACAGTAATAAGTTCTTTCATTTTAGTTTAGACTTCTAGCATTTGTATGTGGGCTAGCTTTGGTTTTCCTGCTCTGTTTTATAACATTGGTTACTTGTTTGGCCTTTGCTTCCTTTGGCATATCACTTGATTATTTGTAGAGCAACTTTCATAAAAATGAGTCTTCTGTACTTTGTTCCTTTGTAATGCTTTAAGGCTACAGTAGAATTTTAGGGTTGTCAGGTCCAGGAAAACAAAGCTATGTAGCAACAGATCCTTATGTTAGTAAGAGGTGACAGGAGTTTCATGAATCCCTGATAGCTAGAAGAAAGGTTCATAGCTCATTGTAAATATGTGTAAATATTGTTTTATTGTGAAAAATTGAGTATATTCTATAATTAATTCAAATACAAAGTATGTTATAACAACTATTAGAAATTCAGCTAAATTAATATTGCCTAATGATAAATCAAACTCTTGATATCAAGATGAAATATGAAGAATTTTAGATCAATGTTTGTACAAATTTCCTTAAGTCTATTAAAAAACACATAGATGTGTTTGCAGAAAATGTAAATACCTGTGTACAACTATCCTCTTTCAAACCTTTATACATTTCTGGGCGTACTCCCACTCTACCTCCCAAACCCATTCAGCCTGTGTCTCTGTCCATGCATCTATCTGCAGAACACTATTTTTCCAACGTTATGTATCGTTCTTGTTAAGTGCTGTCAAGTCAGTTCCGACCCATAGCGACCCTGTATAGGGTTTCCAAGGAGCAGCTGGTACACTTCAACTACCGACCTTGTGGTTCAAACCAACTTTGCAGTCCAGCGCATTAACCCACAGCATCTAATAACATTACAACCCCCTTTAGCACTTGCATACTCCCTGTGTCTTCACCTTTCTTCATCATTCTTCTGTCAGCCTCCCTCTTCTTGTACAATGCCCTTCTGGTATGTTGCTGTGGGTTAATGCGCTGGGCTACAAAGTCAGTTTGAACCACAAGGTCTGTGGTCAGAGCTCAGCATCTGCTCCTCAGAAACCCTATACGGGGTCGCTATGAGTCAGAATCTACTCCATGGCACTTATCAACAACCACCACCTGAATTAACTTGTGTTCACCTTAGCCAAGGAGCTCTGGTAACGTAGTGCTTACGAGTCGGGCTGCTCACTTTATGGTCAGCAGTTAGAAATTACCAGCAGTTCCTCAGGAGAAAGATGAGGCTTTCTGCTCCCATAAAGTTTTACAGCCTCAGAAACTCTATACAGAGTCTCTATGGGTCAGAAGCGACTCCAAGGCACATAACCACCACCACCACCTTCTAGCCAGTGAATTACTTATCCTTTCCGTCCCTCCCTTGGAAACCATCAAAGAATGTTTCTTTTAGCATGAAAACCTACTCTTGACTTTTTACAATACTGGTCACATATAGTATTTGCCTTTTGTGATTGACTAATTTCACTAAGCACAGTGTCCTCCATGTTATATGAGCTCTTTTCTCAGATTCATCCTTATTCTTCACTCTTGCATAGTATTCCTTTGTGTATATGTACCAGTTTATGTATCCATTCTTCCATTGATGGGCATTTAGGCTGTTTCCATTGGTTTGCTATTGTGACTGTGCTGCAGTGGACATTGATATGCAGATATCTACTTGTGTCCTAGTTTATATTTCTGTGGATGTACACAAAGTACAGGGATTGCTCAATCATACGGTATTTCTATTTGCAACTTTCCGAGGAAATGCCATACCATTTTCCACAATGTCTTTACCATTTTACAGCCCCATTGTAGCAGGGTCTTGGTCTCTCCCCTCCCTCACCAGCATTTGTTGTTTTCTCTTTTTTTGAACTTTATTATTGATGCTGGAAAATGTCTATATTTTAAAATGAAAAAGAAACATGTGGACTTCAACTATGTTTTGTATCTAATGGTAGTTTTCATAATAGTCCTTATATTTGTTATTATATTTTAACAGACCTATATGCTAAAAGTATAGTAATTGCTTGATTCATGAAATGATACATTCATATATAAAATTTTAATAGTAATTCCAGAGATTTTCTTCCGTTTTGTTGTCCATATATCTTTCATAAAGAAAAGATGCATCTTAGAAAGGGAATTATACTATGTAATAGAAATTTTACACAAAAATTGAAAATGGTTATGTTAGATTCAATATAAACGGTTTTCAGAAGATTGCTTTCTTATTGTGAATATATAAGAAACCGTATTGAAATTATTTTTTCTTATTAAAATAGAAAAGTCTCATCCTTTTGTATAATGATATTTCAAAGTTTAATTTTATAAAAATAAAACAAACTTATTTTGATAACTCCTCTTGACATTTTTAGCTTTTCTGTAAATTTTGTTGAAGGGAAAAATAATAGTGGCTCATAAACCTCAGCCCCAAACAAAGAGAAATACTTTTGTAAGACAGAACAACCAGAACTTTAACCTGATACTTCAATAAATTGTTTCTATACCAAGGGAAAAGCTATTTACTTTGAGACTCAGTTTGTTAAGAAGATTTTTGAAAAACTAAGTAAAAACAAAAGACCTTAGCTGTGATATAACTGAATTATTATGGATAAGAACATTTCTATATTTTTAATCTAATAATCTTTGACTGTTAGTTTCTGAATCTTTGGCAATGTATAGTTAGTATTTATGGCTAGAATCCTGTACAAACTATCAAGGTATTTATTTTTTGAGTAATTATCATACTACCTTCTTATGTTTTAGGTTAATTTTCCTGCACATATCCTTAATAAGGAGTTCTAGTGGCGCCCTGATTTAACCATTAGGAATAGATGTGGTGCTGTTGGATAAATACAGGACTGCTAACTACAAGGCCAGCAGTGATTCAAACCCACCAGCCATTCCTTGGAAATCTTACACAGGGGTGCTGTAAGTCAGAATAGACTTGATGGCACTTAACAACAACAACAAAGAGGGAGTTATGAGAAAAGAAATATACTTCTTAGGTTTCTGTAAAAAATGTAAAATGCATTTGATTTCTCAAACTTAAATACCTAAAAAAAAAAAAAAAATCATTGTAACTATGGTCAGTTTTAGGCAACAGTGAGCTAAAAATTATAGATTTGCTTAGCAAATCATTTTCTTCTGAATTATATGGGCGGGGGGAATCACCATTTCTTAACTGTTTTTAAAATGCTAAAATAGAATTTTTCAAATTAGTAGAGTTATACTTGTTGTTATTGGATTTTTCTACTTGGCTTTGCAAGTTTCTGGTATCATGGTACATCTTCTCCAAATTTTTCCATTTAACAGTATGCTAGCTCAAGTCTTCTATTCATTTTTTGGCCTCTTTAATATTGCTACATATCTTCAAGGGACATACACTCATGGTCTTAGCAACCCTATGAACAGCAAAAGGAAACAACAACGTGCTCAGTGATGGAGGCTTCCTGTGGAGCCTCTGCATTACATCAGACCGTAAGTGGAATCCTGAACCACATCCAGAATCATCTGAGGTGGAAAATTTCCACTTGAAAGGACAAGCAGACCAGCCTGGAACAGCTAGAAGAATAGAAGATACTTCTTGAAAGATAGACCGACAGGAAAAATACAAAACAATATAGGCAGTCTGACTGATTACTACAAGAACAAGCAAGTTGCTCGCCCAAGGAGACATCAAGGCAACTGGTCAGGTCCCCTCAGGGCAAACCCCCTTCCAAGACTCAGACTCAATGGGAATACACGCTCTGATTGGTGACCACGTTGGTCACCGATAAGGAGAAGTGAGGGAAAAACAGCAATGAAGCTGCGAGCTAAGCCCTTCAGTGTTCATTAGATTCTTGTGAACTCGGATGGCGACCTGGTTGGCCAGCAGTGTGGCAAGACCTGGGGACTCTTGGGCCCAGAGGCAGTGACATAGCCACAGAGAACTAGAGTGGAGAGTGAAGCGTCCAGCTGATAAGAAGAGAGGGCATATGCGTAAGAACACCCACACTTGAAGATAATACCCACTTGACCTGGCTTCAATGACTGGATGATCAGAGCTCAACCAGAAGTAAAAAGAAGAGGAAAAAAAAAAAAAGTATTCTCATACAATTTGATGAACTTGACCTACACCTATGGATGCAGTAGCTCAAAAGAGAGAACAAATCTTTAAAGTAAGTATCATTCCCACCCCCTCCATACACAGAGTAGACAGTAGACAGGGATAGACAACTTGGACATTGGCTACACAGAATGGGGGGGGGAGGCTCTACAAAGGCAAGAAGTGACTTGCTTACAAGCTTTCAAGAGTGAACCTAGATCCAGAGGGTACAGAGGAAGGTAGAATCTCCACTGAGTAGTATCCAATCTGTCTGGGTGGGGCTAATGAAAGGAGATGGGGATAGGTCCCTTGTGGTACAATGGTGAATAATTGTTATCAGGACTGACTGCGAGTGTTGGAAATGTAAAGGTGGACATTTTGTAGCAAAAGGAGCGGAGTGATTGACTTTGCAGTCCAGGAGCAAAGGTCCCTGGAACCATCAAGAGAGAAGAGCGGAGTGCGAGACCCTACCCAGAGAAGCAGTGATGCCAGAGATGGAGGCAGAGACGATAACGTGGAGAGATGGAGCAGCTGGGGACTCTAGACCCAGAGAGGGAGAGGGGCTGTGTGCTGAAGACTGGGGGGCAGGCTTGCAGGGTATACCCTTTGGTTGGTTGATGATGCATGGAAGGGATTGTAACCATGGCAATGAAATGATATACGATAGGATGAATGTAAAGCTAATGTAAACTACCACATAATTCCCATGTAAACTACCACATAATTCACAATAAAACATTTAAAAAAAAAAAAAGGAAACACTGCCTGGTCCTGCGACATCCTTCTAATTGTTCGTATGGTTTAGCCCATTGTTTCTGCCACTGTGTCAGTCCATCTCATTGAAGCGCTTCTTCTGTTTCACTGACTCTTTACTTTACAAATATGACTCTTTCTGCAAGGACTGGTCCCTCCAAATCTCTCCATTCTTGCTTCAGAGGAGCATACTGGTTGTTTTTCTTATACCACAGTTTGTTCACTCTTCTGGCAGTCCATGATACATTCAGTAATCTTCGCCAACGCCATAATTCAAAGGCATCAATTCTTCAGTCTTCTGTAGTCATTTTACATGCATATGAAGTGATTGAAAATGCCATGATGTGAACACAGCAGTGTTCAAAGCTCCATCTTTACTCTTTAGTAGTACTTTTTTCTTTGTTCTAAAGTAGTCTTTTGCAGCAGATTTGTTCAATGTAATATGTCAGTTGGTTTCTTGACTGCTGCTTCCTTGAGTATAAAATTAAATCCTTAACTAGGATTCACTTTTTTTTCTGTTTATTGTGAGATTTTGGTTTCCTTTACATTAAAGTATCATCCTCTACAAGGTTACTATGAGTCGGAACCAATTCAATGGCAATTATCAACAGCAGCAGCATTTTACTTGCATGTGATATTAATGATATTATCCAGTAATTCCTGTCTTCTGTCGAGTCATCACAAATATGAATCTCTTCCAGTCTGTTAGACAGGTAGCCGTCTTCTAAGTTTCTCAACATCAACAAATGAGTACGTCTAGCATTATATCAATTTATTCAAACATCTCAGTTGGTATTTCATCAAATCCTGGAGCATTGTTTTTTGCCCAGGCCTTCAACATAACTTGGATATTTCCTATAATACCATCGGTTCTTGATCATCTACTAGCTTCTGAAATGGCTGAATGTCGACCAGTTACATTTGGCACAATGATACCATGTATTCCTTCTTTTTTAGTTTACTGTTTTCTGTGTCATCCAATATTTTGCCCAAAGAATTCTTCAGTGTTTCAACTTGACATTTGAATTTTTCCTTAAATTCTTTCAGCTGAGTAATGCTGAGTGTGTTATTACCACTTGGTTTTCTGACTCCAGGTCTTTGCATATTTCTTCATAATAATACTTCATCTTCTTAAGCTAGCCTTTGAAATCATCTGTTATGCTTTTTACTTAATCATTTCTTCCTTTTGTTTTAGTTATTCTGTGTTAAAGAGCAATTTTTCAAGTCTCTCCCAACATGACATCTTGGTTTCTTGTTGCTGCTAAAACAGAAATACCGTAAGTGGGTGATTATAACAAACAGAAATTTATTTTCTTAAGTTTGAAAAACCTACTGCAGTCAAGTCAATTCTACATCATAGCAGCTCTATAGGAGAAAGTAGAACGGCTCCACAGGGTTTCCCAGGCTGTGATAGTTACGGAAACAGTCGGACATTTCTTTCTCCCACAAAGTAGCTGGTGGGTTCTAAGCACTAGTGTTTAGTTTAGCAGCTGAGTGCTTGACCACTGTACCACCAGAGCGCCTCTTCTGACAGTTCAGGAGGCTAGAAGTTCAAATGGGATTGCACATTACAAGGATTTATAACACATATTTTCAAGGGACACATAGCAGGTAGTTTAGAATTGATCTCTTGTAGAATCCCCCCCACACACACACACTCTCTTTTTCTTCTCTGTATTCTACACAAGGGGATTTTTAAAAGTTTATGGAAAGATTCCATTGCTTTTCTATTTCATTTTTCTATGAAGTTTTTGAAGTTCCCTTACATAAAAACCCATTTCGGCCACATCTATTCCAACTCATAACAACCCTATAGGATAAAGTAAAACTGCCCATAGATTTCCAAAGCTAAAGCACTGGACCACGAGGTTGGTTTGAACCACATGGTCAGTTGATGGAAACCCTAAACAGGGTTGCTATGAGTCAAAACCGACTCTATGAAGCAGACTGTTACATCTTTTTCCCTGGTGAGTTTGAATTGCTGACCTCTGTGGAAGCATAGTTGGGAGACAGACTAGGCCATTTGTATCTGGAATCAAGTCATGCCTCTGGATGAGGCATGGAGTGATATTCCAAGGTACCACAAATATGAAAGACACATGACTAAAGCGGCCAGCCAAGAGCAGGCAAGGCATTTCTGCTAAATTCATCTCAAAATGGGTGAGGGTGGGTTGGGGATGGCACAAGTTAGAGATTGCCCCTATGTGTTTGTTACATACCCTAAACCACTGATCTTTTGGTTAGTGGTGGTGGTTGTTAAATACCATGGAGTTGGTTCCGACTCATAGTGACCCTACAAAGGGTTTCTGAGGCTGTAAATCTTTACAGGAGCAGACCGCCTCATCTTTCTCCTGTGGAACCGCTGGTAGTTTCGAACTGCCGACCTTGAAGATTAGCAGCCCGATTCGTAACCACCAGTACCCCATCAGGGCTCCTCGTGGTGTATATAGCGTTAGACATTTGAATTGTAAACCATTGGTGCCTATCTATACCTAGTATAACCAGAACAATGGACTACATATTTGAACTAATAGCAGATGATATGTTAGGGTCTAGTTTATTAACACTATTTTTGTTGCTGTTAATTGTCATGAAGTTGACCCCTTGACTCATGCCTACCCCATTTGCAGTGGATCAGACTGTACTGATTCTGGGGTTTTCACAGGCAGATTTCTAGTAGTAGGTCTTTATGGCTTGCTCTTGTTAGTCTGTAAGCTCCACTGAACCTGTTCAGCATCCTGTTATAGTTAAGTGTCGATGCGTCTGTTCTGACACATAGTGACCCTGCATAGGGTTTCCAAGGCTATAAATCTATGCAGGAACAGAAAGTCTTATCTGTCTACTAGGGAGCATCTGGTGGGCCTGAATTGCCAATCCCATGGCCCACAGTCCAATGCTCATCCTGTAGAGCCACTGCAGTTACTAATTTTTTTTTTTTTTCAGTATTCTAGCCCTGACAGACATGTAGTAGCTGCATTTGAAATGTATTGACTGGGACTGAAACTTGACTGTCCCACATGGAAGGGAAGAATTCTGCTTCTAAACCACCACTACCTGTGTTAACACTTGTTGTTAAGTGCTGTCGAGTTAGTTCTGACTCATAGCAATTGTATAGGATTTCCGAGGAGCGGCTAGTGAGTTTGAACTGGCAACTGTGTGGTTGAAATCAACCTTGTGTTCCAGTGCTTATCCTACAGCGCCACACCAGGACTCCGATGTTAAAACTATTATGTGAAAAACTGTATTTGGAGAAGCTGAATTTGAAAAATTGAGAGCTAGAAAATTATTTTATGTGGACTTATTTGGAATAACATAAACTTTGTTAGCTAAATATAACTATAGCTTTCTGTCATTTAGAGTTATTAAGTGGTCCAACAACTTTGCTAATGAAGATACTTACATTAAAGAATATTATAAATTATTTTATGCCTTAATAGATAATAGATATATTA
Source organism: Chrysochloris asiatica (assembly GCF_000296735.1). Lineage (NCBI taxonomy): Eukaryota > Metazoa > Chordata > Mammalia > Afrosoricida > Chrysochloridae > Chrysochloris > Chrysochloris asiatica. Next base: position 1,579,643 of record NW_006408663.1, on the reverse strand, counting down.
CTGTGGTGGTGGTTGACCCAGGAGCATGAACTATCCAATCAGCATTCGATGTTAACAAAGGGTGCCATTACCTTCTATTCACAAAGTGTGTAAGTTTTTTTTTTGTTTTTTTTTTACTTAGTTTTGGGATTTTTCAGGAGACTTCAAGTTAAATGTTCTGCCTCATCAGTACATTAACATTGGCCAGAGATACACTTGAGGTAGTGTATGAGGCTTGAAGGTTATAAAAAAAAATGAATAAGATACTACTCTCCTCCAGCCAGAAACAACCTAATAGAGGTACATGGTAATTCTAACACAAGGCATATATAAGCAATAAAATGTGATCTTCTTGGATCAACTATCAACACTCACGGAAGCAGCAGTCAAGAAATCAAACGACGTATTACATTAGGCAAATGTGTTGCACAAGACCTTTTTAAAGTGTTGAATAGCAAAGATGTCAGCTTGAGGACTGAGGTACGCCTGACCCAAGCCATGGTATTTTCAATAACCTCATATGCATGTGAAAGTTGGACAGTAAATAAGGAAGACCATAAAGAATTGATGCATTTGAGTTATGGTATTGGAGGAGAATATTGAAAGTGCCATTGGCTGCCAAAAGAATCAACAGATCTGTGTTGGAAGAAGTGCAGCCAGAGCGCTCCTTGGAGACCAGGATGGCCAAACTTCGTCTCTCATACTTTGGACATATTGTCAGGAGTGACCAGTCGCTGGAGAAGGATATCATGTTTGGTAAGTTGGAAGATCTGAGAAAAAGAGGAAGACCCCCAATGAGATGGATTGGCCAAGTGGCAGCATCAGTGGATTCAAGTGTGGCAACAATAGTGAGGTTGGCCCAGGATTGGGCAGTGTTTCATTCTGCTGTGCATAAGGTCACTATGAGTCGGTACCAACTCGATGGTACCTAACAACAACAACAACATGAACATACGGGGTCAAGAGACCAGATACTAATGCTCTTTTCCCAGTTTAAAATTAAGATTGACCATCTGAAATTGGTACTGACATAGAAAATGTGTATGCATTTTGATTTTGTTTTGATATCTTTTTGTTAAATTGTCAACTTACTTATCTTTCTTCCCTTCAAACATTGCTGAGTAGGTACTCAGTAAATGTTCCAGAGCTTGAATTGAATTTTGAGTTAGCATGGCTGATGCCTTTGCTTTTCAGTATTTAAATGTCTGAATAATACCAGCATGAACTACTGCAGGTTTTCTACTGTTCAGAGCATACCACTTTGACTTTGTTTCTTTGGCCCAAATATATCGAATCTAATTGTTATATACGGAAGTGGTTTTTGTTGTTGTTTGCCTTTGCAGAATTAAATAATTTCTATGGTTTTGCTTTAATATCTTACATCATAGATTGTTGTTCTTGTTAAGTGCTGTTGAGTCACTTCTGACTCATAGCAACCCTGTTGTATAAGGTTTCCAAGGAGTGGCTAGTGGGGTTGAACTCCTGACATTTGATTCAAACCAACCTTGTGGTCCAGTGCATTATCCTGCAGCCCCATATCAGGACTCATAGATAACATTATTTAATAGAAATACAGTAATCTTGATCCTGCCAAAAAGCCTCTGTCTCCAGCCTCATGCTGTTGCTTTCTCCACAATTCAAATTTTCGAATTAGAAACCAAGTGATGGGATTTTCATTTGTTTTACAGAACCTTTCCTCAAGGCACATTAAAATAGTAAGCTTGCATAATGCATTAAATATCACACACACACACACATATATGTATATATATATAATTTATACAACATTAATTCCCTAACTAAGAGTGCACATAAACTAAAAACAATTGTTATGAATCACTGCCAAATTAAGAACAATCACAAATTAAGATAAAGCGTTTCTTAAGTCTTAAAATTACTTGTATTTGCAACTTTTCATGAATATTCCTATGATACAAAGAGGTCTGTTGCTGCTCCTTGGAAACCCTAGACAGGGTTACTATGATTCAGAATTGACTTTATGGCACTTAATAACATGTATTTTGGGGAGCATGGTGACTGTGTAGGATAAGCACTGGGCTGTTAGCCATAAGGTCAGTGGTTTGAGACCACCAACCTCTATGAAGGAGAAAAATTAGGCTCTATAGAGGGTCACCATAAGTCGGAACTGACTTAACAACATTTAACAAGAACAATGCAACAGTGCATTTATATATATATATATATATATATATATATATATATATATATACATCTTTTAACTGTGAATTGGATGGTTTACAGTTTACAGAGCAGATCATCTTCAGTTTTACCTTCAGTCCTTCATACACATTTTGCTTCATCTGAGTGATTACATTCCCCTCAGTGTAACCTGACTTAATCTCACTTCTTTGCTATGTTTCATATTTCTACTCTTTCTTCTTTCCTAACCTTTCCTAACTTTATCCTTGGGTAAATGCTGCCCTATTGATCTCAATTGATTGTTTATTTTAAGGTGTGCATACCTCACTGTATTATTATTCTCCTTATAGATTTGTATATTATCTGCCTGAAAATTGAGCCAAGGAGTGAGTTTAGTTCCATACCTGAAGGAAGACTAAGAGCCAACAGCCTCTACTCTAGCAATAGGACTGGTCTCTTTTATGATTTTGAGTTATTTTTCACATTTCCCCCCCACTCTATGCAGGCCCATCCAGTGTGATTTCTTTCAGGGAAATTGCTAGTGGTAGTTGGGCACCATCTAATTCTTCTGGCCTCAGGATCATGGAGACTAATGTTCATTTGGTCCCTTGGTCTATTGGACTAACTGTTTCCATGTACCTTTGATTTTCCATCACTCTTCTTTGTTCCAGACAGGGATAGACCAGTAATTGAACCTTACATGGCTAACCTTGAGCTATTAAGACCACAGTCACTACTTGCCAAAGTAGGATGTAGAACATTGTCTTTGTAACATTGTCTTTATGCCAGTTGCCCTTGATATCTCTAGAGACTATGTTCTGGGGGCCCTAAGACCCAGCAAGTCCCTCAAAGTGTTTGGCTATATCTAAGAAGTTTTTGTAACTTTGCCTCTTATGTACTTCTCTACATTCATGGACAGATTTACAACAAAAGCAAATACCCATGTAAAATATCTTCTGTCAAATATATTTACATTTGTTCCTATTCACCCAAGTAACACAAGCATTAATTTCTTCCAATTTGTAAAACATTGTGTTCTATCTTGAAATCTTGACTTCCTATTGATTTGAAAGTTCTTCAGCTACACTATTTCCTCTTTTTACTTTGTAATTGCCTTTGTTAGAAATTTCTTTTGCTTGGATATTTCATTATCTAAGTTGACTTCTGGGTGGTATGGTCAAGTATGTTAATCTCAGGTTGCTGTCCACTGTTGTTTGCAATCTGTTTCAAGAATTTCCTGTAGTTTTTGTAAGATTGGGCTGGTTTTCAGAAATTCTTTTAATTTCTATTATCTGGAACTGTCCTGATTTCACCATTGTTTTTCAGGAGCAATTTTGAGACTGTGATTCTGGAAGCTATGTCACCGGTATTTTAAATACCAACAGGGTCACCCATGGTGGACAGGTTTCAGCTGAGCTTCCAGACAAAGACAGACTAGGAAGAAGGGGTGATGAACTACTTCCGAATATTTAGTCACTGAAAACCTTATGAAAGAATCACTGTCAGATATAGTGTGAGAAAATGAGTCCCTCAGGTAGGAAGGCACTGAAAATGTGGCTGGGGAAGAGCTGCCTCCTAAAACTAGAGTTGACCGTGATGACGCGAATGGAGTAAAGCCCGTGGGAGTAAAGCCTTGGAGACCTTCATTTGCTGATGGGGCACAACCCAAAATGAAGTGAAACAGCTGTAAACATCCATTAATAATGGGAATATTGAATTTACAAAGTATGAATCTAGGAAAATTGAGAATTGTCAAAAATGAAATGGAACACAGAAACATTGATACTTTAGGCATTAGTGAGATGAAATGGACTAGTATTAGCCATTTTGAATCTGACAACCACATGGTTTACTATGCTGGAAATGACAAATTGAAGAGGAATGGTTTTACATTCATTGTCAGAAAGAACATGTCCAGATTAATTATGAAGTACAACACTGTCTGTGATAGGATAATGTCCATGCGCCTACAGGGACGCCCAGTTAATATCACTATTATTCAAATTTATGCACCAACCACTAAAGCCAGTGAGGATGAAATAGAAGAGTTCTACCAACTTCTTCAGTCTGAAATTGATCAAACATGCAATCAAGATGTATTGATCATTACCGGTGATTGGAATGCAAATGTTGGGAGTAAAGAGGAAGGATCAGTAGTTGGAAAATATAGCCTTGGTGATAGAAATGATGCTTAAGATCGCATGACAGAATTCTGCAAAACCAATGATTTGTTCATTTCAAATACCTTCTTTAGACAGCATAAGAAATGACTATACACATGGACCTCGCAGATTGGATTACATAGAAATCAAATTGACTACATCTGCAGAGACGATGTAAAAGCTCCATTTCATCAGTCAAAACAAGACCAGGGGCAGACTGTGAAACAGACCATTAATTGCTTGTATGCAAATTCAAACTGAAGCTGAAGAAAATGAAAATAAATCCACGAGAGTGAAAATACGACCTTGAATATATCCCACCTGAATTTAGAGATCATCTGAAGAACAGATTTGATACATTAAACACTAAAGACTGAAAACCAGAAGAGTTGTGGGATAACATCAAGAACATCATACATGAAGAAAACAAAAAGTCCTTAAGAAGACAAGAAAGAAGGAAAAGGTCGAAGTGGATGTCAGAAGAAACACTTAAACTTGCTCTCCAGCATTAGAGATGCTAAAGTAAATGGAAGCAGGAGGAGGTCAAAGAGCTAAACAGAAAATTCCAAATGTCAGCTCAAGAAGATAAACCCAAAAAAATGTGCCAAGGTCTGGATTCAGAAAACCAAAAGGAAAGAACATGCTCAGCATTTCTCAAGCTGGGGGAACTGAAGAAAAAAATTCAAGCCTCAACTTTCATTATTGAAGGATTCTCTTGGCAAATTATTGAATGATGTAGAAAGCATCAAAAGAAGATGGAAGGAATACACAGAGTCTCTTTACCAAAAGGAAATAATTAATGTTCAACTGTTTCAAGAAATAGCGTATTATTAAGAGCCAATGATACTGGAGGAAGAAGTCCAAAGTACATTCAAGGAATTGGCAAAGAACAAGGCACCAGGAATTGATAGAGTGAAAACTGAAATCTTTTAAGATTTCAATTTTTATTCTGAGGCAGTACTGAGGCGGCAGTGGAGGCACTCACTCATCTCTGCCGAGAAATTTGGAAGACAACTATCTGGCCCACTGATTGGAAGAAATCCATATATGTGCCCTTTCCAAAGAGAGGTGACACAATGAATGCGGAAATCATTGGGCAATATCTTTGATATCCCATGCAAGTAAAGTAGTACTAGAAGTAATACAGAAATGGCTACAAACATATATTGACAGAGAACTTCGAGAGGTTCAAGCCGGATCCAGAAGAGGCTGTGGAACAAGGGATATCATTGCTGATGTCCGATGGATCTTGGTTGAAAGCAGAGAATATCAGAAAGATGTTTACCTGTGGTTTATTGACTACGCAGAGGCTTTTGATTGTGTGGACCATGACAAGCTATGGACAACATTGTGAAGTATGAATATTCCAGAACACTTAATTGTGCTCCTGAGGAATCTGTACATTGACCAAAGGCAGTTGTTCGAACAGAATATGGGAACACCAAATGGTTTAAAATTAGGAAAGGTGTGTGACAGGGTTGTATTCTTTCATTATGCTTATTCAACCTGTATGCTGAGTAAATAATCCAAGAAGCTGGGTTCTATCAGGAAAAACGTGGCATCAGGATTGAAGGAAGACTTATTAACAACCTGAGATATGCCGATGTTACAACCTTGCTTGCTGAATGTGAAGAAGACTTAAAATATTTACTGATGAAGATCAAAGAACACAGTCTTCACTATGGATTTCATCTCAATGTAAAGAAAACAAAAATACTCACCACTGGACCAATACCATTCTTATCAATGGAGAAAAAATTGAAGTTGTCAAGGACTTCATTCTTCTTGGATCGATTATCAACACTCATGGAAACAGCAGTCAAGACATACTGCATTAGGCAAATCTGCTACACAAGACCTTTTTCAAGTGTGGAAGAGCAAAGATGTCAGCTTGAGGACTAAGGTGTGCCTGATCCAAGCCATGGTATTGTCAATAACCTCATATGCATGTGAAAACTGGACAGTGAATAAGGAAGACTGTAGAAGAATTGATGCTTTTGAGTTATGGTGTTGGAGGAGAATACTAAAAGTGCCATGAGCTGCCAAAAGAACCAACAGATCTGTTTTGGAAGAAGTGCAGCCAGAGTGCTCCTTGGAGGCCAGGATGGCCAAACTTGTCTCTCATACTTTGGACATATTGTCAGGAGGGACCAGTCGCTGGAGAAGGATATCATGTTTGGTACGGTGGAGGGTCAGAGAAAAAGAGAAAGATCCTCCAGCGAGATGGATTGGCCAAGTGGCAGCATCAGTGGGCTCAAGCATGGCAACTATAGTGAGAGGTTGGCCCAGGATCAGACAGTGTTTCGTTCTGCTGTGCATAAGGGTGCTACGACTCGATGGCACCTGAAAACAACAACAACGTATGATTATTGGTTGGCAGTTTTTTTCTTTCAGAGTTTTATATATGTTATCCCATTTCCTACTTGATTGCATGTTTCATGCTGAGAAATCAGAGCCCAGACGTGTTGGCTCTCCTTTTTAGGCTGTTGTTATCATTAAACGTCATTGGATTGGTTCTAACTCAAAGCAAACCTGTATAAGGTTTCTGAGGAGTGGCTAGTAGGGTATACCACTGACCTTGTGGCAGACAGTCTAGTATTTATCATACAGCGCCACTCCAGGACTCTACTTTGTAAGTAACTTGTAATTTTGCCCAGGCTCCTTTTAGGATTATTTTCTTGTCTTTGGTTTTGAAAAGTTGGATTGTATGTCTTGGAGATTTTGGGGGGGAAGCTAATTTGGGCTTTGTTCAGCTTCTTGTGTGAATATCTTCTTTTATGATGTTAGGGCAATTTTCTTCTGAAAATTCTTAATTTTCTCTGTCTTTTTTTTTTCCCACCTAATATCTTCCTGTTTTGGAATTCTGTTCACCCATGTTATTCCTCTTGATTTTGTCTCAGATAATGTGTATGCCTTCTTTGGACTTTTAAATTTTATTTTCTGATTGTTCCTCTAACAGTATTGAAAGATTTATCTCTAAGCTCACCAATCCTGCCTTCCATCGATTCATTTCTACTCCTTTGCCCTTTCAGTACATTGATCTATTTATGGAATGTTAGTATTAATCTTTGGATTCCTTTTTGCTGTTTTGTATAGTTTCTCATTTTTTATTTATTTTATCTGTTTGTTCTGTAGTATTTTCCTGAATTCTTCTAAATTTTTGTCTTGGTTTTCCTTGATTTTTGTCTGCAGATTTCTTGATCTTTTTCTTAATCTGTGACATACCTGATTATCATTCTTTTGAATTCCTTATTAGGTAGTGCCGATACCATTTTTTCCTCAGAAAGGCTTTCTGGCTGTTTTTTAGTCACTTGTTGATCCACTCTGTCTTGTTTCTTGGTGTGAATTGAAGTTGTCTGCTTCTACGAAGACATTGTGATGTCATTATGTTTGTGTTTAATTGATGATTGTGTGTTGGTATGTTCTTAGCCACCCACCACCTGCCTCTTGATAGTAGCACAGCTGAGGGTGGGTTTGGCTGGTGTTGGCTGCTACTGTATATTGATGATCAGACAATAGAGGAGCTGGTGGTGACCCTTGTCCAATAGGTGGAGGCTACAAGAGGTATGGGTGTGTTTGGGTCATTTGAACACAGTTGTCTCCTGTTGGTGGGATAACAAAAACAAATAAATGCTACATAAGAACAAAAACAGACCATAGCAAAAAAGAAAATAAAGGGAAGAAAAAAATTACAAGTTATAGGAAAGTAAGCAAGCAACAGCAAGACAAAATATTTTAACCAAAAAAGGGGGGGAGGGAAAGGACAAAGTAAAATAAAAACAAGGGAAGAGAAAATACGAAAGAAAAAAATAGAATAAGCAAAACTAAGGAGGAGGGAAATAAAAAAAGAGAGAATAGTAACAGGTAGAGTTAAGGTAAGAGAAAATATGGTACAAAGAAAGAATGAGAGAAGGGAAAAAGAAAAGAGAAACAAGAAAAGAAAGTAGAGAAGGAAAAGATTAAAAAAATTAAACTAGAGAAAGGAATGAAAAGGAAAGAAAAAAACTAAGAAAGTGGGGCAGAGGCAGGACTCAGATAAGAGTAAACTGTGCAAGGCAGGGCGCTTATTATGGGTCGCCATGAGTTCATGGAGTCAGGGATGGGGGAAACAGAGGACACAGTGGGACACTTGGCCCTACATGGAGACCATGCCAGCCTAGATACTGTCTGGTATCAGGGTCCCTAATTCGTAAGTAGTTTGTGCTGATTTGGAAGATGGCTGAGGTCAGGGTGCTTATGCCTCGAAGGAATGCTTTCAGGCACACAGAGTAGTGGGGATAGGTTGGCTGATTATGGAAGGAATTTTTAGTCTTCCAGGGGTGGCCAGTACCTGACACTGATGTTCTGTTGGTGTGATGCAGCAGAGGTCAGATGCCTCCAGACTGGGAGGAGGTACACCCAGCATGGCTGTAACCTCAGACAGAGCTGGGGCTTTGCAGGGCAAGGAATGTCACCAGCCACTGGGTTTGTGAAAGTGGGGGCAGTGGGGACTGGCCAGAATTCTGGTCACCAGAAGGGTGTGAAGAACAAAGGAAGATACCACTTTGTAGTTGCCATCCACAAGAGTATATTTGCATTGTCAAGCCAATGTCTCTCTCTAGTAGACTGCTTGCAAAAGTTCAGATTATCTGCTGCACCACGTTAAGCCAGATGACAGTTCGCCTGTGTGACTCCTCTCACTAGTTTAGCTTCTGCTGTTAGTCTTATTTCATCCTTTGTACTATCCTTTCCTGTGGGATTTGGGGTTCCAGGATTATCTCTTATATCTGTTTCATTTGGTCTATTAGGTCCTTGTTGTAAAAGGTCTGTGTAATGTGTCTGCCTAGTGTGCAGTCTTGCCAGAAGTCCACCTATTTATGTTGTTCACGAAAATTTTACGAGTGTATGTTTTAATTAGTTTAAAAACATTTGGTGGCAGTTAGGATAGGAACTGGCAAAACTATTCATCAGAAAGTGTCTAGAGTGTCTGACAATTTACCTTACTTATTGTAAAAGCTTTGATCTGATTACATACTATGTGTGTGCTCAGGGGCTAGGGTGAATCACTTCTGATTCATAGTGATCCAGTAGGACTAAGTAGAACTGCCCAGTAGGGTTTCCAAGGCTGTAAATCATTGCAGAAACAGACTGCCCATCTTTCTCCTGCAGAGTAGTTGGTAAGTCCCAACTTCTTTTACTCTCACTACTTGAAATTATGCAGTAGAAACTCAGTTTATGTAACCAGTATATTTCTATTCCTGGTTCACAGTAGATGAGGACAAAGGAAGTTAAGAATAAAGTAAAAAGTATAATTAAATAAGACTTGATTATCCTGAAAAAGTTCTGTATATTCTCTCTCTCACTCTTCTTGGTTTAATCTATTCTTACACGGTAACACTCAGAACTGCTCCTCTGCCCGTTTTTCTCTTCAACCCTCATAGTTCATTTTTTTTTCATTTTTATTAGCATGACTCACAAGCTCGCTAAAACTTTAACTTTATTCTTCAATTGGTCCATTGGAGTTTCATATTTGCGTGACATTCAGTGTTTTAAAATAACTAATATCAATTAACCTCCTTTCTCCATAAAACCTAAACAAACAATGAAATAAAGCAAAACAAAAAACCCTCTTTATCTAAAAGTAAGAAAAAAGTAAGAATATTCTTAGTTGTATTCCAGTTACCATTTTTCTTCCATGACTTGAAATTCTGATATTTTCTCCTTCTCTTTTTCAGCTAACTTCTTTCAAAAAATTCAGTTTTAGCTTCCACTACATTCCCTTCTGCTGAGCAATAATCTGAATACAAAGCTTTCATCAAATAATTCTTCTACTCAGAAATATTTAATGATTTCCTTATACTTTCAGGAAGAAATTCAGATTTCTTCATTTGTCATTCAGTTTTATGATGATCTGCTTCTATTCTGTGTTCATTCTTAAATCCTACTCCAATCCACTTAATCCAAGCTTGCCTACTTGCTGTCTTATGAATTTGGATTAGAGCTATGCTCAAATATATGTCTTAACAAACGTACCCAGCCTTTTCTCCATTGTGTTGTTTTGGGGATGCTCCCCATAGATAATATTTTCTTCATAAAGTATTTCTCAACCCTGTCATTGGATGCAGTTCTATGAGTGGTGATGGTTGTGTGCTGCCGATTCGTTTCTGATTCATAGCAACCCTGTACAAGGTTTCCGAGACTGTAAGTCTTTACGGGAGCAGAAAACCTCATTTTTCTCCCACTGAGCAGCGGGTAGATTTGAACTGCAACCCAATATGTAACCACTACACTCCCACTTCTACATAAGGTTTGCCTTTTAGCTCATATGTAGGAGGGTTTCAAAAAGTGCATGGAAAAAAGGAATGATTGGATAATGGAAACTTTCTATAAATTTTTTGAAGCTCCCCTCATATAGCAATGATGGTTATAAGTTGGGTTGCCAACGCTCCCGTCAGCAGTTCAAGTCTACCAGCTGTTCCTCAGGAGAAAGATGAGACTCTCTGCTCCCGTAAAGATTTATAGCCTCAGAAACCCTGTACAGGGCCACTATGGATGGAACCAACTCCATGACACACAACCAACCAACTATAAATAAACAAACAAACGATATGTATTTATTGGTATGAATCTTCATCAATTAATGTAAGTATTCAGAGGGCAATGGATTTGTTTCTAAATGTCTTTCTTTTTCTCGGAGTGCTTAGCACAGTGAATGTTGTTGTTAGGTGCCATTGAGTCAGTTCTGATTCATGGTGATCCTGTATAGGATTTCAGAGACTGTAAATCTTCTCAGGAGCAGAAACCCTCATTTTTCGCCCATCGAGTGGCTGGTAGGCTCAAACCTCAAACCTTGTAACCACAGTCCAGGCAGCAGAGCTACTAGAGTTGGCTCTGTTGCTTTGAGTGCTAGCCAACAGAGATCCCAGGTGCCTTTGTGTCAGTCCCAAATCATGGCAGTCTTCTATGTATTGCAACCAAGTATTCTGTGGTTCTCACCATCTTCAAAGTTCTCACCATCTTCATGATCATTGGAGTCCATTGTTGTGGTTACTCTGGCAATCCATCTCACTGAGAGTTTACCACAGGTTGTTGACCTTCTATGTTATCAAACATTATGTCCTTTTCTAACTATTGGTCTTTCCTGATGATCTGTTCAAAGCAAATAAGGAAGTTGAAACTTGTCATGGTCACTTCTAAGGAACAGTCTGGTTATATTGTTTCTAGGACCGATTTATTTCTTCTGTCAGCCCATGGTATATTCAACATTCTTTGGAAAAACCAGTGTGGTTGCACCAAATCTCCATCTGTCCTTTTTCATTATCCATCTTTCACATGCCTATCAGAAGAGTCAGTACCTTGGGCTGAATGCACTTTAGTCATCAAAGTAACAGGTTTGCTTTTGAAAACTTTGAAAGTATCTTACACAGCCGATTTGTCTAGTGTAATATATCATTTGATTTCTTGACTGCTACTTCCTTGGACATTGATTGCTGATCCAAATTAAATTAAATCAGTGAAACTTCAATATCTTTGCCATGTGTCATGATGTTGTTTATAGGCCTAGGATTTTTATTTTCTTTACATACAGGTATAACCCATACTGGAGTCTTCAACTTATCAGTAAGTGCTTTTAAGTCATCTTCATTTTTACAAGCAATGTTATGTCATCGGCATATTGCAGGTTGTTAATGAGTTTTCATCTAACCCTGACTGTTGTATTCTTTATATGTTCTGGCTTGGATTATTTGTTCAGAATACAGATTCAATAAGTAAGGTGAAAGGATACATCTCTGAAACACGCCTTTTCCCACTTTGCAGCATACAGTATGCCCTTGTTTTGTTTGAATGAATGAATGCCTCTTGATCTATTGGTTCCTCATGAGCACAATGAACTGTTCAGGGATTCCTGTTCTTCACCATTCTTCACAGTGCTATACAAAATTTGTTAGTGATCCACATGGTCAAATTATTTCATGAAGTCAATAACACACAAGTAAGTATGTTTTGGTATTGTCGGCTAGAATCATACAGGTATTTAATCAATATGGAATTATTGGTTATTTTGCTGTAATTATTTTTAATGGAATTGCTAAATCGTCGAGAGCAGACAGATATCTAGAGTCATTGATGATTGATGTCATAACAAAGTTTGAAAGCAATACCTAAAAATCAGGTTAGTTTAAATTCAGGTTCTTCTATTTACATGTCCTGTGACTAATAAACCTCTCATTCCCCCTCATTCATTCGTCTATATCTTTTTTTGATTACTTTCTCATTCTTTAATGCTGTTGATCTCTGACCTTTTCTATTCTTCCCATTAAAATGTTTTGTTGTTATCAGATGCCTTCAAGTTTTGACTCACAGCGACCTTACGCTGCCTGGGAAACCCGGCCTGGTCCTGTGACAACCTCCCAGTCATTGCTATGCTTGAGTACATTGCTGCTGCCATGTGCCAGTCCATCACCTCAGGGCTCTTCCTCTTTGTTCGCTCACCCTCCACTTTACTAAGCATGATGTCCTTATCCAGGGACTGGTCCCTCCAAATAATATGTCTGAAGTATGAGAGAAGTCTGTCCATCCATGCTTCTAAGGAGCATTCTGGCTGTACTCCTTCCAACACTGATTGGCTTGTTCTTTTGGCGGTGCATTGTACTTTTAATACTCTAATGCATCAATTCTTCAACAGCCTTCTTTATTCATTGTCCAAGTTTCACATGCATATGAGGCTATTGAAAATAGTATGCCTTGTGTCCAGTGCACCTTAGTCCTCAAACTGATATTTTTTTCTCTTGAACACTTTCAAAAGGTCTTGTGCAGCAGATTTGCGTAATGCAATACATTGTTTGATTTCTTGACTGTTGCTTCCATGTGTGTTGATGCAAAATGAAGTATTTGAAAACTTCAATCTCTTCTCCATTTATCATTATTTTATATATTGGTCAGTGGTGAAGATTTTTGTTTTCTTTACATTGATGTGTAACCCATGCCAAAGGTCTTTGATTTCCATCAGTAAGTATTTTAAGTCCTCTTCGCTTTCAGGAAGCAAGGTTGTATCATCTGTATATCACAGGATGTTAATGATTCTTCCTCCAATCCTGATGCCACGCTTTTCTTCTTATAATAGAGCATCCTGAATGATATACTCAGCCTACAGATCGAATAAGTATGGTGAGAGAATATAACCCCAGAGCACACTTTTCCTAATTTTAAATCATTCTGTGTTCCTTTGTTCTGTTCAAACAGCTGCCTCTTGCTCTATGTACAGGGTCCTCATGAACACAATTAAGTGTTCCAGAATACTCATCCTTTGCAATGTTGTCCATAGCTCATCATGATCCACACAATTGAAAGCCTTTGCATAGTCAATAAAGCCCAGGTGAACATTTTTCTGGTGTTCTCTGCTTTCAGCCTACATCTATTTGACATCGGCCATGATATCACTCATTCCATGTCATAGTCTGAATACGACTTGAGCCATTGGCAGTTCCCTGTCAATGTACTGTTACAGCTGTTTTTGAATTATATTTAGCAAATTTTTCTTGAATGCGATATTATTGATATTGTCCAATGATTTCCACATTCTGTTAGGTCACCTCTCTTTAGAATGGATGGGCACAAATATGGATATCTTTCAATCAGTTGGCATAGATGAGTGAGTGCCTCCAGTGCTGCATCAATTTGTTGAAAGATTTCCGTTTGTATTCCATTAATTCCCAGTACCTTGTTCTTTGCCAATGTCTTCAATGTACCTCAGATTCTTCCTTCAGTGACATTGGCTCTTGATTATATGCTGCCTTTTGAAATGGTTTAAGATCGAGCATTTCCTTTGGACACAGTGTCTCTGTATATTCCTTCCATATTCTTTTGATGCTTTCTGCATAATGCAATACTTTACCCATAGAATCCTCTAGTATTGCAAGTTGAGACTTGACTTTTTTCTTTATTTACATCAGCTTGAGAAATGCACATTTCATTTTAATATTTGACTTTATCTTCTTGAACTGCCCTTTAAAAGTTTCTATTCAGCTCTATTACTTCCTTATTTCTTTCATTTGTTTTAGCATTTCTATGTTTCAGAACAAGTTTCAGACTTTTCTTCTGACATCCTTCTTCTTGTCTTTTTAATGACCTTTTGCTTTCTTCTTGTGTGATGTCATCCTACAGTTCTTCTGTTCTTCATTAATTAGTGTCTAATTCATCAAATCTGTTCTTCAGATGATCTTTAAATTCAGGTGGGATTCAGTCAATGTTATGTTTTGTGGTCCAATTTTAATTTTTTTCAGTTTCATTCTAAATTTACATAAGATCAGTTAATCTGTTTCACAGTCTGCCCATGGCCTTGTTTTGGCTGATGAGACAGAGGTTTTCCATCATCTCTTTCCACAGATTTAGTCAATTTGATTTCTCTGTATTCCAGTTGGTGAGGTTCATGTTGTTAGGTGCCACGGAGTCGGTACTGACTCACAGCAACTTTATGCACAGCAGAACAAAATACTGCCAGATAGTGGGCCAACCTCACTATTGTTGCCACGCTTGAGCCCATTGATGCTGCCACTTTGCCAATCCATCTTGCTGGGGATGGGGGTCTTCCTCTTTTTCTCTGACCCTCCACCTTACAAAACACCTTACAAACCTTCTCCAGCGACTGGTCCCTCCTGACAATATGTCCAAAGTATGAGAGATGAAGTTTGGCCATCCTGGCTTCCAAGGAGCACTCTGGCTGCACTTCTTCCAACACAGATCTGTTGGTTCTTTTGGCAGCCCATGGTACTTTCAATATTTTCCTCCAACACCATAACTCAAAAGCATCAGTTCTTCTGCGGTCTTCCTTATTCACTGTCCAGCTTTTACATGCATGTGAGGTTATTGAAAATACCATGGCTTGGGTCAGGCACACCTTAGTCCTCAAGCTGACATCTTTGCTCTTCAATGCTTTAAAAAGGTCTTGTGCAGCAGATTTGCGTAA
Organism: Chrysochloris asiatica; assembly: GCF_000296735.1. Taxonomy (NCBI): domain Eukaryota; kingdom Metazoa; phylum Chordata; class Mammalia; order Afrosoricida; family Chrysochloridae; genus Chrysochloris; species Chrysochloris asiatica. The sequence goes on along the minus strand of NW_006408663.1, from coordinate 1,564,397 downwards.
TGCAATGCACTGTTTGATTCCTTGACTGCTGCTTTCCTGAGTGTTGATAATTGATCTAAGAAGAATGAAGTCCTTGACAACTTCAATCTTTTCTCCATTGATAAGAATGTTGTTTATAGGTCCAGTGGTGAGTATTTTTGTTTTCTTTACATTAAGATGAAATCCATACCAAAGGCTATGCTCTTTGATCTTCATCAGAAAGCAAGGTTGTATCATCAGCATATCGCAGGTTGTTAATGAGTCTTCCTCCAATCCTGATGTCATATTTTTCTTCATATAACTCAGCTTCTCGGATAATTTGCTCAGTATACAGGTTGAGTAAGTATGGTGAAAGAATACAACCTTGTTGCACACCTTTTTAAAATTTTAAACCATTTAGTGTTTCCATGTTCTGTTGGAACAACTGCCTTTTTGGTACAGATTCCTCATGAGCACAATTAAGTGTTCCGGAATACTCATACTTTGCAATGTTGTCCATAGCTTGCCATGATCCACACAATCGAAAGCCTTTGCGTAGTCAGTAAAGCACAGGTAAACATCTTTCTGATATTCTCTGCTTTCAGCCAAGATCCATTGGACATCAATAATGATATCCCTCATTCCATGGCCTCTTCTGAATTCGGCTTGAACCTCTGGGAGTTCTCTGTCAATGTATGCATGTAGCTGTTTCTTTATTACCTTTAGAAAAACGTAGTTGTTCAAAAAATGTATTCGCAGTGAGGAAGACATTGATCTTCCAAATTTCTATCATGCCATCTCCAGCATCATTTCTATCAGCAAGGCCACATTTTCAAAAGACTGATCCTACCTTTTTGTTTGTAACTGTTGCATTCCAGTTGCTTGTAATTATTAATACATCTTGATTGTAAATTTTATAAATTTCAGAGTGAAGAAGTTGGTAGAAGTCTTCAATTTCATCATCACTGGCTTTAGTGGTTAGTGCATAAATTTAAATAATAGTGGTATTAACTGGTCTTCCTTGTCATCATAGGGATATCCTATCAGAGAAAGCATTGCACTTCTTCATAGCTCTTGAAATGTTTGGGGGTTTTTTGATGATGACTGTGACACCATTACAATTCAGTTTGTCATTCCTGACATAGTAAACCAGGTAATTGTCCAACTGAAAATTGTTTCTAGATTTTGTTAATCTATACATTTGAACACCCACTATGCATAGATTAACAAAATCTAGAAACAATTTAATTTAATCCTATCGGTAATCTTTGTAAGTAACATTTGCTTTCTAATTAATATAAAGGGTCAGTGTGGTTTTAATAACGCCATTGTGATCCTTTACAAGTTCTAATGTTCTTTGGGAGTTTGGAGTAGCAGCAGAGAACAATGGGACGAGAGTTTCACAAAAGTGCTGTCAGTGTAAGTCTGGTGGCTTTGCAAGTCAAGCATCCTCTGATTCCTATTTGAAAGCAGTTGGTAAATGGGATACCTTTAATCTGTAATTTAGTCTTTTCATATATAATTACTGATTAAAGACAAATCTGAGTCTAAATGAATAATTACAGAATTTTAACATGCTCTTACTATATTTTTATGATTACAAGTATGCTTTTGGGTCTACCTGTTGTTGTTGTTCAAGGGCCTTTTGTTGTTATTGTTAAGTGCTTTCAGTTCCAACACATAACGATCCTGTATATGCTTTCCGAGAAGCAGCTGGTGAGCTGGAACTGCTGACCTTGCAGTTCTAATGACTTTGCAGTCTGATGCTTTAACCCACAGCATCACACCAGGACTTCATTGATTTAAATCCCAGATCTGCTATTTACAAACTATGTTGGACAAATCACTTAATTCCTCTACTCTATTTTTTTTTTTTTCTAATGTAAAATAAGAGTTTGTAGAGGTGTCAGGAAGACTTATGTAGACACGTTTAACATGTTCTGATATGTAAACAGACCGCATTGCATCCATTCCTACTCATAGTTATCCTTTATAGCATTTTTGAGGTAAATCTTTGGAACAAGCACTTAATTATATCAGCTACTTCTATTGAAGTCCTGCTGTGGTGCTGTGGGTTAATGCGCCAGACTGCAAAGCCGTTTGAACTGCAAGGTCAGCGGTTCAAGTTCACCAGCTGCTCCTTGGAAATCCCGTACAGGGTCTCTATGGGTTGGAATCCACTCGATGGCACTTAACAACAACTGCTTCTGTTGCTATTAAAACTATTGCTACTACTATTTTACATAAGTTTTATAGCACTTTAAAAGTTCATTTCAACATGGAACAAAAGAGATATTAAAAAAAAGGATGTAATAATTATGTGATACAGAATTACTACTGTCTTTTTACATAACTCAAACGAGGCTACATCTAGGATGTTGTGTATGTTTAACCGTGTCTTCAAGATTTTCTGTCTTCTTTTATTTATTTATTTTAATCTAGTCTTTATTGATATAAACCACAACTTTGGGACACAGCAGTTAATCCTGTACATAGATCACCACAGACTTGTTTTGGCTATCTCAGATTGAAAAAGAATTAATTCTTATTTAAAAGCCCTTATTTTCAGGGGTTGGTTAGGAACATCTGAATCCTGGTTGACCCAGTTACTTACTATAATGTAGTTTGGCTTAGAACTCTGGTTAGTATCCTGCATTAATCATCCATGGCATTTTAAAACTGAAGAGGAGAAAAGAAGTTCAGGGTGTCTTACAAAAGTAAAATTATCCATTCAATGAAATGATTGTATTCAGGAAATATTTTGAGAAAAACTTTATGGTTAAAGATTCTCTGGATGGACTGGTATTTTCACAAAGCAAAGCAATGTATATTGTTATAACAACAGAGAAACAAGCACATCCACTTTTAATTGAGTTTCAGGGGAACAAGCAAGCTTGTGAATTAAATGTTTAGTGAATATTTTATATTGTGAATTAAGTGTTTAGTGAATATTATAGTTCTTGGTAGCATTATGATATTCCATAAAAGTTGTGATAAATTTAATTTTATGTACTTACATGGATAAATTATAGGATCCTTGTATAATCAATGTGCAGAGCATATTTGTTTCATTTTATAGTAACAAGAAGATTTTATATAAGTAAGTTCTCCTATAGTTAAATAGCAAGAGTGTTTTATGTAGTGTATTTAATTCTGCTTTTTTTTTTAAAGAAAATTGCTACATTTTATTTGTATGAAAGGTGACTTTCATACCTAATATCCAAAATGAATACATTTTATATTTCAGAGCTGTTTCTGAAAAATCAGTGATGCTCACCAAGTGTGTACTGACTATAATATGGTCATCACTCCATTGGTTATAAGGAGATTTCCAATTCCTTATGATTCTTTCTTTTTTCAAGCTTTTATTGTGAATTGAGTGATAGTTTACATGGGAGAACATTAGTTTTGCTCTATGTTCATATTTTGTTTCACTGTGTCAGGAGATGATTTTGTTTCACTGCAGAAGTCATATTTTGTTTCACTGCAAAGATTACAATCCCCTCCATGCACCATTGGCTAACAGTATTTGCCTCTAGTCCCTCTGGTCTTTTTGTTTTGGATGTACACAAAAACATGTTGAAATATATAATCATTTAAACAGCCAAAGGGCGCATTCTGCACACCTGCCTCCTGACCTCCAGCATGCAGGCTTTCTCTTTTCATGAATCTGGAGTCCTCAGCTGCTCTATTTCTCCATGCCATCCCCTCTGCCTCCATCTCTGGTATCTCTGCTTTTCTGGTTAGGGTCCCTTGTTCTGCTTATGCTCTTCTCTCTTGGTGGTCCTAGGGTCCTCTCTTTCTGGAATGTAAGATTAACTACTCCTCCCTTTTTGGTACACAACTTCTACCTTTACAGTTGTGACAATCACAGTTAGTCATGATAATTATTCACTATTAAATCCAAAGAATCATCTCCTGACACCAGGCCCATCTAGACAAGATGACAACTATTCAGTGGGGGATTCTACCTTCCCCTGCTCGCTCTAAAACTAAACTCACTCTTGAAAACTTGTAAGTCAGCCACTTCATTCCTTTATAGCCCACACCATTTCAGGTAGCCAGTGTCTAAGTTGCTCATCCATTTCAACTCTATGTAAGTAGAGGATAGGCTTTATTCTTGAGGTGAAGACTCCTTACTTCTCGGTTGGTATTTTTACCTACTACATTCATAAATAAAGGTGAAATTCATCAAATTGTTGTAATTTACACTTGCTTCCTTTATCAATCTTTTTATCTTCCTCTATTTGAGTTCTGATCATCAAGCCATCCAACACTCATGGAAACAACTGTCAAGAAATCAAATGACCTACTGCTTTAGGCAAATCTGCTCCACAGGGCTGTTAGAAGAACAATCAAGCTGCTCACCTGGGAGCCATCAAGGCAATAAAAGTCAGCTCATCAGGGTAAACTCCCTTCCAAGATTGAAATTCAAAGGGAGCACATGAGCAGGCTTGTAAGCTCGGGTGACTGACTGCTTTGGTCTACTAGAAAGTGGAAGTAGGACAAATGCAGTAATGAAGACATGGGCTGAGTTTGACCATGTTCCATAGACACCCGTCAACCTTGAGATAAGAGAGGAAAGAGGAAGGACTGGCTGGTCTGAAGATTAGGGACAGTTGGAAATGCCCTAGTGCACAGACACTGACCTAGTCACTTGGGGCTAGAGCTGAGAGTGAAGCAGCTGCTGGTCTGAAATGGAGGAAGACATGCAAGAATGTCTACACTTGCAGATAATACCCATTTGACTTAGCTTGGATGGCTTGCTGATTAGAACTCTACTGAAAGGAGGATAAAGAAGCTTGATAATAGGATGTAGGCATAAATTGCTACAATTTGATGAACCTAGACCTTTGCTTATGTATGTAATAGGAAATACCAGCAGAGAGAAAAGGAGTCTTCACATTAAGGCTCAAGTCTTTCCCCTCTGTATACAGGATTGATAGGAAAGGGCAGCTTAGACATTGGATGCCAACATGGAGGGCTATAAAGGTATGAAGTGACTGGTTTACAAGCTTTCAAGATTGTGATTAGTTTTAGAATGGGGGGAGTAAGGTAGAATCCCCACTGAATAGTTTTCTTGTTCAGATGGATCTGGTGAAAGGGGGTGAGGGAGGATGGGAATAGGAATCTTTCAATTAAATAGTGGTTAATTGTTATCATGATTAATTGTGATTGTCACAACTGTAAAGGTAGATGCTGTGAAACAAAAAAGGGGGGATAGTTCATTTTTTATTCCAGGAATACAGGTCCCTAATATCATTAAGAGGGAAGTGCATGAGTGAAGCATTTGATCTTACCCAGAAAAGTGCCAATAGCAGAGATGGAAATAGAGATGATGGCACAGAGAGATAGAAAACTGAGGACCCTAGACCCATGGAATGAGAAAAGCTAGGTGCCAGCAGGCAGGAGGTTAGTTTGCAAAATGTGCCCTTTGGTCCTTTAAACGAATATGTATATTCTTTGTGTTTTGTCTACATCAACCAAAAAAAAAAAAAAAAAAAAAAAAGAGGGAATAGAGATAAATACTCTTAATTGATGTTGCATGGATGGGATAGTAATTATGGTAATGAAGCAAAGCATAAAACTGATAATCTGCCCTGTAAACTGTTACTCAATTCACAATAAAAGCTTTAAAAAAGAAAAGAAAAGAAAAAAATCAGCTTTACAAAACCTGTTTAAAGTGTTCAAGAGCAAAGATGGCAGTATGAGGACTAAGATGTGCCTGACCTATAAAATGGGATTTTCAGTTTCCTCATATGCATGTGAATGTTGAATAGTGAATAAGCAAGATAGTAGAAGAATTGATGCGTTTGAATTATGGTGTGGAAGGAGAATATGTAAAGTATCATGGAGTTACCAAAGGAACAAACGAATCTGTGGTGGAAGAAGTACAGACAGAGTGCTCCTTGGAAGCCAGGATGGCCAGGCTTCGTCTCTCATACTTTGGACATATTATCAGAAGGCTCAATCCCTGGAGAAGGACGTCATGCTTGGTAAAGTGGAGGGTCAGTGGAAAAGTGGAAGAACCTCAATGAGATAGATTGTCACAGTGGCAGCAGCATTGGGCTCAAGTGTAGAAATGATTGTGAGATTGGTGCTTGACCGGGCAGTGTTTCATTCTTTTGTGCATAGGGTCACTTTGAGTTGGTTCTGACTAGTGGGCACCTTATAACAACAACAACAAATGATCATGAATATGTTTGCATGTGATTGTTGACTGCTTGGATATCCTCTTTGCTGAAAGTTCTTTTGTTCTTTGTCCATTTTGTGATTGGCTTGTTTGTATTTGTTGTTGAATTGTTGCTGCTTTCTAATAGATTTTTGAGATTAGGCGCTTACTGAATCAGCTGTTTCTGAAGATGTTTTTTCCCCAGCCTGTAGATTGTCTTTCTACTCTTTTAATAAAGTCCTTTCATGAGCATAAATTTTAAATATTTTTTGTCATTTTCTAGTCGTGCATTTGTTGTAATGTTTGTTTTTCTACTTTTACAGAGGATTAATTCCATATTTTCTTCCTATGTTGTTTTTCAGGAAATTTATGGTTTTAGGTTTAACATTTAGGTCTTTGATCCATTTAGAGTTAATTTTTATGTATGGTATGGGCACGGTTTAATTTTTATGTATGTAGATATTCAGTTTTTCCTGTATTATTTCTTAAAGAAACTGGTTCTGCCCAATTGAATATACTTTGAAATCTTTATTATGGACAACTTATATTTGAGACTTATATATGAATCACATATATTGACTCAAACTTGTATTTGAGTCAAAAATAAGTTGTCCATGTATGGCTAGGTTTAGCTCTCAATTCTGTTTTACAGACCTATGTGTCTGGGTAGGAGTCCTGGTAACATAGTAGATTACAAGCTGGGCTGCAACTGCAAGGGCGGTAGTTTGACTCTGCCAGTCACTCTATAAGAGAAAGATTAGGTTTTCTGCTCCATTAAAGATTTACAACCTCAGAAACCCTATACAGCATTGCTATGCGTTGGAACCGACTCAGTGGCACACCACCACTGCCACCGCCACCGCCACCATGTCCTTTGTTGAATTCATCCCAACCTGTTTTGATGACAGTGACTTAAACATAATTAATTATGTTTAATTATCAGGGAGTGCATGGCCTTTTGTTTTGTTCTTTTTCTTCAACATTGCTTTGACTATCTGAGTTTCTTTCCTGTCCATACTAAGTCAGTCATGAGTTTTTCCATTTCAGTAATGAATTTTGTTGGGGTTTGTACAGGAATTACATTTAACCTATATGTCACATTAGGTGAAATTGACATTTTCATTATGTTAACTCCACGGCACACGACAACAACAACAACAACAAAGTTTTCCATGAGGACAGATGTCTTTTTATTATTTAGGTCTCTTTTAGCCTCTTGTAGTAATGTTCTATGATTTTCATTATGTAAGTCTTTTATGTACCTGATTAGGTCAATATGTAAGTATTTTATCAATTTGGGGACTATTGTAAATGGTACTGTTTCCAAGGTTTCTATTTTGGAGTAGTTTTTGTTAGTGTAGAGGAACCAAACTGATTTTTGTGTTGAGCTTTGTACCATGAAATGTTGCTAAATTCTTCTATTAATTGCAGAAGGTGTTTTTTGTTTTAATCTTTAGTGTCTTTTCTGTATAGGAACTTGTCATCTGAAGCTAGAGATAGTTTTACCTCTCCTTTTTGCCATGGAGTCAGCTCTGAATCATAGCAATCCTGTGTAGGGTTTCTCATAAGTAGCTGGTAGTTTTGAACCACTGACCTTGTGGTTAGTGGCCAAGTGCTTATCCTGCAGCACCACACCAAGATCTCACCTTTCCTATTTGCATACTTTTTATTTCTCCTTGTCTTGTTCTGTCTAGGGCTTCCAATACAATGTTGAATAACGGTGTTGATAGCAGATATTTTTATCTCTTTCCCGTTCTCAAAGGGAAGGTTCTCAGCCTTTGTTTGCTGTATGCAATGTTGACTATTGGTTTTACATGTATGTCCTGAATTAAGCTGAGAAATTCACCTTCTATTTATATTTTGCTGAGAGTTTTTATCAAGAAAGGTTGTTGAATTTTATGTAAAGTCTCCTACATTAATTTATGTGGTAGGTTACATTGACTGATTTTCTCATGTGATCTTGCTCTGAACCCCATTTGCTCATGGTATATGACTTTTTTGATACGTTGCTGAAGTCCGTTAGCTAAAACTGTGTTGAAAAGAATTTTTTCATCTGTGTTTATAGGGATATTTTCTTTTTTGTGTGATTTTTATTTTGGGTATAAGGAGTTCTGGTGGCACTATGGGATAAGTGTTGGGCCTGACAGCTGTCCCTCTGGGGAAAGTTGAGGCTGTCTACTCCTATGAAGATTTCAGAGTTGTGTTGTGCTGCTGTAAGTTCGAATTGACTCGATGGCTGTAGGTTTAGATTCTGGTTTGGTTTCTGTTTTAGGTATCATGGTGATGAGAGCTTTACAGAAAGAGTTTGGTAGTGTTTCTTCTGTGTTTCTGAAGGGATTGTATGGGATTGGTGTCAGTTCTTCTATGTTTGATAGAATTCTTCAGTTTAGCCATCTGTCCTAGAGTTTTTTTTTATTATTGTTATTGGCAGTATTTTGATGACATCTTTTATATTTCTTTTGTAATGACTCCACTTAAATTTTCTGCCTTTGAGTTAGTTAAGGTACCTGGTATGTTTCTAGAAATTTGTTCATTTCATCTAGGTTTTCAAATTTGTTGGAATACAGTTTCCCATAGTAGTCAGTTATTATCTTTTCTTTCTCTCTTTTAAATCAGTAATCATGTCACCAATTTAATTTAATTTGGTTATTTGTCTTTCCTGGTGTTTTTCCTTCTGTCAGTCTAGCCAGTGGGTTGCCTATTCTTTTATTAATCCTGTCAAAGAACCAACTTCTGGTTTCATTGATTTCTTCTACTGTTTTCTATTTTGTTTATTTCTGTCCTGATCTTTATTACATCCTTTTGTCTGATAACATTTGGCTGCTTCTTCATCTTTTGTATCACTACTGTAACTTTTATATCCCAGTTAGTTACAAAGAGGAAAGAATGGAAAAGAGGACACATTTGAAAGGAATGGCCTAGAGTTTGTATATATCTCTTATGCTCATTTCTCATTGATCTGAAGTTAGAATTTAGTCATCTCTTCTTGCCTAGCAACAAGGGAGATTGGAAAATGGGGTTTTTAGATTTATGCCTAAATTTTTATCATTTTGTAAGAAAGGGCTTAGGGGAAACTTTGATATTACTGTGAAAAATATGCTAACATGAAAAACAAGAACTTCTCCCCTCCCCTCTTATTTTAAGAGAAATACCTAGACCTTTAGAATGATTGCTAATAAAAATATTTCAGAAAATAAATTGCCTGAGATTTAGTCTTTTTTTTTTTCTTTTCTTTATTCTTACAGTAATATGAGTTTGAACTATAGTCCTCTCAGAAATCAGGGAATTAATTAACTGTCTAGAGAATTATGATATTCATTTAA
>NW_006408663.1:1538386-1552673 GCF_000296735.1 Chrysochloris asiatica | reverse complement strand
CTGTAAGTCAGAACTGACTTGATGGTGGTGAATTTCTTTTTTGGCTTTTTCAGGCATATGACCAGTACGCTGTAAGTTATTATAAGCTGTACTTGTTGATATTTTAGCAGGTTAGTCTCCGATGTTTCACTGGAGTGTAAAAGTTGTTGTTAAGTGCTGTCAAGTTGATTCTGACTCATAGCAACCTTGTTTAGGGTTTCCAAGGAGCAGCTGGTGGGTTTGAATTGCCAACTTTGTGGTTCCCAGTTCAGTGCTGATGCTACAGCACCACACCAGAAGGAAAACAAAACAAACAAAAAACATTACAATAAAAGTAGTCCAGAAAAAAAAAAATAACACAACCAGTTTTCCTCTCTAAATTACCAATGAAATTCCTTTTTGGTTGTCATCACTAAGCAGATGAAAACAATTATATTGGAGGATATTCAGACTATCCACTGACTCTTCTATTCAGAAGTATTCTTTTAAATATGTTAACAGTTGATTCTTTTTTCCAAAACTCTATTTATACTGAACTTACTACCAATACCTGTAATGCTGGGATTCTCATCTCGAAGGTGAAAGCATACTTCAGTCCCTATGTCTGGGAATAAATATTGGGACCTCCAAGTCATGGAAGTGATTGAGATTACAGCAGTGTATAACATTCTTAATCCTGAAATAAAAATTATGTGACAGTTAATGAGAGGGTGTCATCTGGTATGTTAGAAACGCTCTTATAAACTGATTTGAAATGAAGCAGGTTATCAGAAGAAAAGTGCTGAAGTGAAATTTCTGTGCATGACTGTGTCCTTGGAATGCTAATCGCAAGGTTGGGGTTCAGACCCACCAGCTGTGTTTCAGAAAACATAAACAGGGTTGCTGTGAGTTGTCACCAACTAGACAACACTTAACAACAACAATAATGGTCCTGTTGGCATAAGAATAATGCCTCTGCTGTGTGCTTTACCAATAGGTGTTCCTTTACTGCTAGAATTGAATTACAGACTTGCAAATTAATGTAAGTATCAGCTACCCTCTTAATGACCATTTAAGTCTTCCTTCCGGCTTTTTCCTTGGCATCATAATATTTACTCATGTGCCTTCCTATAATGTAGTCTTTGGAAAGAAAATCTTGTAAGAGAATTATAGTCTCCAAATGAGATAATTCCATTTGGTTTAATGTTGTCACAAAAGAATTCACTAGTATTAAAAACCAAAACAATGTTATCCCCAAATTTGGTCCCAGAGACTCAAATGTTTCTATAAACTCAGACCATTCCTATAATTTCTCAGATTTATTTTAAGGTTAATTAATTATTCAATATTTTCTTGGAAACCCATTAATTCAGATCTTTTAGAAAGCAAATTTGTACTGGTGGTGGTATTGTGCCATGGAATCGATTCCAACTCATAGCAACCCTGCATAGGGGTTCTGAGTCTAAATCTTTAGGGGAACAGATAGCCTCATCTTTCTTCCACCAAATGGCTGTTCGTTTTGAGTTACTGGCCTTGAGCTTAGCAGCCTAACTCGTAATCACTATGCTAACTGTTGTTGTTAAGTGCTGTAGAGTCAGCTCCACCCCATAGCGACCAATGGGGTTCTCAAGGAGCATCTGGCGAGCTTGAATCACTGAACTTGTGGTTCAAACTGACTCTGCAGTCTAACACATTAACCCACAACATCATATACTATGCTACCAGAGCTCCTTGAATTTGTAACATGACAACAAAGTCATGTAATAAGTATAATGCCCTTTTTATTAAATGGTTTGTGTCCTATGCTTAGAAACTTGTGGTTGAGTTTTCCAGAACTGACGATATGCTACTTTTGTAATGTCATAATTTTAAAAATTTAATCTTTTAATCATGCATATAATCCATTTCATTGAGGTAGAAGAGTTAGAAAATGCATAAAATTATAGAAGTTCATTTTAAATTAGATGACATATTTAAAAACTAAGTTCAAATATTTTTTGTAAGATATTTTTCTTATAATATTAAAATTCAAGTAACATTTAGTTTGTTAGAACTCTAATATGAAAAGACAGTCAGAAGACCAAGAAACATTCTGCCTACAGAACTTCTTGACATAATATTGTTGAACGCTATAGTTGTATTTTTTTTCATTTTTAAAAATCTTTATTTCAATAACTAAAATAAAAACTGAGTATTTCACATACGTAATTTAACTTTCCTTAGATTTAGAAAACCACAGAGATGAACCAGCTCAGCAATTCTCAGACTGATAGAGCTGAAGAAAAAATTCAACCCTTGAGTTAAAATACTGAAGGATTCAATAAGCAAAATACTGAAACATCAAAAGAAGATAAAAGGAATATACAGAGTTGCTGTACTGAAAATAATTGGTCGACATTCAACCATTTCAGGAGGCAACAAATGATCAAAAACTAGTGGTATTAAAATAACATGATAAATGGAGAAAAGATTGAAGTTGTTGAATATTTCATTTTCCTTTGATCCACAATCAACAATCATGGAAGCACCAGTAAAGAAATCAGACCATATAAAGAGATCTGCACAAGATCCCTAAAGTGTTCAAGAACAATGCTTTCAGAACTAAGGTGCACCTGACTCAAGCCATGGTATTTTCAGTAGCCTCATATAATGTGACCATAGGAAAATTTAATATGTTTGAATTATGGCATTAGGAAAGGATATTAAAAATACCATGGACTCCCAGAAGACTTCCAGCATACAAATCTGTGTTGGAAGAAGAAGTACAGCCAGAATGCTCCTTAGAAGCCATGATGGTGAGACTTTATCTCTCATGCTGTGGACATGTTATAAGGTGGAACCAATCCCTGGAGAAGGACATCATGCTTGGTAAAGTGTGAAGGGTCAGTAAAAAAGAAGAAACCCTGCAAGGGACTGAATGGATACAGTGGCAACAGCAAATAGTCTCAAAAATCCAACAGCTGTAAGGGTGGCGCAGGCCTGGGCAGTATTTCATTCTGTTGTGGATAGGGTCACTGTGAGTCAGAACCAACTTGAAGGCACCTAACAGCAGCAAGAGCCTTCAGACTGCATGCTGAGCAAATAATTCAAGAAGCTGTGGACTGCATGAAGAAGAACACACAATCAGAATTGGAGGAAAGCACACTAACAACCCGTGATGGGGATGACAAAACATTGCTTACTGAAAATATAGATTTGAAATACTTACTGATGAAGATCAAAGACTACAAACAGCCTTTGGTATGAATTACAACTCAATGTTGAGAAAATCAAAATCCTCACAACTCCATCAATAAAAAACATTGTAATAAACGGACAAAGATTGAAGTTTTCAAGGATTTCATTTTACTTGGATCCACATGAATGCTCATGGAAGCAGCATTCCATAAATCAAAGGGCAAATTTGCATTAGGCATATTTGTTCCAAAAGACCTCTTGAAAATGTTAAAAAACAAAAATGTCATTTTGAGAACTAAGGTGTGCCAGACCCAAGCTATGATATTTTCAATCACCTCATATGCATATGAAAGCTGGCCAATCCATTAAGACGATTGGTGAAGAATTGATTCATTTGAATGGTGGCCTTGGGGAAGAATATTGAAAATACCATTGGCTGTCAGAAGAACAATCACATCTGTGTTGGGAAAAATAAAGCCAGAATGCTTCTAAGAAGCCAGGATTTGGAGACTTTATCTCACTTTCTTTAGGCATGTTATCAGGAGGGAACAGTCCCTGGAAAAGTGTTTCATGATTGATAAAGAAGAGCACCTATGAAAACAAGGAAGGCCCTAATCAAGATGGATTGACACAATAGCTCCCACAATGAACTCAGACATCGGCAAGGTTGTGAGAATGTCCCAGGGTGAGCAGAATTTACTTTTGTTCTACATGGAGTTGCTATGAGTCAGACTGGCTCAAAGGCCCCCAAGAACAACAACAGTTGAATTCACATATTTGACTTCTTATAAAAGCATGTAACCAACATGAGTCCGGGAAATAAATTATTCCAAGTTTATATATAGGTTTTAAAATTAAAACATTTAAATCTTGAGGTATAATTAGCAATTTTTTAGGGAAAGTATAACTTAGATTTTGGCAATTAGACGTTGAATATGCTCTAGCATTGCAAGAAAGAACAGTCTACCACACTAATTTGTCCTTGTGGACTCCTGGTATAACGTTGTAGGATTAACACTGGATTGTGAACCACAAGGTAGGCAGCTCACACCCAGTAGCTGTTTCTCAAAACCCTCTAAAGATATACTATGAATCTGAACTCACTCAGTGGCACTTAAGAACAATGCCAACAACAACAATTTGTTCTTATAGGGGACCTGATGGTGCAACATTTAAGTACTTGGCTACTGACTGAAATGTTAGTGGTTAAAACCTACCCAACCTTTCTGTGGGGTGGAAGTGTAGCAATTTGCTTTTGTCAAGATTAAGAAGAAAATTCTTTGGGACAGTTCTTCTCTGCCCTATGGGTTGCTGTGATCCTGGATTGACTCCATAGGACTAAACAACAACAATCTGATATTTCTTGTTTGAATTTCCTCCTGGATATGACTTTTTTAGGAGAATGTTTACTAGCTTAGCTGCTGTTGTTGTTAGTTGTTAAGTGCCTTCAAGTTGGTTCCAACTCAGCAACTACTGGGGTTGAGTCATTGACTTGGTGGTGTTTATCCTACAATACCACACCAGGATGCCTATATGCTATTATGTTTTAAGTGCTGTTGAGTCAAACCGGCTCATGTTGTTGTTAGGTACTGTCCTGACAGTTCTGATTTATAGAAACCTTGTGCACAACGAAATGAATCACTGCCCAGTCCTGCAGTAGCCTCACAGTTGTTGTTAACGCTTGAGCCCATTGCTGCTGCCCCTGCCCCGATCCATCTTGTTGGTGATCTTCCTGTGTTTATGCCACAGTGCCATACCAGTACTCCTTCAAAGTGAGGGGCCAGAAGTAATGCTATTTGAGGTCCATAGAATTCGTTTTTAATCCCCTCTCTTCTTTCCTCCAATTATAACAACATCAAAAACATCTCCCTGTTGTTGTTTGGTGTTGCTGAATCCATTTCTACTCGTAACAGCACTAAGTACAGAGGAATAAGACTCTACCCCACCCTGCGCCATCCTCCCAGCCTTTCCTTTGGTTGAGCGCATCGTTGCAGTTAACGGTGTCAGCCCATCCCATTGAGGATCTGTCTCTTTTTCTCTGATCTACTTTCGTAAACATCAGGGGTTAGTCCTTTCTGATAACATGTCCATAGTACATGAGACCAAATCTCACCAGCCTTATTTTTCAGGAGCATTCCGATTGTATTTCTTCTGAGACAATTTGTTCATTCTTCTGGCCATCCATGTATTCAGTATCCTTTGCTAGCAGCACCATAGTTCATTTCACTAAAGCCAAAATAATAAAAAGAAACCAAAAAAGTTTACATTTGAAATCTATAACTGTTATGTCAAAGCTTTATTTGTGGGCAAAGCTCAGTAAATGCTATAATCTATCTTTAGAAATATTGAACAAATATTAGGAAGACAAAAACTACTATTACATAAAAAGCTAAGTGAAAAAAATGAAGCTTCAAGACAAAAGCCCCCTAACTTGTCCTATGTAGGAAATTGATATGTTATATATACTGGAGAAGAAAAGGGTGGAAAAGCAGATGTGATAGTCAGCTTAAACAGTTCTTTAGTGCTGTCATGTAGAGGAATAATAGTAGCAAGGAGCAGATGTTTCTGGGAAACAAATTCTGACTAAATGCAGGAAAGAACCGCCTAAACCTATTAGCACCTTTGTTTCATCAGTTTGTTGTTGTTGTTGTTGTTAAGTACTGTGGTTGGTTCTGACTCCTACAACCCAGTATAGGGTTTCCAAAGAGTGGCTGGTAAGTTTGAACCACAAACCTTAGGGTTCAAACAGACCTAATGGCTCACTGCTTATCCTACAGTGCCACACCATGCATATTTCTAGACAGTGGCTATTCTTTAGTACCTAATGATGTCATAGGGATCTTAGGTGATACAAACAGTTTGCATGTGACTGCTAACATAAAGATAGGTGGTTTGAACCTACTGATGGTAACATATAAGAAAGGCTTGGCAAACGGCTTCCATTAAGATGATGACCAAGACAACCCTATGGACATTCCAACTCTATAGCATGGAAGGTTGCCATGAGTCAGAATCAACTAGATCACAGTGCGCTTTGTGTGTTGTTTTTAACTAATGTATCATCTGTCCATGGAAGTATTAAAATATGGTTGAAATGGTGTATAACGGATTTTTTCATTAGGAGAAAGTGGAGAGGCAATGACCTAAAATTTTTTCTGACTTTAATATTCTAGTTAAGACATTCCTCTTGATGATATTATATTAAATTACTATAAATATGGAAAAATATATTTACTATAAAGAATAAAGACAAACATAAAAGTTGATATGCATATGTTGTTGTTGTTAAGTGCCATTGAGTTGGTTCCAACTCACAGCGAATCCTGTATAGGGTTTTCAATAAGTGACTGGGGGGTTTGAACCAACCAGCCCTGTGGTTAGCAGTATGGTTGATCCTATAGTGCCATAACAGATAAGTAATAGAAATGGAATCATAGTATCCAGAGTAAATATTATCAGTAATCATCCTATCTTCTGAGATAATAATTATTAACTTTTAGGTAAATTATCTTTTTCTAAAAGAAAAATATATAATATAATCATATTTATATAGAATCCTGGTATGGTACTGTAAGATAAGCACTGGACTACTAACCATAAGGTCGGTGGTTCAAACCCACTAACCACTTCTTGGAAACCCTTTACAGGGTTGTTTAGAGTCAGAACTAACTTAAAGGCACTTAGCAACAACAGCGAAGATGGAAAATGTAATATTTTTTCATAATATTTTACCTTTACAATCTGCGTGGAATTCAGATTTGTTTACTTCCTCAGCCAAATACCCTTGTGTACGTACAGTGTCCATACCTGTACAACCATACATGCAGCTCAGCTTGTTTAGTGTCGCTGTACTGAGAGCATTTCTCTTTAGACCGATTTATGGTGTAATGTGACCTTATAACGTAGCTCTGATTGTTGATATTATTGCTAAGACAACTCAGGAATAAGACATGATCATAATAATGGTATCCTTACTCAAAGTGGTGTTTCCTACAAATGAAATAGAGCTGCTTTTAACAAAACATTTTTAGAATTTGTCTGATTTTAGGTAACAGGAAGATTTATTTTATTGTTTTTGTTGTGAATTGAGTGATAGTTTATATGGGAGAACGTTGATTTTATACTCATTGTTTCATTGCAATGATTATAATCCCCTCCGTACATCATCATTCAACATTATTTGCTTCTATTCCCTCTGGGTTTTTTGTGTTTTTTTTCTTGGGGGGGGGGGGAGTGAGGGGGCGGTGGATGTACACCAAAACACTCAGGAATATATATAGTCATTTAAACCACCAAAGGGCATATTCTGCAAACCTGCCTCCTGACTGCCAGCACACAGCCTTTCTCTTTCCATGAGTCTAGAGTCCTCAGCTGCTCTATCTCTCCATGTCCTCATCTTTGCCTTCATCTCTGGTGTTGCTGCTTCTCTGGATAGGGTCCACATTCCACTCATGCTCTTCTCCCTTGATGGTCTTAGGGCCCTCTGTTCCTGGAATGTAAAATTAACTACTCCCCCATTTTTGTTACAAAACTTATACCACAGTTGTGACAGTCGTAATTAGTCATGATAACAGCTGCTCACTATGGAATCATAAGAATCTTATTCCCATCTCCTTTGACTAGACATGTCTAGACAAGATGAAAACTATTCAGTGAGGATTTTGCCTTCCCATGCACATTCTGAAACTAAACATCCTCTTGAAAACTTGTAAGCCAGTCACTTCATTCCTTTATAGTCCCCCTTCCCCCAACTTAGGTAGCCAATGTCTTAAGTTGCCTGTTCCTATCGCCCCTGCATACAGAGGGGGTAGTATGAAGACTTCTTCCCTCACAGTTGGTATTTTGAGCTACTATATCCATAGTATAGGTTAAGTTCATCAAATTGTAGCAATTTACACTTGTTTCATTTATCAAAAATTTTTTATCGTCTTTTAGTGGAGTTGTGCTCTTTAAGTCATCCAAGCTAGGCCAAATGGATACTAACTGCAAGTCTGTGCATTCATATGCATCTCCTTTCACATCATATCAGCTGGATACTCCACTCTCAGCTCTAGCCCTCCGTGGCTATGTCATTGCCCATAGGCTCAGGAGACCCCAGGTCTCACCATACTTTGGACCAACCAGCCATCTCCAGGTCCACCTCTCATCTCCAGGTCGACGGGAGTCTATGGAACATGGTCAGACTCGGCCCGTATCTTCATTGTTGCCTTTCCCCCACATCCACTCACCAGTAGACCAACATGGTCACCAGCAAGCTTACACGCCTGCTCATGTGTTCCCTTTGAGTTTCAGTCTTGGAGAAAGGGTTGTCTTGAAGGGACTTCATTGCTTGCCTTGATGGCTCTATTTTACTATTACTGAGACAACTGTATTTGATTATATTATTTCTAGCACCAATTATTATATGCATATTAAAGGTATCTTTTTTGAGGACTACTTTCCCCTGTGTGCATGCATGTGTGTGCTATTTTTTTTTACTGTTGGCAACCTTAACAAAACAGAAATTAGGTACCTCAGAAAGAAAATAGACTTTGCATTGAACAACTAGCATTAAAGAGAAGAAAATATTGCCAATGTATTGTATTATTGTATACTTTTTATTGAAATCAAAGTTTTAAGCTTTTTAAGTTTTGTTTCTTTTAAATAGTTTTATCTTAAAGTAAGATTTGAAATTAATGAGCGCCAAGGGTAAAATAATTTAAATTAATTTTGAAGAGCCAGAGTTTAGGTTTTCCTAAACCCCTTTATTCTGCCATGATTATTACCATAACGAGCTTTAATTTGATGTCACTTTGAATTTAGGGCATGATGTCAAACTGTGCTAAAAGAAATCCTCTAGTGACTAGAAGTATTCAGCAACAGCTGTTGCTTTGCTAGTGAAAGGATTAAATAAACAACACAACAAAAAAACTGCTAGCAATAAGCAGTCTGATAGTCCTTTTCAATTATTAATACAGTTATTGTTGTTGTAGTTGTAAAGGTTGATTTTAGTTGTGGACTTTCCCTCTCAGGATATTAGTGATTGAATTCTGTGGGGAAAAAAGTAGATTTTGTATGATACTACCGGCATTGAAAACTCTCAGTGTAGGAGAACAACCAGGTATTTATGATATAAAGGTAGTTATAGAACCGGTTTGACACTATAATTTAATATTATGTGTAATATTGTGGATGTCTGGATAATTCTTCCTGGTTTGTAATAGTATGTATGTATTTGCGTGTGTTATATGTCTTCCATGAACTAATTTTTAAAGCTTACTTAAAGGCGCTGCCTCCCCCAAGTCTACCTTTTTTGAGTTGTTTCATTAACCAAGAGATGTTTTTGGTTTTGTTAAGTGCTGTCAAGTTGGTTCTGACTCATAGTGACATAGTGACCAGGATAGAGTTTCCAAGGAGTGGCTGGTGAGCTTGAACTGCTAACCTTGAAGTTCAAACTGACCTTGCAGTCTAGTGCATTAACATGTAACATTATACCATGACTCCAACCAAAAGATTGTTTTTGTTGTTGTTGTTAAGTGCCAACAAGTCGGTTCCAACCCATATGACCCTGTATAGGATTTCCGAGGAGGGACTAGTGAGCTTAAACCACCAACCTTGTGGTTCAAACCGACTTTGCAGTCTAGCGCTTTAACCCACAGCTCTTCATAATTGATTCTTTAACTATAATAGTTAGAATACAGCTTAGCATACAAAGAGATTGAATTTTTGAGTGATGCTTTTGTTGTTGTTAAGTGCTGTCGATTCGATTCCGACTTACAGTGACCCTATATAGTGTTTCTGAGGATCCGCTGGTGAGCTTGAACCGCCGACCTTGCTGTTCAAACTGACCTCGCAGTTCAGCCCATTATCCTGCAGCACCACACCAGGACTCTTTTTGAGTGTTAGAGCTATTCTATGTCTTGATTGTTGTGGCAGTTATACTGTATTTGTATCAGAACTCATAAAAATGTATAGTTTAATGAATAGATTTTACTGCACGTAATTAAAAATCAAACAGAAAAAAAATCTTAAAAATATAGTCATTCTTTCTTTGCTCAGGCATTTCATTAGAACATGGTGTCCCTCCTGCCCTTTTTGTTCTAAGCCCTAGGTTATTAACATTCCAGGGAGATCCAAGCAGAAAGCCCCTAAGGCAGTCCTCTGTGATCTAGAAGATTTTGATATTTGGGCAAGACTTTGGAAGGTATCCACACATGGAGTCCATCTTCTCTCCCTTTATCCCTTCTCAAGATTTTTATGCAAAACATTTTTTAATAGTACTTTCACACCATATGTGTGTATTTCCAACAGAGACTGTCCCTCAAGCTAGGTCTCTTATGGCCATTTATACAGGGCAGATCCCCAATTCCAAATATTGCTTTGTTATTTATAGGTAAAATTTTAGGTATAAAGAAAAAAATTTGAGTGATTTTTAAATATAAAAGCATACGCATGCTAATAAATTACTTTTAAAAACTTTATATCATTTTATATTGATAGTGGTGTTTCCATGTTCTTTTTCCTTCTGCATTGTTGTTGTTAGATGCCTTCAAGTTGGTTCCAACTCTTAGCAGCTGTATGTACAGTATGACTGAAACACTAGCCTGTCATGCACTATCCTGACAGTTGTTGCTGTCTTTGAGCCCATTTTTGTAGCCACTGTGTAAATCCATGTAGTTGAAGGTCTTTCTCTTTTTTACTGACTGTCTATGTTACCAAGCATGATGTTCTTCTCTAGGGATTCGTCCTACCTGATAACATGTCAGAAGGACATAACGGTAAAAGTCACAACATCCTTGTTTATAGGGAGCATTCTGGCTATACTTCTTCCGAGACAGATTCGTTTGTTCTTCTGAGTTGGTACCAACTACGCGATGGCACCTAACAACAACATGACTATCCATGGTGTATTCAGTAGTTTTCACCAACACCACACTTTAAAAGCATCAGTTATTCTTTAGTGTTTCTTATTCATTGTCCAACTTCCATGTGCATATGAGGTGACCCCTGGTTTGGGTCATGTGGGCCATTGTCTTTAAAGTGACATCTTTCTTTGCTTTTTAACACTTTATAGAGGTCTTTTGCAGCACATTTGCCCAATGCAATATGTTGTTTGCTTTCTCCCATAGGTTTTGATTGTGTATCCAAGTAAAATGAAATCCTTGACAACTTTAGTATGTTCTGTGTTTATCATGATGTTGCTTATTCCGCCAGTTCTGAGTATTTCTGTTTCTTTATATTGAGGTGTAATCCATACTGAGGTGGTAATTTTTGATCTTCATCAGTAAGTGCTTTAAGCCCTTTTCACTTTCAGCAAACAAGATTGTGGCTTCTGTAAATTGCTAGATGTTAACAAGTCTTCCTCCAATCCTTCATCTAGTCCAGTTTCTTGAATTTTTGAATTACAGGAGAGGGTAATTATTTTGCTCAGCTTACAATGCTGTTGTTGTGTACTGTCAAGTTGTATATTGTCATAGGGAATAATAGAATAAAGCTTTCGATTTAGGCTTTCATCTTTATGGGAGTAGATTGCTACGTTTTTTTCTGTTGTGGCACCGATGATAAATTTAAACTGCTGATATTTTGGTTAGCAGCTCAGTGCTTACACTTTGTACAACCAGGGCTCCTTTAGCTTTTAGTACAAGCCTTATATACACAATGCTTTAACATTATAGAAACTGTGTCATTTAGCATAATCATTTATGAAAACTGAAATTTATTCGTCAGTTATATGAAGGCGTGTTTCTCATAAGCCTATCCTTAACAAATTAATAGTCCCAAACATTTTATTCTCAAATAATTATCATATGTTGTGCATATGTATTTAGTGATCAAGGAATTTTTCTTCATTATATTCTTCTTTGAATTTTATATTTTTTTCCTTTGAATTCTTACTCTAAGCAATGGATGAAATGAAAGCATTTAGTTGTGTGTTTTTTAATAATGGAAGTTGAAAAACATGAACATACAACATTCCTTTTTAGCCGGGTTAAGGAGGAAGTTGTGAGTATATTGGATGAAAACCGTTTTTTCCTAAAGAAGAGTTGCTACAACTTTATGGATTAGTAGTCTAAATTTAATCCTCTACTAACATTTTCAGTAAAATAGACATTTACTTTATTCAAGAAATCTTTTTAAGGTATCTAGTCTTAGGATGTACTATATGTCTCAGGACTCCAGGATGAAGGATATTGTTGTTTTTTTCTCCGTGAGCTTATGAATAGCTATAACATGACTTAATATGTGTATAATAAAGGCCTGTACAAAATGGCATGGGGCACAATTAGACCTGAGCTTGAAGATAGGTTTATATTGTTATTGGACAGGGAAAATAATTTAACAATACTCAAAAATTATACCTGTATTACTCATATATTTTGATACTTCAGCTGTTCCTGTGGGAACTTTGAAAAAATTGTATTTTGATCTCAAAAATTTTAGCTCAGTAGGCATATCTATGATGGTTATAAGGAAATGAGGCTATTATAAGTTATAAAAATATTTTTGCTATGTTGTATATGTTTTGAATTGCATTTTAAAAAGAACCATTTAAAGTTGCTATCTCAGAATGATAATCAACAGACATTAACTTCTGGTTAATTGGCTTTGTCTAGATTGTTTCATGAGAGGCTAATTTTAAATATTGTTCTTGATTATTGCACCATGAAAAAGCCAACCCTAATTTTAATATAGAAATACATTGTTTGAAGAAGTAAAATACACTGACCATATTATATGACAAAGAATCATTAACTATAACGCATGGAATGGGATATGGAGAGGAATTGTTACACAGAAAACTGTGTAGATTAACTTATCTTTGTGCAAATTTCATTTTGATTGGTGGAGGGCGTTCAAGGAATTGATACTTGGCAGATGTTTGAAATATTTGTAGACATGGAAGCCAAAAGTGGAAGAAAAAAATAAATAAAACCACAATTAAAGATTGCAAAAATGATGCTAATGAAAACATTGTAAAATAATAAGATGCACTAGTTTAAAAACAAACAAACAAACAAAAAAAAAACAATAAACCAAGAAAGGATTTCAAAGTCTGCTCTTTTGCCTGACAAGAAGTTTGTAGAACTGTTTTGTTTGAAATGAAAGGATCTGGGAAAATGTTTTGAATTAGAAGTAGCAGGAGACCAGGAAAGAGCTTTGAATATCCAAACTTGTAAATGACTGACTTCAGTCCAGCTTTCTCTTAATTTCTGGTGTCTCATACCATTATTTTTCAAGAAACTTTGCCTTCTAAGATATTGACTACAACAATTAAGTCCCTTCAGGACAAATCCCTCTCCCAAACTGAAACCCAAAGATAACCACATTTGTCTACTTGTGAGTGGAAATGGGGAAAGGGGAGCAATGAAGATATGGGCTGAGTTCAGCCACATTCCATAGACTCTCATCCACCTTGAGATGAGAGAGAGAATAGGAAAGGCTGGTTGGTTTGAAGTGTGATGAGACACGGGGGACTCCTGAGCCCATGGACAAGGACCTAGCCACAGAGTGACGTGTCCAGCTCATATGAAGTGAGGGAAGACGCACAAGAACGCCCCAACTTGCAGATAGTACCCATCTGACCTATCTTTGATGACTTGATGACCAAAGCTCAGTTAGAGGAAGATAAAGAAATATGATAAAGGAAGCAAAATGTAAATTGCCACAGTTTTGATGACCTTAACATATACTTATGGATGTAGTAACTCAAAATCCCAACCGAGAGGGGAGTCTTCACATCAAGGATCAAGCCTATCCTCTCGGTATATAGGGTTGATAGCAACTTAGATATTGGCTACCTTAAATGGAAGGGGGCTGCCAGTCTGTAAAGGCACAAAGTTTCTGGCTTATAAGTTTTCTAGAGGGAATTTAGTTTTAGAGTGAGGGGAAGGTAGAATCCCACCTAATAATTTTCCTCTTGTCTAGACAGTTCTGGTGAAAGGAGCTGGGGATATAATTTTTTTTTTTTAATTCAGTAGTGAGTAATTGTTATCATATCTAACTGCGATTGTCACAAATATAACGGTTGACATTGCGTAACATAAAGGAGGGAGTAGTTAATCTTACATTCCAGGAATAGAGAATCCTAGGGCCATCAAGGGAGAAGAGCATGAGCGGAATGTGGGACCCCTATCCAGAGACGCAGTGATACCAGAGATGGAGGCACAGGTGA
>NW_006408663.1:1521809-1537925 GCF_000296735.1 Chrysochloris asiatica | reverse complement strand
TAGGTTTTTTTCCTTGATAAAAGAAACAATCTATGCTAGTTTTGTGGGGAGGAGGAAATGATATATGCACTAGAGGGTAGACATGCATTGATATGGGGGAGGGGCAGGAGATACAAGGAGGAGTGTAGTGGTTCCAGTGAATAGAGGTAAATGCTGTTGGTGCATGGAAGCAATTGCAACCATGTAATGAAGCAGAGTAATCTGTTTTGTTGAATGTAAAACTGATGATCTGCTCTGTAAACCTTCACTCAATTCACAATAAAAAGTTAAAAAAAAAAGAAAAAGATGATGAATTAGGGCAAAGGTAACTCTCAGGAATTACAGGGAAAATCTTCCAAGCTCCTTTTCCAAAGAACCAAGGAAAAAAGTCACATAAAGGAACTCCTTTCACCATACTTGGAGATATTTTTATTAAAAAGAAAAAGAAGAAAGATAACTATAATCCTATTTCTGCATCACTTTTTCAGTTGAATATCAACCACTGGCCCTCTGAGTGCCTTGGTTCTTCTGAGTATCTGATGGGTAGGTTATTTGCGATATCTTCCTTTGGACCAGTCAGCTATGGAGAATCGCTAGGGATGACAGTTTCAGGAACTGTGGCGAAGAAATTTTGTTCAAAATAGGTAGTTGGTACAGGAGGCAATGAAACGTGCAATATACTGCTTTAAGAAAAAGGAATTTTAAATACTCCTAACTTGACATAGAACTGAAACAGGAAAACTTTTAAGCACTAAGGAGAATACACACACACACTCAACACATTCACTTTCATACTAGTCTCTGCAAAGGCTCTTCTTTTTGCTACTGATTAACCAGTTTTCTCTTGTTTGTGGGTGAGAAGGGTTCAGATTAACAGACTAATCAGTTTTTCTCAGCAAGCTCTTTAAGTCTGCCCACTTTACAGGTCACTGATTATTACAGTAGGGATGGGCTACCCCTGGGCCAGTAACCATTTAGTGATGATAGATCAAAGGTGCATCCCCAATGGATGATTGAGACAATATAAATGGAAGGGAAAAGCTGGTGGGATTTATTCATGTGGATTTTTCGAGTAAGAAAACTATGAGGGGACTTCAGAAAGTTCATGGAAAAATATAATGAAAAGATATTCTCTCTCAGATCATAGTACTTGTTGGGGAAAAAGCTATACTTTCAAAGAGAAAAAGTAGAAGGAAGGGAAGGAGAGAGGAAGTATTTATGGAAACTTTAAAGGTCAAACACTAACTTCTAGGTGTTTTTCTATTAGACTTTCTGTGTCAGATAAAGTAATATAAGTGACATTTCCAAAGTTACACAGAGAATATCATGACTAGGATTTAAAGTTAGGCCTGTCTATCTTTCTGTCCCTAAGATCTGTGATTCTTTCCGAACTCACCAGTCTGTCGTAATACTTTGTTCATATATTGGTGACATATTGTACCTCGTATTATTATTTAAATTTAATATGAATGTTCAATATGTAAGATGAGATGGTTTTGAGAATAGTCCATGCATACCCTATTTAGTATTCCATATCACTTGTGTATATAATAGATACCCAGTTTATAAGTTTTATATTAAATGTTATTTTACCTACTTAATGGTAGAATATTGCCTATAGTGCAGCCTCGAACAACATCTAGACCTGGCATGCAATTTAAGAAGATAAAGTTTCTCCACTTATATTAATTGTCCAACAAGTTGTCATTGATACCTTTCATCGCATGGTTACTTTCCGCCTATTTTTTATATTAAGGTATAATTTAGATATAGTAATATTCACCATTTTTAATGTACATATTTTGAGATTTGAAAACATGTACCCACCACCACCAATGAAGATACAGAACAAGTCTGTCTGTCATCCTGGAAAATTCTCTCAGGTGCCTTTGTGTTTAAGGTCTCCACTAAGAGACAGCCATTGGAAAACTGGTGTCTGTTTTTTCATCCTATGTTGATGGTGCTAGTGCTGTCCAATCAGTTCTGACTCATAGCAACCCGGAACAGAGTTTGAACCACCAACCTTATGATTAGCATTCCAGTACTGATCCTTCAGCTCCATACCAGGAGTCCAACACTTTGCCTTCCTATAATGCCATTTAAATGAAATCTTACGGAATGTAGCCTCTGACTGACCTTCAGTTAGCAAAATGCATCTGAGATTAATTCTAGTGTACCTTTCAGCAGTTTCTCCTTTTTATTGACAAGTAAATTCCATTGTATTTAGTTTGTTTATCCATCCATTTGATGGACCTTTGGGCTTTGGGCAGTTAGAAATGAAGCTTCTGTGTTGTTGGTAAGAGCCGTCTAGTTGGTTCCAACTCATCGCGACCTGTATAGGGTTTCCAAGGATCGGCTGGTGAGTTTGAACCTCCAACCTTGTAATTCAAATCAACCTTATGGTCCAGTGCTTTATCCTATAGTGCCACACCAGGACTCATTCTCAAATATGCTTTTATGTGGAATAGGTTTTTTTATTTTGTTTTAACAGTTTTCCCCATTTGTATTAACAATTGAATAGGATTAGTGAGTCATCAAATAAGTGTATGATTAGAGTCCTGGTGTGGCGCTGTGCGTTAATGCATCACAATGCAAAGCTGTTTGAACTGTAAGGTCAGTGGTTCAAGCTCACCAGCTGCTCCTCGGAAACCCTGTGCGGGGTTGCTATGGGTTGGAATCAACTCGATAGCACTTAACAACAATAACAACAACTTTACTAGAAAATGTCAGACTGTTTTCCAAATTGTCTATACCAATTTTTGGAGTTGAAATTGAGTTATGGTACTGTAGCTCTGGTAGCGTAGTGGTTACTAATCTTAAAGTCAGCGGTTCGAAACTACCAGCCGCTCCGCGAGAGAAAGATGAGGCTTTCTACTCCCGTAAAGATTTACACCCTCGGAAACCCTGTACAGAGTTGCTATGGGTCGGAACCGACTCGATGGCACTTAAAGCTATTTTAGCCATCTTAATAGGTGCATAGTAGAATCTTAAGAGAGTTCTGTGATTCTGTAGGATAAGCACTGGCATGCTATCCACAAGGTTGGAGGTTTGAGCCTACCAGTCGCTCCAGAGGAGAAAGATGAGGCTCTCTGCTCCTGCAAAGATTTGTAACCTCAGAAACCCTGTGCTGGGCTGCTATGACTTGGAACTAATTAGACGGCACTTAGCAACACCATACCTTTTTTGGTGGTATGTCTGTTTAGATCTTTGATTCACTTTAAATCTTGAAAGTTCTTTGTATATTCAGAATTCAAGAACTTTGTCAGAAATGTGATTTGTGTTTGTTTTCTTCTCACCTGTGCCTTGTCTTTTCCTTTTCTATAGCAGTGACCTTCTGAGAGTGAAGTTCCTACTTTTCATGAAGTCTGCTGTTTCATTTTTCAATTTTTATTTTGGTGGTATATCTAAGGAATTGTTTTCTGAACCAAGGGCACAGATTCCTCTCCCCGTCCCCCCAGTGTTTTCTTTGAGAAATTTTATAGTTTTTGTTAGGTTGTTTGTTTTTTGCATTTCATTCTGTGTTCCATTTTGATTTAAATTTGTATGAGATCATGGTCTGAACTAAGGTTGCTTTTTTGTTTTGCTTTGCCTATGCATATCCAGTTACTCCAGTACCACATATTGAAAAGATTCTCTATTCACTGAATTGCATTGGCATCTTTGTCACAAATACACGTATGGACCCTCGGTTCTGCTGATCTGTTCGTTCTTGACTACCATGTCATTTTCATGCTATGGTCTGTATTTATGGGAAGTCTTGAAATCAGATAGCATAAGACCTCCAAACTTGCTCTTCTTTTATAAAATTGTATCGGCTCTTCTCATTCCTTTCCATTTGTATAAAGTTATAACACCCACTTGTAATTTCTACAGAACAACCATGATGGCATGCTACTGATTTAAAGTGTGCTGAGTCTATACATCCTTTTGAGGAAAACTGGACATATTGAATCTTTCCATTCATGAGTACATATATCTCTTCATTTAGTTAAGTGTTCTTTAATTTTTTTATTAGAGATTTTTTTTTGTTTTCAGCCTATACATCTTGAACATATTTTATTCCATGCTAAAGTATTTGTGATATTCATGTTATAATCAAAAGTACTTTTAAAATTTTAATACTTAGTCATTAATTATTAACATATAGAAATACTGATTTTCTGCCTTGTTAGACTCCCTTTTTTTATGCACTCCTGGTGTGATGATGTAAGATTACCATTGGACTGCGAAGCACAAGGTCAGCAGTTTAAACCCACCAGCGGCTCCTCAGAAACCCTATACAGGGTTGCTGTGGGTCGGAACCAACTAGACACTTAACAACAGCATCAAACGCCCTTTTAAGTTTTTTGTTTGGTGTTGTTCTTAAGTGCCTTCAAATCATTTCTGACTTACAGAAATCCTGTATAGGGTTTCCAAGGAGCAGCTGGTGAGCTTAAACCGCCAACCTTGTGATTTAAACCGACCTTGCAGTCCAGCGCATTAAACCACAGTACCACACCAGGAGTTTTTGTAGGCTTCTGTGTTTTTGTAAGTTGCAGGGCTGCTATGAGCTAAAACTGACTCAATGGCACACAACAGCAACAAGAGTATTCTACAAAACAGTACATTTAATATTGTTTTATACTCGATATATTTAGTATTTGGGTGGTAGTTCTTATGCATGTATATACCATAAGGTTCGATAGTTCTTACAGTTTTTACTTTCATTTTTAGTTAGTTCCTTTTTAGTCTCAATAGTTTGATGTCAAGAATCATCTTAATTATACAAACTTTCACCTCGTGATGCTATGTAATGCTATGAAAAACAACATGTAGGGAAGTGGTTTCTTATAGCTTCTTGTGTGAATGGAATGTAAAGAATGTGTATCTTACTTGCTATAGGCAACTCAGATAAATGATAAAAATGAAAACTTACTTTTTTACTAGAATTGTACTTTTTACACTGCTTTAGTCATCGTTGTTAAGTGTGTATAAAAAGGTGTAAGCATTTTAATCATGCTCAAGGCTGCCTTTGTGTTTTGTGTGATTTTAAACAAGGAGTTGTGATGTTGCTTTGGTGAATTCTCAAGACCTTAATGATGAATCTTTAATTTGAGTAGATTATGATGAGTGAGACGCATTTACAGTTACAACTGCTATCTGGGTGCAGTTCTCCTGTGTACTGCTTTGTTGATTTCTTTTCTCCTGCATTACCACAAACCAGGTTTTCTTGTCAGTAGAGTAGGCCATTGTAAACAAAGTGACTTGTTCTAAATAGTTATTGTTTGCAGGGCTTTCAACCCAAACATTTTTCTATATTAGTATTTTTAGAAGTGTTTTATGAAATAATTTCACTGTGTTTGTTTTACTTTTGTCTGTGTCTTCCTAGACACTGTTTGTTTTGGGGATACATAACCTCAGGTTACTACTTTGGACTAAAAGTCATTAAGAAGAATTTTTTTTTAATTTAATACATAGAAGCATGATAAAAGCACAGATAATTTTTTTTTCAGGCACTGCAGGCATTGCTGTCTCTTCTGTGAATAAGAAGACAAGACTTAAAAAGATACTTAGTAGCTACATTTTCAAGGCAGTGTTAGTTAATTTTTTATAGGTTTTAAGAGGTCATTAGCAAAATTTTTGCTTTTTTAAAATTCTTTCTCTTTAGCTCTTATTTTCTTTGTCCAGTATCATAGATGTCTCCATAATAAGGTAGGAAAGAAACTTTCCTGGGCAAGGATTTTTCAGGGGTTATATTATCTGGTGTATTCCTGGTGTGGTGGTATAGGATCACCCCGGTACTACTAACCACAAGGTCAGTGATTCAAACCCACCAGGCTCCTTGGAAACCCTGTACAGGGTCACTATGAGTCAGAGCAGACTCCACGGCACATAACCACCATCACCAATACCATTCAGGTAATAAGAAAACTAAATTGTAAAAACACTGATAATAGTAAAACGATTTCTGGGAATGGTAATGATCCTTCTGATAGGCGTATTTGCTGTAGGAGTATGGTGGTGAAGTCTGATTAAGTGTACCATCAGTATTGTTATTGAGTCCTGAAGCAATTGTTGTTGTTGCTATTAAGTGCTGTCCAGTCGTAGTGACCCTGTATAGGGTTTCTGCGACTTTAAATCATTGCAGGAGCTGTCTTGAACAGCGAACCTTGTGGTTCAATGTCCAGTGCTTGTCGTATGGCGCCACTGGACTCCCATAGCAATTGTTGTTGTTAAGTCCTGTCAAGTCAGTTCCATCCCACAGCGATCCTGTATAGGGTATCCAAGCAGTGGCTGGTGAGCTGAAACTGCTGACCTTGCTCTTCAAACCAACTTGTCAGTCCAGCGCATTAACCCACAGAACCACTCCAGGACTCCCATAATAATTATAGTGGTACTTAAAGTCTTATAACTTCTTCACAGGTTCTTCAAGTCCAAATGTTGTTACTCACTGGGAATACTTAAGGAAAAGATATTTCGTTATGGTTGTTGTTCTTAAGTGCTGCCGAATCATTCTGACTCATAGCAACCCTGTACAGGGTTTCCAAGGAGTGACTGGTGTGTTTGAACCTCTGAACCTTGCAGTTCAAACAAACCTTGTGGTCCAGTGCTTTTCCTATAGGGTCACACAAAGTGTTGACTCTATGGAATGCTAGAATATTGTCTTGGACTTTTTTTTTTTTCATTTTGGCATTCCAGTGCTCCTTCTCTTCTAATGGGGTATACAAAGAGTGATGGGTGAGGGAAGTTGGGAATGGGAACAGATGCACCTTAGTAGCTTTCTAGCTAGTTACAATAATACTTCTAATCTTTGTAGTGTGATAACCCCAACCCCACCACCATCACCACATACACACATGTCGAGTCTGAAATTCATCCAAAGAATTCTTTTTCTTTGTTTTGGCAGGGAAGATTTAAGCTCTGTCTGCCTTTCCCCATCCCCACCCCCTTCATCCTTTGGCAGAACAGTTTACAGCCACAGCTTCATTCCCTGCTAACTAGAGAGAAGGACAGTGCAATCAAAAGATTCCATAGTGCTCATTTGAGAAGTTGGTGTTTTAAGAGCCGAGAGAATGATGTATATTCTTGAAAATTTCACAGGTTTTTGTTTTGTTTTGTTTTTCTGTGTGTGTGTGAAAATAGAAATGATATAAGAGTTTAGTAGCAGCATGACATTTTTTTTTTTCCTACCCAAATAGAAAGTATGATGCAATTTACCGTGGCACAGTAAAGACTCACTTCTTGTCTGCTCTACTCTATTATTTCATATAGTGTAGTAGGAAAACTTTTTCTTCTATTTTCTGTTGTGGGAAATATACTGTGTATATTGAAATAACAAAATAATTGAAACTGAAGATTAGTTTTATTCAGGATAATTCTACTTCCTTTAACAAACTGCTTATAAAAGCTTATTGAATAATTTTTGCTTAGTTATGCACCCAGATGCATCTCAGAAGAAAGGCCTGGACATTTACTTTTGAAAAGTCAGTCATAGAGAACCCTCTGGAATACAGTTCTAATCTGACACGTATGGGTCGTTATGAGTGAGAATCAACTCAGTAGCTGGTTTATCAGCACACAGAAGGAATAAAATAAAACTTTTTGCGATGCTCTTTGTATAAGATTAGAATGTTTGCTTTGTGTAAGTCAACTGACATTACAGTCTTCCACTGGAAGAAACCTTAAGATTTTGACAGTTGTTTTACATGAAGACATTTTTGTTGATGTTTAAACTTGAATATATGAACGACTTAATTATTTAATTATATTAGTAATGTGTATTAACGTGAGAATAAATATTAGAAATGTGACTAAGTAATATTTTGATAATAAGGCACAATGATTAATAAAGTTCAGTAACTTGCATAATTTAAAGCAGAAATCTATTACTATTTTAAAGAGTTTTTCACATTTTTGCTGTCTTATAACTTCATGAATACATTTTGAAAGCATCTTCCTAAGCATAGTAAGTTTTGGACATTGCCCTGATAATTCTAGGTGATATGACACTAAGATACCAAATGTCTAAGTCTGACAAAATATAGTAAATATAAACACTACTGATACTTTGTAAGGAGCTCTGGTAGCGTACTGGTTATGAATCGGGCTGCTGACTTCAAAGTCAGCAGTTCGAAACTATCTGCCGTTCTGAGGGAGAAAGATGAGGCTTTCTGTTCCTGTAAAGATTTACAATCTTGGAAACCCTGTGCAGGGTCACTATGAGTTGGAACCAACTCCACAGTACTTAACAACAACAACTAATACTTTGTAGATGTAGAATAGATCTTTTTGTTTTGACCGTTAATTTAGTTTTGAATCTTTTGTCAAAAAGATAGGCAAAGAAGTTTGTTGTTGTTGTAGTTAAGTGCCGTTGAGTCAGTTTTGACCCATAGCGACCCTGTACAGGGTTTCTGAGGGTGTAAATGTTTCCGGGAGTAGAAAGCCTCATCTTTCTCCCGCGGAGCGGCTGGTAGTTTCGAACCGCTGACCTTAAGGTTCACAGCCCGATTCGTAACCACTACGCTACCAGAGTAAGACATCTTAAAAGAGAAGGAAAACATAGCTTTGACATAGTATATGTAACTGCTTATGGCTTCCCTCCGGAATAAAAATATAACACTATGTATAGAAATTTATGTGACTTAGAAAAGGAATAGTTCAGTATTATTTATGATACAAGCTTTTCTTAAATATGTAAATTTTGTTATTTAATCAACATGCATATTTGAATGTTATCAATTTTCCTCAAGTGTCTATTATGTGACAGCATTGTGTCAGTTGTTGAGAATACAAAATATGCACTGCTTAGGAGCTCTGGTAGTGTAGTGGTTACAAATTGGGCTGCTAACCTCAAGGTCAGTTGTTCGAAACTGCCAGCAGTTCTGCATGAGAGAGATGAGGCTTTCTGCTCCTGTAAAGATTTACAGCCTCGGAAACCCTGTGCAGGGTCGCTATGGGTTGGAACCAACATGACAGCACATAACCAACAACAGCAACAAGTATCAAGTTAAGTCTAGCAACAATACAGCAAGCATGTCCAGGACGATGAAAAGACAACCAGACAAGTGATTTCAGTGAAGTGTGAAAAGTGCTGTATTTATTGGACTGTCAAGGTGCTGTACAAGTACATGGTAGGCAAAATGGGAAACCTCATAATTCACAGGTCATTGGGTAATACTCATGAGGACTTGGCTATAGTGTTGTTGTTAAGTCCTGTCAAGTCAGTTCTCACTCATTGCAACCCTATATAGGGTTTCTGAGGAGCAACTGGTATGTTTGAACTGCTGACCTTGTGGTTTGCAGTCCAGTGCTGATTCTACATTATCACACCAGGAGTCCTATGCTACACTGGTGGTGGTGGTGATGGTGTGCCATGGAGTTCATAACGACTCGTAGCAACTGCATAAGGTTCTCGACGCTGTAAATCTTTACAGAAGCAGAAAGCCCCATTTTTCTCCTGCAGAACAGCTGGTAGTTTCGAACTGCTGACCTTGAGGTTAGCAGCCCAACTCGTAACCACTATGCTACCAGAATTCCTTCCATGCTACAGTACTGGAGAATAATTATTCCTAGACCCTCTGTTACTCTTGTACTACTTAACATAGCTTAAAAGCATGAATCAAATGTGGATTAAACTGTTTCAAACTACTTTAACTGTGTCCTAGAGCAAAATTCAACAATATTTATAGGAATACAGAAATATCCAGCATCCAACTAAGTAAATTTATAGTGTCTAACTCTCAAATATTACTAGACAATGCAAAGAAATAGGAAAGTCTGATACATAATGAGAAAAATTAGTCAATCAAAACTAAATCAGAACTGACAGGTTATTAGAATGATCAAATAGGGACATTAAAATATTTCTTTTAAATTTCCATATACTAAAAATCTAAGGAAAGATTGAACATTTATGTAAAGAGATACAATCTGTCTATGTGTGTGTGAGTATAAAATAAAACTTCTAAAGATGAAAAATACACTGGATAGATTTAATGCAAAATGGGTATGGTCAAAGCAAATATGAGTAAATTTGAAGATATAGTAGAAGCTGTCAGAAATGAAACACAGAAAGAAAGAAAACTTTTTTAAATAAAAAGAGCAGGACATCAGTTATGGGGCAGCCTTAAATAGACGAGTGTAATTAGAATTGGAACCAACGAAGAAGAGAGGAGGGAAGGCAGGGGAAATTTTTAAAGAAGTCATGGAAAAAGTTTTCCAGATTCAAAGAAAATTATAAAACTACAGATCTGAGAAGTTCAAAGAACCCCAAGCACAAGAAACATGAAGAAAGATGACCAAGTTGTTCAAAACCAGCATATGACCAAGTTGTTCAAAACCAGTGACAAAGATAAAGATCCTACATACAGTCCCCAGCATAGAGGAGGTATGAAAGAAAGTTCTTCAAGCAAAAAGAAAATTACATCTAAAAGAAGTATCTCACAAAGACTGACAAAAACAATCATACAACATGAAATCTCAATTATAAGTGATAGCAATCAGACCAAAATATGTTCTAAATAATTCCATTTATATAAAATTCTAAAAATTATAAACTAACCTATAGTAACAGAAAGCAAATAAGCAGTGGCCTGAAGGTCATGGGAAGGATTACAAAGAAGCATGCAAGAAAATTTTTGGGGGGTGATGGATATATTCTTTATTTTGATTACGTTGCTACATTCATAGGTATATACATCTGTCAAAGCTTGTCAGATTACATACACTATAATCTGTTTATTGTATGTCAGTTATGCTTCAATGAAACTTTTAATAAAAATGTACATGTCTGAGATATTGAACACAGTTTAAAAGAGTCTGAAAAGATGTCATTGAGAAAATGATGTTTCAACAAAGGGTAGGCTGAAAATGAGGGAAACGCATTCTAGAGAGAGGAAACAGTCTATTTGAAGTGTCAGTTATGAATAAGAGTGGTCCTTGAAAGTAACATTAAAACATTTATATATATATATATATGCTGGAATATGATGATGGTGGTGGTGTGCCACCGAGTCTGTTCTGACTCATAGCAACCCTGTATAGGATTTCCGAGGCTAGAAATCTTTATAGGAACAGAAAGCCTCATAGGTCGCCTATGGAATGGCTGGTTGACTTGAATTGCTGACTTTGGTTAGCAGCCCAATGTGCAATCTGCTACACCACCAGGGCTCCTTATGCTGGACTCTAGGCCAGAAGTGAGTTTTCAGATATGGAGCAAGAATAGTGATTCCATATAGGTAAATAAGAGGCATACCATGAAGGGTCTTTTCATCCACATAAAGAGTTCCACCTGATGTGCTGTGTGATAAAGCAAGATCAGTTTGAACCATAAGGTCAGGAGTCCAACTCACCAGTGGCTCCTTGGAAACATTATACAGGGTCGCTATGTGTTGGAACCAACTCAGTGGCACTTAACAACAACGACAGAACACTGGTCAGCCAACTGCAACTTGCTGCTTGCGTTTGGAAATAAAGTTTTATTTGAAACTTTATTGGAAATCATCCACCCCTGTTCTTAGCTTACTTCTGTGTCTGCTTTTTCAAGACGGTAGCCAAGTTGAATGATTGCAGCAGGTACCTTATGGACTACAGAATCTAAAACATTTACTGCCTGGCCCTTTACAGAAAATACTTGCTGACCTCTTGTCTAGAATAAGAAAGCAGTAAAGATTTAGAAAAAAAATATGAGGAAAAGAGAAATTCAGATATTAGAAAATGAAAAAAAAAAATAGAAAAGCAGATGTTTAGAGTACATGGTTAAATTTGAAAAATCACTTCATAAAAATTAACATGATTTTTACTTAGAAATTTTATATAAAGATGTTAACAGTTCTTATTTTTAATGGTTGGATTACACTTGATTTTCATTTTCCTCCTAGTTCTTAGTTGTCCTTTTTGAAAAGTTTTCTACAATGAGTATGTGTTATTGTGCTATTAAGGAAAGCAATTAGTACTAAACCAGGATGAAAGCTTAGAAATCACAACTAATTGAAATATGAAGAAGAGAGAATTTGTCAGGGTCAGGTAAATGAGACATCCTAAAGAAAAGTCTCCATGTTGGCTATGTTACCAAAGTAGTTGGAGATTTTGCTTTAGAATGCCACTAAGAGCATTTTCAGATCCTGTAATTTCCTCTATTTTACTACATTCTGCAATAGCTGGAATATGTACACCTCTCAACAGTATAATTTCCACAAATAAAACAACAAAT
This sequence comes from Chrysochloris asiatica, assembly GCF_000296735.1. NCBI lineage: Eukaryota > Metazoa > Chordata > Mammalia > Afrosoricida > Chrysochloridae > Chrysochloris > Chrysochloris asiatica. Next base: position 1,525,756 of record NW_006408663.1, on the reverse strand, counting down.
GGGGAAAAGGGAATGCAATTCCTTTCCAAAAGATACAGATTATTACAATTTATATTGCAAAAATGGTCTTAATTTTGAGATTTGTAGATAATGTTTTATGTTAATGATTTATTATAATTAGAAATTGTAAATAAAACCTGTACTTTAATATATTATGGAAGCTGAGAGCTTTGTTTGTTTTACAAGGAGTCAAAATTATGCCTTAAAAAAAGAATACCAGATTTTTTGTGCATAAACATCAATCAGAAATTACAGACAGTAATCTTTTCATTGAAGTACCGTTGTTAACCAGATGATACTGCGAATGGCTTTACTGTGGTATTCTATTTCAACACCTGCACTGTGACACTGCCCAGAAGCTGACAAGAAAGTTCAGTGGATCCTGGCAAGCATTAAGTTGATTTCAGTGTCTGTACTATGTTAGGAACCATTGAAACATAAGAGAAACCTGTTTTTACCAAATTTCATCTTTAAATCAACATACTTTTTATTTCAATTAACACTATGAATGATACTTATTATCTCTATAATGAGCAAATCAGTTGTTGAGAGTAATCTCAAGATTGGAACTTAGAATTCAGACTGCCAACTTGCTGATAAGTGACTGCAGAACAAACAACCAGGAAAACCAAAGTAAAAAACAAACTGAAAACCCCTTGTTTTACTTGTTATTTAAATACAAGTCAGATATACTGGTGATTCACTTGTTGTAGCTGCTAAGTGCTGTCACGTTGGTTCCGACTCGTAGCGACCCTATATAGGGGTTCTGAGGAGTAGCTGGTGAGCTTGAACTGCCAACTTTGTGATTCAAACCAACCTTGCAGTCAGCACATTAACCCTCCATGCCATTTTGTAGAATAAATTTTTATGTAATCTTGTAAAGAAAGAAGCTAAAATACAAAGGTCTGTAGAACAAGAATACATATGTATATACATAGTGTTTTTATGCACAATGTAAAATTTGAAACTCAAATACATAAATAATAGTTATAAAAATTAAATATATATTTAACTATGCATTAATTATTATCCATAAATAGTATCCACCGACATGTGTGTATATTCATGCATATGTGTGCATTACGTTATAAACATAAGCATATGATAGATACGCATTTGTCCCAATCTAGTATGACCATAAAAAATGGACTCATTTGGAATGAAAAAGTTTCATTTGTATTTCAAAGAAATTATCCTGGTAATGAAATCTCTTATATTATAATGATATGTAATTATCTTAAAGAGAAGTGGTAGAAGTCCACTGCTTGTTGCTTAATAATGAACTAAAGTACCTGCACATTGTCGGAAGCAAAATTGTGTTTGTCATAGATGTACGAAATGCCCTAATAGATCTTTTCCTATCTAACTAATATTATCCAGTTTGATTTTAATCATAATGTAGACCGGAATCTGTTTTTGCTGCTTATGCAAGCACCCTTTTTTTTTTTTAAATGAATGTGCTTCTCATTTATTGAGGAAGTCTAATGGCATCTGGGGGAGGGGAGGCTCTTTAGGTCCCTTCCTGAGTAATGCAGTTTCATTTCTTGTTGAAATTGTCAATCTTAGCTGAAAACCAACGTTGGAAGGAAGGAGTAAGGAAAAGGAGGATGGGGAAAAGGGTAGAAAAGAAGAAAGAGAAGGATGGGAGGAGGAAGGGAAAGAAAGAAAAGAAGAAAACAAGAATTATATAGGCATTTAGTTCATTTATACAAAAATAAGTAAGAAATTGTTAAAATGTTTTGCTAATAAAGCAGAACCCCATCATTGCCACATTTCTACTCCTGGCATCCCTGATATAATTTTACTGATAGATAAATATATGAAGCAATATGCATTTTTAATGATATTATTGCTGTTATTAAATTTCTAAGTAATTGAGCCATAGAGAATTGCTGAAGTTATATTTTTTCTAAAATTACATATGACTACTGGTAAATAAGAAACCTTAGTGGCATAGTGGTTAAAGCACTTGACTGCTAACCAAAATGTAAACTTGTTCGAACCCACCAGCTTCTTCATGACAATTGACTCCTGTAAAGATTATAGCCTAGGAAACCCAGAGGGGACGTTCTACTCTGTCGTGTAGTATTGTTGTGAATTGGAATTGACTCAAAGGCTAAGGGTTTGAGTATTGTGATTTTGTTTTTGTGGGACTGGTAAATAAGTCCCACATCTCATAACAGCATTCTAATTTCACTTCAGTATTTACCGATGGTATAAACAAATAAAGGAAACACCTGACCAAGTCTGGGGTTTGGTAAAAGGCTTCTAGGAGAGTGAGTGTGGTAAGTTGAGGGAGTTTGAGGTATAAAGAATGCATCAGAATTTTGCTGGGGAAAGAGAGTTTAGCTGGTGTAAAATGCATGTTGATATAACTACTTTTATATTACAAACTACAGAAGGTAGAAGTCAACAAAATCTTAGCTGAGAAATACACTAAAGATGGCATTGACTCATAATGATCCGGTATAGAGTTTCTGAGGAGTGGCTGATGAGTTTGAACCGCCAACCTTGCAGTCTAAACCAACCTTGCAGTCCAGCACAGTGCCACACCAAGACTCCACACTAAAGATAAAAAGTGAAAAACTCTGTAGAGGGCATGCATTATGAAAAGTTGAGAAAGATTATTCTGAGGTATTAAGTGATGCTTTATAAATTATTCTTAGAGTTTTGAAAGGTGAGTATTTTAGTAAAGCTTCCAAAGTATTATAATGTTTTTAAGTGTTAGGTTGAGTTCCACTCTCTATTTGTCAAAGTTGTTTATTATTTTTGTTGCTAAGTGAGTGTCAAGTCAGTTCTGACTCATAGTGACCCTGTATAGGGTTTCCAAAGAGCGGCTGATGAATTTGAACCACCAACCTTGTGGTTCAGACCGACCTTGTGGTCTACTGCTTTATCCCACAGCACCACACCAGGACTCAAAGCATTAGACGAATGCTAATCAAAACCAAAATGAGATATCCCTTCACCCCCACTAGGAAAGTTATTAGCAAAAACAGTGGAAAATAACAAGTGTTGCTGAGCGTGTGGTAAAATTGGAACACTCATGTACTGCCAGTGGTGGTGTTAAATATTGCATTTGCTGTTGAAAATAGTTTAGCAGCTCCTAAAAGTATTAAACATAGAATTACAATATACTTCATCAATTCTACTCCTAGAAATATTTCCAGAACAATTGAAAACCAGGACTCAGATACTTATACCAAGTATTCATTGAAATATTCACAATAGCCAAAAAGCAGAAACAACTCAAGTGGCCATCAGCAGATGACTAGATAAAGAAAATGTAGCATAAAGACTGCCCCAGGTTACATACACACAAGATCAGTTCCTAAAGTCTGCCTGTAAGTCAAATTTGTAGACAAGTCAGAAAAGGTACATATGTTTCTTATTTAGTGTAAGTTAATCATAGTTGTCCTAAACAGGGTCACTGAGCTGGAACTGACTTGACAGCGTTAGCAGCAACTGTCATATGGCTTATATGAGGGTTAATCAAAAAGCATTGCTAATCAGATCCCAGTTCACAAATGCAGAGATTCATTCCAAACAAAATGTGTTTAAACATGCCTCTGTGATCAGTGGATGACTGTAGACAAGTTCTCTCTGTGATAAACATAGCTTCCTCTCCTTTGTTGCTGTTCTTGTTGAGTGTCATCAAGTCAGTTCTGACTCACAGCAACCCTGTATAGGGTTTCCGAGGAGCAACTGGTGAATTTGAATCTCCAACCTTGCAGTCCAGTGTTACACTAGGACTCCTTTGAGTGCCTTCAGACATACAGGTCTGATCAAAACAGTGGCTTCCAAGGAGATCAGCTGGGTCAAAACAACTCAAGACAAAGAGATGTATTGCTCTGTGAGATTTCAAACAGATAATCTTGATAAGCTTTCTCAGAGGGCACAAGATGATCATGAGAGCTTAATGTTGTTGTTGTCAGGTGCCATCGAGT
>NW_006408663.1:1507336-1519478 GCF_000296735.1 Chrysochloris asiatica | reverse complement strand
AAGCCTTGACTTTTGTTATTGGAAGATTCTCTGGGCAAATTATTGAATGATGCAGAATGAGGGCTTAATAGGAAGAAGTTTTTTAAAAATTTAAAACTGCATTGGTGACAAAAAAATGGTTGAGGAATTTATTTTTCCCATCACGACAATGAACCTGCTCATTCTTTAAGGATAAGCAAGAAATTCTCTTATGAGAATTTCATTGGGAAGCCCTACCCCTTGGACCCCACAGGCCTGATGTTACCCTTTCACACTTCTTTTTGTTCTCCAAACTCAAAGAATATTGAAAAGGAACAAGATTTGAGTCTCTCAGAGATGCCAAAACTGCTGGTTTAATGTGGTTATAAGTAGAAGATCACAGAATTCTTTGAGGAGATATTGTTATTGTTAAGTGCCCTTCAGTCAGTTCCGACACATACTGACCCTATATAGGGTTTCTAAGGAATGGTTGGTGAGTTTGAACTGCTGACCTTGTCATTCAAATTGGCCTTAAGGTCCAATGTTTATCGTACAGTGCCACATCAGGACACCCAAGGAAGGAATGTTGTTGTTAAGTGCCATCGAGTCAGTTCCTACCTCTGGGACCCTATATAGGGTTTCCGAGGAGCAGCTGGTGAGCTTGAACCACCGACCTTGCAGTTCAAATGGGTTGCAGTCTGGAGCATTAACCCACAGTGCCACACCAGGACTCCAAGGAAAGATTAGAGAGACAGAAACACCTCTGTCAGACGTGTATAGAAATGAAGAATTTGTTGAGAAACATTATTCATGACTAAAGTGTTTTGTGATTTGGGCCCCACATTGTGTCAGTTTGTTGTGCTGTGGTGACTTGTGTGTTGCTGTGATTCTGGAAGCTATATCACCAGTGCGTCAAATACTAGAAAGTCACCCATGGTGGACATGGTGGACGGGTTTCATCAGAGTTTCCTGACTGACAGAATACAAAGAACTAGGCAGTTAACTTCTGAAAGATTATGAAAGCTATATATAAACAGCTGTCAAACATTGTTTACAATAGTACTGGAAGATGAGCCCCTCAGGATGGAAGGCACTGAAAATAAGTAAGCGCCTCCTCAAAACAGAGTAGATTTTGATGACGTGATGAAACAAAGATTTCAGGACCTTCATTTGGTGAAGGTTCAAAATGTACAGATATCCTTTAATAATCAGAACATTGGACGTTATCAAAACTGAAATGGAATGTATGAAGATAAGTATCATAGTCAATCGTGAAGGTGGTAGTTGTGTGCCACCGAGTCAGTTCTGACTCATAGCAATCCTGCACAGGGTTTCTGAGGCTGTGAATCTTTACGGGAGCAGAAAGTCTCATCCTTCTCCTGTAGAGTGACTGGTGGATTTGAACTACTGAGCTTGGCTAGCAACCCAGCTCATAACCCACTATGTTACTAGGGCTCCTTATCCTAGCCACTGGTGAGCTAAAATGGACAGATATTGGCCATTTTGAATCAGACAGTCATATGGATTACTATGAAAGAAATGACAAATTAAAGAGGAATGGCATGACATTCATCTTGGAAAAGACCATTTCAAGCTATATTGTAATAAAATAATAGCTATACACCTACAAAGAAGATCTGTTTAATACAACTGTTATTCAAATTTATTCACCAATCACTAAAGTCAGTGATGAAGAAATTGAAGAATTCTACCAACTGCTTCAATCTGAAACATGCAGTCAAGATACATTGATGATTACTGGTGAATTGGATGTGAAAGTTGAAAATAAAAGGGATCAGTTGTTAAAAATATGGTCTTGCTTATAGAAGTGACACTAGAGAACACATGATAGAATTTTGCAGGACCAATGACTTACTCAATGCTTATACATTTTTCAGCAAATTAAATGGCAACTATACATGTAGACCCCAAGAGAAGGATTACATAGAAATTGTCTATGTAAATATTGAGACAATAGATAATCTCAATATCTATTAGCCAAAACAAGGCCATGGGTTAACTATTGCACAAGCAATTGCTTATATTCAAGTTCAAGTTGAAGCTAAAGAATAGTAAAACAAGTCCACAAAAGTAAAAATACCATCTTGAGTATATTCTACCTGAATTTAGAAACCATCTCAAGAACAGATTTGATGCATTAGACATTAATGGCCAAAACCCAGAGAAGTTGTGGGATGATATTAAGAACATCATACATGAAGAAATCAAAATGTCATTAAAAAGACAGATAATAAAGAAAAGACCAAAGTGATTTCAGGAGAGACTCTGAAACTTGCTCTTGAGCATAGAGAAGCTAAAGTGAATGGAAGAAAAAATGAAGTAAAAGAGCTGAAAAGATTTCAAAGGACAGCTCGAGAAGACAAAGTATTATAAAGAAATGTGCAAACACCTAGAGTTAGAAAAGCTAAAAGGAAGAACATTGACATCTCTCAAGTTTCAAGGAACTGAAGAAAAAAATCCAAGCCTCAGTTTGCAGTATTGAAGGAATCTATGGGTAAAATATTAAAAATTCAGGAAGCTTGAAAAGAAGATAGAAGGGAATACACAGAATCACTGCACCAAAAAAATAAATAAATAAATAAATAAATGATCATCTTTTAACCATTTTAGGAAGAAATAGTATTAAAGGAAGACATCCAAGCTGCACTGACAGGAGTAATGAAAAATAAGGTTCCAGGAGTTGTCAGAATACCAACTGAATTGTTTCAACAAACTGATGTATCATGGGTAGCACTCACTAGTCTATGCCAGGAAATTTGGATGATAGGTACCTGGCCAACTAACCACAAGAGACCCATATTTCAGCAGTTGGAAACTACCAGCTGTTCCGTGGGAGAAAGATGAGGCTTTCTGCTCCCGTAAAGATTTATAGCCTTGTAAACCCTGTACAGGGTCACTATGAGTCAGAACCGACTCCACAGCACATAACTACACCATCAACAAAGAAAGGGAGCTCTCAATTATGCATAAATTATTTTAAAATATCATTACTATAACATGCAAGTAAAATTTTGCTGAATGTAATTCAAATACGGTTGCAGTAGTACATCAATAGGGAGTTGCAAGAAATTCAAGCTGTATTCAAAAGAAGATTTAGAGTGAGAATTACCAGTGCTGCTGTATGATGGATTTTGGTTGAAAACTGAGAATATACAAAAGATGTTTATTTGTGTTTTATTCCTATGCAAAGGCTGTATGGATTATAACAAACTGTGGATAACATTGCAAAGATTGGGAGTTCCATAACAATTGATTGTACTCATATAGAACTTCTACATAAAACGAGAAGCAATCATTTGAAAAGAACAAGGGGATCATATGTGGTTTAAAATCAGGAAAGGTTTGTGTTATGTTTGTCTCGTTTCACCATAATCACGTAATCTGCATGCTGAGCAGATAATCTGAGAAGCTGAACTATATGAAGAAGAAAATGGTGTCAGGATTGGAGGAAGGCTCATAACAACCTGTGATATGCAGACGACACACCTTGCCTGCTCAAAGTGAAGAGGACTTGAAACACTTGCTGATGAAGATCAAAGAATACAGCCTTCAGTATGTATTACAATTCTATGTAAAGAAAACTAAAATTGTGATAACAGGAGCAATAAACAGCATCGTGATAAACGAAGAAAAGATTGAACTTGTCAGGCATTTCTTTTTTACTTGGATCAACAATCAATGGTCATGAAAGCAGCAGCCATTGCTAACATCAGATGTATCTGGTCTAAAAGCAGACTGTGTAAATCATGACAGACTATAGATAACATTGCGAAGAATGGGTATTCCAGAACATTTCATTGTGTTCTTGAGGAACTTGTGCATACACCAAGAGGCAGTTGCTTGAACAGAACAAGAAAATAGTGAATGGTTTTAATCACAAAAAGGTGTGTGCCAGGGTTGTATCATTGTACCATACTTATTCAGTCTGTTGATGAGCAAGTACTCTGAGAAGCAGCATTATGTGAAGAAGAATGTGGCATCAGGATTGAAGGAAGACTCATTAAAAACTTGTGGTGTGCAGATGATACCATCTTGCTTCTTGGAAGCAAAGAGGACTTGAAATACTTACTGATGAACATTAAAGACTACAATCTTTAGTATGGATTGCACCTCAATATAAAGAACATGAAAATGCTCACAACTGTACCAATAAATAACATAACGATAAATGGATAAAAGGTTGAAGTTGTCAGAGATTTCATTTTACTTGAATCCATCCACAATTCACACTCATAGATACATCAGTCAATAAATCAAATGATGCATTAGGTAAATCTGATGCAAAATACCTTTTTAAAAATGGTTAAGAACAAAGGTATCAGTTTGAGGACTATTGTGCACCTGACTCAAGACATGATATTTTCAGTTGCCTTATATGATATGAAAGTTGGACAATAAATAACAAAGATCAAAACAGAATCTATGCATTTGAATTATGGTGTTGGAGAAGAATATTCCAAGTACCATGGACTGCCAGGAGAACAAAAAAGTCTGTGTTGGAAGAAGTACAGCCAGAATGCTCCTTAGAAGCCAAGATGACAGGACTTGTCTCTCATACTTTGGGCATGTTATCATGAAGGACCAGTCCCTGGAGAAGGTCATCGTGCTTGGTAAAATAGAGGATCAGTGAAAAAAAGGAAGACCTTCAATTAGATGGATTGACACAGTGACAGCAGCAGTGGGCTCAACATAGCAACAATTGTAAGCATGGCACAGGACCAGGTGGTGTTTTGTTTGTTGTGCATTGGGTCACTGTAAGTGCGAACCAACATAAGCACACCAAACAACAGTGACAACAAGCATTAGCATTAACTAGATCACGTCTTGCATGCATGAAGATTTGTGTTAATTCTTACACAGAGAGATTCATAAGCAAACGATATTTCAAAAAATTAATTTAGCACAAGTCGTCAAATTCACATGACATAGGTTTACATAGTATATACTTAGAGTAAATATCTACATTTTAAAAGCAGCATATCCAACTATTTCATTGTAAGCACTTATTATATGAAGAAACCTGAAATTCACACAGTCAAGACAAAATAAAATAATTTTAAAGTATAGTCAAATTGTGTATTGAGGAGAGTTGAGCAGGTACTGAAACAATAATACAGCTTTGAATAAAGTGTTTACTTTCTTGTTAACCTGCAACTCAAATAGTGATGGACTTCTTGTAATTATAGAGCATGAAAATGCCAAGTAGGTTTGTGATTTATCTGTTCTTCTTTATCCGTTTTGTACAGCAACATATTAAACACAGCGTGCAATATTATCTCTTTACCTGGAGTCAACATTAAAAGGAGGTCACAGTTTTTTGAGGGAGGAGACAACTACCAGAAAGAGAAATACACACAGCAGGTAGTCAAGAAATGATGAGGCTAACGAGACTGCATCAGTGCTGAGAATCAAGTGAGGAAGCATGGATTCTCCTTCCAGCCCTATCATCCATTTCTATGTGGCCTACAGTGAGTCACATAAATTCTCAGTGATTTGATTTTTAACATAATACCCAGTTTACATCCTCAGAAATGTAATGTTAAGTACAAGAGACCCATGACAAAATATGCATTGAATGCATCCTCCTTCACTCAAGACCATAATCTCTGTAACTGCCTGTTCATGTTTTATGTTCTCCTAGACCTCTGAATATTTATATAAATTACAAAGGCTAGTTGGCGATGCCACCCCTCATCTGTCAGTTTTTCATACTACAGTGGTTTGCATTGCTGTTATGCGGTAGCTCATGGAAGCAGCAGGCAAGAAGCCAGACAGTGTATGCATTTGGACAAATCGGCTGCAATAGACCTCTTCTAAAGCAATAAGGAGCAAATATGTCACTTTGAGGACTCAAGCCAGGGTATTTTCAGTTGCCTCATTTTCATGTGCAAGTTGGACAATAAATAATCAAGACAATAGAAGAATTGATGTATTTGAATTATGGTGTTGGTGAAGAATATTGAAAGTACCATGGACTGCCAGAAGAACAAGAAGAAGAAAAAAAAAAAATGATCTTGGAAGAAGTACAGCCAGAATGTGCTTTAGGAAGGATGACGAAACTTCTCTCCTCCTTTGGACATGTTTTCCTGAAGGAACATTCCCTGGAAAAGGACATCACTCTTGGAAAAGTGGAGGGTTAGAGAAAAAGAGGAAGACCCTTAATGAGATGGGTTGACACAGTACAGCAACAATGGGCTCATACATAACAGTAATTGTGGGGATGGTGCAGCACTGGGCAGTGTTTTGTTCTGTTGTATGTATATAGGGTCACTGTGAGTCAGAACTGAGTTGATGGCACCTAAGCTCCCTTTTCCTTCTTTCTTCTTCCTCCCCTCCTTCTTTCCTTTCTTCTTTTGTTACTCCCTGTTTAAAAAATATAGAGAGTTATGGTGAAAGTTTATACAGAAAATTAGACTTCTACACATTGTCCAGTAAGATTGGTTATAATTTCCACAATGGGTCATCATTTTGTTTATTTTCATTCTGGTTGTTCCATTTCCATTAACCAAGTTTCCCTTCCTTCCAATAACCCCAGTCTTCTTATCTTTGCTTTTGAGTACATGTTGACAGTGTGGTCTCATATAGATAATTTTTTTTTTTTTTTTAAAAAGGTAGCACAATACTCATAGATAATATTGTTGATTTTATGAGCTTGTCTGTTATTTAGCTGAAAGGTAACCTCTGGGAGGGCCTTTTTACAAGATTTTGAGTTGTGTCCTATAAAATGTTCCCATCTTTGGTGACTCTGGTCAGAACTTTTGGTTATGATAGTTGGTCACTATCTGCTTCTTTTGGTTTCTGGATGTTGTTGTTGTTAAGTGCCGTGGAGTCGGTTCTGACCCATAGCGACCCTGAACAGGGTTTCCAAGGCTGTAAATCTTTACAGGAACAGAAAGCCTCATCTTTCTCCTGCGAAACTGCTGGTAGTTTCAAACTGCTGACCTTACAGTTCGCAGCCCAATTCATAACCACTATGCTAGATGAGGCCATGGTTCATGTAGGCCATTATCCTGTAGCCTGGTTTTTTCTTTCAGTCTTTGGTTTCCTTTTCATGGTTTTGTTCCAGATGAGTAGAAAACAATAACTATCTAAGTTGGATGGTCAAAAACCATAAACTTTATAAATTATGTTGTGCCAGTTGGCCGAGATGTGTACTGAGACTATGTTTCTAACCTTCTAGCCCACTAAAACAGTCCTCTGAGGTGTTTGCTTACATCTGGGAGGTATCAAAGATTGTGCCTGCTAGGTTTTTTATTATATGTATGACTATATGTGCAGTACTCCCAAGCATGCATATACATACGCCTACCAACCACCCCAAGGAGCTTTGGTAGCGTAGTGGTTACGAATCAGGCTGTGAACCACAAGGTCAGCAGTTCGAAAGTACCACTGTTCTGTGGGAGAAAGATGAGACTTTCTGCTCCCGTAAAGATTTACAGCCTCGGAAACCCTGTACAGGGTTGCTATAAGTCGAACCGACTCCATGGCACATCACCACCAACAACCACCCCATCCCCCAAATCACAAAGAAAGCAAAACAACTACCATTTAGTTGATCATAACAACCCTTTATAGTACAGAGTAGAACTGCTCCTTATGGTTTCGGAAACTGTAAATCTTTATGGGAGCGGATAGCCTCATCCATCTCCCACAGAACGACAGTTATCAGCCCGTGTTTAACCCATTGTGCCACGAGGGCTCCTGTAGATACCCCTCCAGATATACCAGATATACCTGTATATGGTCACGTATGTGCATGCATATACCATCTTATACAAGTATGCATGCATATGTGTGTAGCAAGCTATATATATTTTTTAGTTGTTGCTGCTGTTGTTACTAAACTGTGTGCTGCAAAATTGTCCAGTAATGTTCCTAATTCTTACATATTCCTTTACAATTATTATGGTGTGCTCAGTTCATCAATATTTGATGTTGTCTTCACATCACTAAAACTAACAAGCATCTACTGTCTAGAGAGCGATTCCCTCTCCCTCATCCTTCCATCACTGCTAACCATCAAAGAACGTTGAATTCTATGTATATATCTATTTTTGTATTTTCATAAAAGTGGTATTATGCAATATTTTACTATATCTGCTTTACTTATTTCACGTAGCATATAATGTATTTTAGATTCATCCAGAAGATGTTTTGTTAACTCATCATTATTCTTTCTAGCTATGAATTATTACGTTATATATATGTTGTTATAGTTAAATGCATTGGAGTTGGTTCTGACTCATAGAGACCCGAGGAGTGGATAGTGAATTTGAACTTGACTGCTATCCTACAGCACCACTCCAGGACTCCAATATAATATGTACATACATACATACATACATACATACATACATACATAAAATTATGCATACATACATACACACATCTATAGAGTTATAGAGTCCTGGTGTGGTGCTGTGGGTCAATGCACTAGACTTCAAGGTTGATTTGAACCACAAGGCCAGCAGTTCAAGCTCACCAGCTCTCCCTGGAAACCCTAGACACAGGATCTCTATGAGTCGGAACCAACCCGACAGCACTTAAAAGCTGTATTAACAACTATATATATGTGCCGTATTTTGATGAAAACTTAGGTTGTATAAAATGGCACTAGTCATCCCTCCAGTAGCATTCTACTCAGCTAAGTTAGATAATTCATTGCAATGGCCATGTAGAACTCAGACACCATACTCAACACTTTTGAGGTTTATTAGGAAAGTTAACAGGTATAATTCAGGGTCAGAAACGTTAGGGTAGAGTTCTTCCATTCAGGACAGCCTCTGTTCTGCTGTGCCCAAAGCCCCCTTGATCTGGCCTCTGCTCTGTTCTGTCAGTGTTACAAAGCTATTTGAAGGCTTCTGATAAATGTTCACAGGACACACTACTCCACCATAAGCCTCAGCCTGAAGGCACTTGGCTCTAGCTTCCTGAGTCAGCAAACTATTTCCACCAATTAAGTGCCTGGAACACCCCACTTTGCAAGCAAGTCTCCTGCCCAGAATCACTCAGCTGTATTTGTTATGTGGTGTGGGCTGAGAAACCTACTACTTCGTTGCATGGTAACGGTTCTTGGTTCTAGTATTCCTCCGCTGGTGTCACAGCTTTCTGCCTCTGGGTTGAGAAGGTTCAGTGCACAGTGATCTTGAGGCTCAAAAGGGGTCAAGATCCCTGGGTTCAATCCTGGCTCATCTTGAAATGTCCCATATTGTGCCCATGATTGAGTTCTAAGTTTTTATAATCACAATTAGCCTTGTTATTATTCACAACTGAATCATATCCATCAGCGTCTTCTACCACCTTCTTTTACCCAGACCCATCAAGAAAAAAAAAAAAAAAAAGTTTGGTGGGAGTTACAAAGACTATAGGTAGAAGACTCATACTATGTAACATAATGTTTTATATTTTTTGCGCTTTTGAATAATTCTGCAATGCAATATAGGCAAGCATATGTCTATTCATGCCATTTGCCATTAAATCTCTAGGGTATACGTCTAGGAATGGGATTGTCGGGTTATATTTTAACTAGTTAAGGAAGCACCATAGCATATACCATAATGGTTATATCATTTTACATTCTCACTAGCAGCAGTGGCATGGTTTCCAGTCTCCCCATAACCTTGCCAGCATATATTGTTTTCTTTTTTCATTGGTATAGGTGAGATTTTTTATTTGCTTGTGGCTCTGTGGGTTAATGTGCCAGACTGCAAAGCTGTTTGAATGGCAAAGTTGGTGGTTCAAGCTCACCAGCTGCTCCTCGGAAACCCTATACAGGGTCGTTATGGGTAGGAATTGACTCGACAGCACTTGACAACAACAATAACTAATGATTACAAGCATCTTTTCACTTGTTTATTCGTTGCTTGAAATGTCCTTTCTGGTGAAATGTCTGTTCATGCCCTTTGCCTATTTTTAAAATTGGGTTGTTTCTCTTTTTGTTGTTGAGTTGTTGACATTTGCTATGTATTTTTAGAAATCAGATATTTATCGTTATCTATCATTATGAAAGTCTTTTTCCCCTGTCTGTAGGTTTTCTTTTTATTCTTTTGATGAAGTATTTTGATTACCTTAAGTATTTAGTTTTTAGTAGGTCCCATAAGCTCATTCTTTTGTAGTTGTTTTTGATCATCTGTAACAGGAAATATTTAGGTCTTGTAGTTTGAGTAGAGCTGGAGTCAACTCTTCTCTGAAAAATAAAAATGTTTGGTAAAATTCCACGTTGATGTCATCTGTGCTTGGACTTTTCTTGTTTGGAGGCAAGTGAGAGTATGGGCGTTCTTCTGACATCTTCAATCTGGTTTTGTTTTGTTTTGTTTGTTATGGATCTAGTTATATATTCTACCATAATTTGAGTTAGTTTAGGTAAGTAGTAAGTTTCTAAAAATGTGTTCCTTTCTTTTAGTTTTTCACATTTGTTAGTTTTTCATAGTGCTCTTACAATCCTCAGTATCTCAATTGAATCTGTTGTAATGTTTCAAATTTCAATTTTTTATTTTAGTTATTTGCACTTTCTAATTATTTTCATTGGTAAATTTGCTTAGTGGTTTTGTCTATTCTATTGATCCTTTCATAAAACAAAATTCATGTCCTTTTGATTTTTTCTATTGATTTTCTGTTTTCTGTTTCATTTATTTCTACTCTTCTTCATTTCCTGTCATCTGATAGCTTTAGTCATCTTTTGCTCTTCCTTTTCTATATGTGCAAGCTGTTGGGTCAGTTTATTGATTTTGGACCCTTCTTCTTTCTTAATGTGTGCAGGTATTGCTATAAATTTTCCTCTGAGCACTAGTTTTATTGTGTCCCAAAGGTTTGAGTGTGTCGTGTTTTCATTCTCATTTAATTTGAAGCATTTAAAAAAAATAACTTTATTTCTTCTAGGAACCAGAAGTTTTTATTTATTATTATTAATGTGCTATTGAGTTTCCTTGGATTTCATTTATTTTCCTTGTTCTTTTTAATTTCTAGTTTATACTGCTGTGGTTAGAGACGGTGGTTTGTATAATTTCAATATTTTAAAATATGTTGAGACTTACTTTGTGACCTAAAAGATTATTTCTTCTAGAGAATGTTCCATGTGCATTGAAAAAGAATGTGTGTTGTTCTGCTATCTGGTCATGTGTTCTATATATGACTGTGAGGTCCGGTTGGTTGAAAGTGTTGTATAAGTCTTTTGTATCTATGTTGTTTTTAGTCCTAATTGTTCATCCATTGTCAAAAGTGATGTGTTGAAATCTCTTAATGTTATTATAAAACTATTCGTGTTCTTTTTTTTTTTTTAATTTTTTATTGTGAATTATGTGGGTTTACATGGGAGAACATCAGTTTTACATTCATCCTATTGTATTTCATTTCATTGCAATGATTACAATCCCCTCCATGCATCATCGAACAACCAAAGGGTACACCCCACAAGCCTGTCCCCCGGGTGTCAGCACACAGCCCCTCTCCCTCCCTGAGTCCAGTGTCCCCAGCCACTCCATCTGTCCACATCATCATCTCTGTCTCCATTTCTGGCATCACTGCCCCTCTGGGTAGGGTCCCGCACTCTGCGCCTCTCACTTGAGGGTCCCAGGGACCTCCATTCCTGGACTGCAAAAATCACTCCCCTCCTTTTGTTAAAAAACATCAAAAATATCTACCTTTGCATTATCAACCCTCACAGTCAGTGCTGATGGCAAGTACTCACCATTGTACCACAAGAGTCTTATCCCCATCTCCTTTCATTAGCCCCATCCCAACAAACTGGAAACCATTCAGTGGCAATTTTACCTGCCCACCCCCCTCACCCCCTGTCTGGAACTAGGCTCCCTCTTGAAAGCTTGTAAGCCAGTCACTTCTTGCATTTATGTAGTTGTTGTTAAGTGCCGTCGAGTCGGTTCCGACCCATAGTGACCCTGTACAGGGTTTCCGAGGCTGTAAATCTTTACGGGAGCAGAAAGCCTCAACTTTCTCCTGCGGAACTGCTGATAGTTTCGAACTGCTGTGAGGTTAGCAGCCCGATACATAACCACTACTCTTTAGCCCACCCCATTTTGGGTAGCCAATGTCTAAGTTGCTCATCCCTGTGTACCGAGGGGGTGGGAGTGATCCCCACTGTAAAGATTTGTTCCCCTTTTTGAGCTACTACATCCATAAGTATAGGTAAAGTTCATCAAATTGTAGT
>NW_006408663.1:1504619-1506555 GCF_000296735.1 Chrysochloris asiatica | reverse complement strand
ATAAACTTCTGTAACTTAGATATGTCTCTTATAAACCACATATTGATGGCTCATGTTTTTGTTTTGTTCATTTTGCAACTCTTTGCTTTTTTACTTGTGTCTTTAATCCATGTACATTCATTGTTATTATTGACAGGTATTGATTGACGGGTATACCCTGTGAGCCTGCCCCCAACACCCCTCTCCCTTGTTATATTTTCTTTTGTAGTGTTAATGTTTTCTTTACTTTCTGTGGTAAGTTTTTTTTTATATTTAACTTTGCTTTTTCTTGCATCCATTTTTTTTGTGTGTGTGTGTGTGTGTGTTTGCTTTTCTTCTTCTTTGTTTTGGTGAATACATTTACAACTTTAATTAGTGTTTACCATGAAATTTGGAGTCCTGGTATGGTGCTATAGGCTAAGCACTGAAGTGTTAACAACAAAGTTGGTGGTTCAAACCTACCATTTGCTCCTCAGAAACCCTATACAGAATCAGACATGGTTCCCCCACATGGTTTTTGCACATACTTTCCTAATTAACCCTATAATTGTGAGTATGCTCCGTGAGTTCTGTGTAGCCATTGAAATAAACTATTGGACCCAGAAGAGAATTGGAGAGTGCAATGAGGAGGTCAGTTGGTTTCAGAATTGCTTTTAAAAAGGTTGGTGATTAACTAAGGAATCAGCCTTGGGCTGCTAATGTTGATTCTCTTTTCCTAACAAAATTCTCATAGGACAGCCCTTTCTACCATTACAGAATGAGCAGGTGCATTGTCATGATAGAAAACAAATTCCCTAGTGTATCCTTCCCGGTCGTTTTCTCACCAATGCAGTTTGCCATTTTCTTTAAAACTTCTTCCTACTAATCCTTTGTGATTGTCCTGAGTCCTCTGAGGAAAATGTGTCAAGATCACCCTTTGGAGTTCCCCAGTCATCATAACCTTATAAACTGACCTTTCTGCCTCGTGCTATCTCAGTAGGCCCCCTTGGAGGCCCCTGTTTTGATTGAACTCTGCTTTCTTGATCATATTGGTAAATCCAAGACTAGTCCCTGGTTATGATTAATTCCTTAAAATTGTCTTCATTAGTTTTGATCTTGCTTAAAAGATGAATGGAATGATCAGCTCTTGATCTAGTTGACCTTTGTGCAATACTTTTAGATTCCATCAGGCTGAAAGCTTGCTAAGGCCAAGATGTTTGCTTAAAATTGAAAATACTAAGCCATGTGAGGTCCCAACTTCAGTAGCTAGCTATCCCATCATTGGTAACTCTATGGCCATTTCCCATGAGTTTCTGAACTTCAGCCATGCTTTCTACATTTGTTGAGATTGGTGGTCTTCCTTTTCTTGGTTCATCTTTGAGGCGTTCCCAGCCTTTTGTGAAATGCTTGATCCATTTTAAACAATTGCTTTATGTAAGACAAAATTCCTATAAACTTGTTTAGAAGATTCAATGATTTGGGAAGATGTCTACTTGAGTTTTGTTTTTGTTTTTTTAATTTGATATTAGTTCTGACTTAAAAATTATTTTTCTAATGTAAAAAATAAATTTCCAGTTTTCTGAAGGCACCTTAATGAGAATAAGACAAGTGTATTACTGAGAGAATCCATCTACAGCCATCAGAGATATGTTTAAACATGTTTTGTTGGGATAAACCGTGCATATACAGCCTGGAACCTTAATAGCGGTACTTTTAGATTTAAGACTATTATCATGAAATCACCTTGATTTTTTTATCCATATGGAAGTTCTGTAACTATACTGTTTCCCCTTTTGTTATGAAAATTTCATCATTTGTATCTTTATATCTCTGTTGTTGTTGTTGGGTGCCATCGAATTGGTACTGACTTATAGCGACCCTATGCACAACAGAATGAAACACTGCCCGATCCTAGACCAATATCACAAGTGTTGCCACGGTTGAGCCCATTGATACTGCCACTTTGCCAGTCCATTTC
>NW_006408663.1:1499008-1503689 GCF_000296735.1 Chrysochloris asiatica | reverse complement strand
ACAAGGTTACAGACTGAGCCCACTATCTGCTCCTCAGGAAAAAGATGAGGCTTTCTGTTCCCAGAAAGATTTAGAACTTCAGAAATCCTATACAGGGTTGCTATGAGTGAACACGTACTCCACGGCACTTCACAGCAACAACAACCTGCTTTGGTAACTCGGTGATGTTGCCATGTGTCTATATCCCAGGTGTTTTACTACCTATTTGGATTTTATATTTTTCTGCCTGCCTGGGAACACACTAATTTTCCTCTGTTTTTGAAAGACGAGTTTTGCTGGATCCATAATCTTTGGTTAGCAGCTCTTCTCTTTGGGCTATGTATATGTCATTCTATCTACAAATCCTTACCTGCATGGTTTCTGATGAGAACGCTGTGCGTAGTCTTATTGAGACCACTTCGTAGATGATAGTTTGCTTTTCTTGAGGAACTCTCAAAATTCTTTTGTCTGAAAAGTTTAATTATACTTTGTACTAGCAAATTTTTATTGAGGTCTATTTTGTATGGAGTCTGTTGAGTTGCTTGAACAGAAATCTTATCTTTCATATTTTGGGGAGTTTTCTGCCACTGTGTCCTGAAAAATTCTTTCTGTACTCTATTTTCCTTTCTTTTTCTTCTGAGATTCCTAACATAATACATTATTCTCTTGATGTTATCGCACATAGCCTTTGCTTCCTTCATTTTTCTTATATCTATGTTCCTCCTTGTTCTTCAGACAAGTTAATATCAAGAGATTTGCTCTCTTCTTTATTGATTCTCACGTTGATTCAGTTCTTCATCAATGTCCTTCCATTGAGTTGTTTGTTTCTGATATTTTATTGCAGTTTTCTGAATTTGTAGTTGTAGTTTTATATGCTAATTTGTCTGAACAAATTTTCTGTTCAGTCATATGATTTGTAATTGACAACTGTCTTTGAGGTGTTATGGTTCTTTTATTTTTGTTTATATATTTTTATATTGGTTCTGTATTTGTTTGCCTTTTTTGAATTATTTCATGTTTGTTTTGATATATTTGGAGCTTGTTTTTCCCCCCCTTTCTCTGTGTCTTGTCTACCTTCCTTTGTGTTGTTTTAATTGATGTTTTTCCATCTTGGTCCATGTATGATATTGCTGACTAATTGGTCTATGTATGTTTTGGTTCTGTAGGTTAGCTGGGTGTTCTTTTGTCTCTCGTGGGTACAGTGGGTCACATACACTGTGGTCTTGTGTCATAGACGCATATGACTTCTCTGAGAGGATTGTTTGGTGATGCACTACAGATCCATTCCCCATGTGTAGCAAAGGTGTCAGGTAGTCAAGATCCTTTCATAATTCTTGAGTGATAATGGATTTTCTCTGTGTTGCCACTAGCAGTTAGTCTGACTTCTAAAGTGCAGGATGGGACACAGAGAGGGTCAGAAGGAAAGGAGGGTGTAAAGACCCTCAGAGTTGGGAGAAGGTCAGCATGACAGGACACAGAATTCTACTTAACTGGACAGGATGTACAATCCTCAATTAGAAGGGCTTCTTGTGAGTCATAAAGAGGGGGCATAGGTATAGGATTCAGGTTCACGTAAAGGTTGACATAGAGCCTGCCCAGGTGTCCACAGTCAGTCAATTCCTCAAGGGGAGAATGGGCAGGTCTAGGCTTATGTACATTAGCATGGGCTACCTGAGCCCAGGGAGAGGTGTTGTGTGGGGCGTTAGACTTGCACACCTTGGTGTTGGCTTCCTGCATACCTGGAATGTGTGGGGTGGGACTACCTATGCTTCCTGGGGAATACTGGAATGGGACTAGCCGTTGCATACATTGGCATGTACCATCTACACCTCAGGGGGAGCGGTATGAGTCAGGTTTAGGCTTGCATACCTTTGTGCAGGCTGCCAGCACCTCAGGGCTGTGTGGGACCAGACTTTGTATGCCTTGGCTTAGACTACATGTACCTCAGGAAGCTTTGTGTGGTGAGCTTAGGCTTGTGAACCTTGGTGCAGGTCACCTGTCCCTCAGGTAGGTCGGTGGGTAGTATGGGGCTTATGCCTGTTCGTGCCCATGACAGACGTATCTGGAAAGGGAAGGAAGTAAAAGCTGATCTGCAGAGGTAGAAGGATAATACTGCTTCCTAGTGAATCCTAATCTGATCCCTTAGGCACCAGGCTCCTACAAAATGTACCTTTATTGTTATTTTTGTTGTTGTTAGGTGCCATCGAGTCCGTACTGACTCAATGACATGATGCACAACACAACAAACACTCCCTGATCATGTGCCAACCTTACATTCATTGCTACACTTGAACTCATTGCAGCTGCCACTGTGTCAATTCATCTTCTTGGCAGTCTTCCTCTTTTTCACTGACCCTCCACTTTACCAAGCATGATTTCCTTCTCTAGGGATTGATTCCTTCTGATAACATGTCTGAAATATGAGAGTCGGAAGTCTCCACATCCTGGCTTCTAAAGAGCATTCTAGCGGTACTTCTTCCAACACAGTTTTGTTTGTTCTTTTAGTAGTCTATGGTATTTTTAATATTCTCTTCCAATATAACTCAAATGCATCAAGTCTTCTACAGTCTGTTTTATTCATTGTCCAACTTTCATATGCATATGAGGTTATTGAAAATACCATGGCTAGGGTCAGGTGCACCTTAGTCTGCTAGATTTTGGGAGCAAAGCTCCATGACAAGGAAATTAAAACTAAAATAGTCTTTCTGACTTCTTAAAAGTCAGTGTCTGTCTTCCTGCCCCTTCTGTAACACCTTTTATAGTGTTAAAATTAATGATTTTACATTAACTCCATTTTCCCTTGTATATGACATGTATTGCTTTTTACATTATGCATGGGTTATTTTAGCACTTGATTATGCTGTCCTGCTGTGCCCCTGAAAGCACACAATGTGTCATATTCATAGTTATATAGCCCAGAGTTCATCACTCCTAATATGTACTCAGTAAACATCATAAGTGAATTCCATGAATCTAAGCTGTTCCATAGACTTGTCTTAAGAGTCAGAGGTACTTGTTTCTTTAACAGCATAGTGACAAATAAACAATGTGGTTGTCTTTTCAGACTTCTCTTACGAATATAATTAGTTCCATAATTAGTAGTGCTATCATTCCTATTGCGGGAGAAAGATGAGGCTTTCTGCTCCCGTAAAGATTTACAGCCTCGGAAACCCTGTACAGGGTCACCATGGATCGGAACTGACTCCACAGCACTTAACAACAACAGCAACATCATTACTATTAAGGAGCTCTGGTAGCACAGTGGTTACAAGTCAGGCTGCTAACCTCAAGGTCAGCCATTCGAAACTATCAGCTGGTCCACAGGAGAAAGATAAGGTTTTATACCCCCATGAAGATTTACGGCCTTGGAAACCCTATGAAGGGTCACTATGAGTCAGAATCGACTCCCTGACGCACCACCAGCACCGCCATCATTAGTATTTTTTTGTTGTTGTTGTTGTTACTGTGCTTTAAAATAATATTTTTGCTTTTTGTATTAGTCAAGATAAGTATTTGTAAGAACAAATCCAAATCAGTGACTTGATAAAATACAAGTTTCTTTCTTGTTTATGTCATAGTCCAATATGAGTAGGATTGCCAGCTAAAATACAGGATGCTCAGGTAAGCTTGATCAAATAAGCAGTAAGAATTATTTTAGTCCAGGTACGGCACTGCAGGATAATGCACTGTACTGTGAGGTTGGTTTGAACCCCAAGGTTGGTGGTTGAGATTCACTAGCCACTCCTCAGAAACCCTATGAGTCAGAACCGACTGGACGGCACTTAATAAATAATAACAATAATATCATAAATATTGTATGAACCTATAAGTATGCCATAAATATTTTATCTACTACCTGTCTGTCAGTTTGGCATACTGCGGTGGCTTACGTGTTGCTATGAAGCTGGGAGCTATGCCACTAACATTTCAAATATCGCCATCGTGAACAGGTTTTCAGCGAAGCTTCCAGAATATGACAGATTTGGAAGAAAGGTCTAATGATGTACTTCTGAAAATTAGTCAATGAAAATCTTATGTAGGACAACTAAGATTGTCTGATATAGTGCTGGAAGAGAAGCCCCATAGGTTAGAAGGCACTCAAACACCCAGTGTATGTAACAGTGGACTTGGACCTATCAATGATCCTATAGATACTACAGACCAGGGCATGTTTCATTCTCTTGTACATGGGGTTGCCATAAGTCAGAGCTGACTGATGGCAACTAACCACCGCCAAATTTGTCATGTAGCATTTATTGTTGTTAGGTATCATTGAGTTAGTTCTGACTCATGGAAGGAAGGAAAAAAACACTGCCTGATTTGTGCCAATCTCACAATTGTTGTGTTTGAACTCATTGTTGTAGCCACTATGTCAGTCCATCATACTGAGGGTCTTCCTCTTTATTGCTTGCCTTTAGCAAGCCTTGATGTCCTTGTGAGGAATGGTCCTTCCTTAGGACAAGTCCGAAATATGTGAGCTGAACTCTCCCCAGCTTTATTTCTATGGAGAATCCCAGCTGTTTCTCTTCTAAGACAGATTTGTTTCTTCTTCTAGCATTCCATAATATACTAAAAAATTAATTTTTGCTTATCTGAAATTGAAGTTTAATTAGGTTTCTTATATATTTAATTTGTTAAATCTGGCAGTCCTAAATATGCAAGTGATAATAGGGGGAACTGAAGGGAAAATTCAAGCCTCAAC
>NW_006408663.1:1498258-1498817 GCF_000296735.1 Chrysochloris asiatica | reverse complement strand
AAATTGAAATCTTTCAAGAAAGTGAGGCAGCACAGGAGGCACTCCCTCTTCTCTGCCAAGAAATTTGGAAGACAACTATCTGGCCAACTGATTGGAAGAGATCTGTATTTGTGCCCATTCCAAAGAGAGGTGAGCCAACGGAATACGGAAATCATCGGATAATCTCTCTGATAGCCCATGGAGTGAAGTTTTACTAAGGGTAATACAGAAACACATGCAAGCATACATTGACAGAGAACTTCCAGAGGTTCAAGTCAGATTCAGAAGAGGCCGTGGAACGAGGGACATCATTGCTGATGTCTGATGGCTCTTGGTTGAAAGCAGAGACTATCAGAAAGATGTTTACCTGTGCTTTATTGACTACGCAAAGGCTTTTGATTGTGTGAATCATGACAAACTATGGACAACATTGTGAAATATGAGTATTCCGGAACACTTAATTGTGTTCATGAGAAATCTGTACGTGGTCCAAAAGGCAGTGGTTGGAACAGAACATGGGAACACTGAATGGTTTAAAATTAAGAAAGGTATGCGATAGGGTTATATTCTTTCACCATAC